>NC_079438.1:41421877-41779377 GCF_903798145.1 Danio aesculapii
TTAGTGTCCCGAGAACAGATCTTCAGGAGAGCTCCATCCAGCATGTTCC
Source organism: Danio aesculapii (assembly GCF_903798145.1). Lineage (NCBI taxonomy): Eukaryota > Metazoa > Chordata > Actinopteri > Cypriniformes > Danionidae > Danio > Danio aesculapii. The sequence goes on from NC_079438.1 coordinate 41,421,927, forward strand.
ACAGCTTTAAAACAAAGCACAATACATTAAATACATTACGCTTCACGAATGTAAAGTACGTTCCACAAAGCGTTCTACAAATCTATTGTTTCCTGTATGAATGATCACAAAAATGGCTTGAGAATCTAGCACGTCGCAAATGCAAACACATCCAGCACTAAAAGCCTTTACACATAATACTTTGATTTGTGCATTTTTAACTCCCCCATTTCTCAGTGCCAGTAAACACTGTTAAATAATACAAACATGAGCTTTGAAAAACAGCTCCACAGGCCATGAATTATAACGTCGCAGCATTTGATGTCTTTTTTGGTGGTGCTTTCACTTCACCCATTTTCTTCTTTCCTTCTGTGAGCTGCATCTTTAATTGATGAGCTAGATCTTTACACTTCTGAGCACCGGGACCCGTCTCCCAGCAAGAGACAGAGCTCGGAGGAGGTGACAAGGAGAGGCAGAGCTTTGAGGATTGTTCCATCAAGCGGCATTTGGCCCAATATTGCTTGATACTGCTTTTCTTATAATGCGACCGACTTAACGCCCATCCAAAGTTGCAAACTGACTTTCAATTGTCCATTTCCATAGCATGCGTTCAACTAATAAAAACAAATGAATCGATAAATTACATTTAAAAAAAGGGACTAATTAGTGAGATGTTAACCATAAAAGACGTTTATGCAAGCGGGTAAACAACTCTAGGACATCTTTAGTACTAGGAGTCGTTTTAAGACACCTTTTCATGTTAAGTCAACTTTTTAATGTTTAAAGTTATTTATTCTGTAAATGTATTTCCTGACTTTGATATTCAGTCACATTAAAAGATGAGCTCAAACTCAATTGAGCGCGTTCATTTATGATCATTTTTCCAATTCATGGACATCTTGCTATTTTGCATTTATGCAGTATACTGAAATGTGTCAAAAAATAAAACATAACCGTATACTCCAGTACATACTAAATCATTTATTACCTTTCATATATGGTTGCATTTAAAATGCATACTAATATTAATGGTTCAGTTTAGGGCTGCACAGTATAGAGCATCGATACCGCAATGGTCACGTCACAAGATTACATTTATTAAAGACTAAAAGATATTACATTTAAATTATTTATACAATGATGACCATGTTATTTTATGTTTGATTGTTCAATATCTGTACCTGAAGACTGTTAGACCCTCCAGATAACCATCAAGTACTGTATATTCGATTTTTTCTTTGCTCTGTCATATTTGCATATGCTACAATTTTTTTTTTGTTTTAAATTCATGCAAACGCACCACATAACGAAAGAAAAAAAATTCATGAAAATCATCCCAATCTCTTTCCAAATGAACGACTTAAATATTTCCAAATAGAACTATTTAAATCTTCTGGTGAAATTTTATTGATTAAAAAAAATTTATAAGTAAAAAAGTCATAATATAGCAGAAAAACTAAATACTGCAATGTGACATTTTTCCAGTATCGTGTAGCCCTAGTTCGGTTAGATAATCATACTGCAACACTGCCAACATAAGCATTACACACAAAAAAAAATAACTAAAACATTTAGAACAGAAATCAAGTAGCTACTCATGACAACAATGAAAATTTAAAAGATCCCAGATATTTAACTAACATGACAACTTAAGAATAACCTACAAACATTTATTGTTCAGTTCACTTTTAAAATAAAAAAGGACGCCTAATAACAAAAATCCCCACCATAACACTAAACATTTTTCAAATTGAAGGTCACTACTAGACCTTTATTCCTCTTGAACGCTGTTGGAACTTGACTCACCCGGATTTCTCCATTGTCATCGCCTGTTGCAAGTCTCTTGTTGTCCCAAGAAAAACGGCAGCTACGAACGCAATCCTTGTGCCCCTCTAACAAAAACATCATTTTCCATGAGGCACTGCTCCACACCTTGGGGAACAAAAATCAACAATTATAAACCTACTGCACTACTTTACTGCATTACAACAAAACTAAAACACTGCTACACGTCTATTGTAGTGCGTCATCACAATGAAAGAAACCGAATACAATCAGTGATGAATAATACCACACTGACAAGGTTAGCTACTCCCTTTCCATTTTTGGCTGTTTTTTTGTCATTAACTGAGGCAGATCCAATTGGCAACAATTTTTATTTTCTGATCAGCTTTGCCATAACTGTGATTGAGAAGTTCTGGCAGACAGACGTGAACATGGCGTCTCATTATACAAAGCTCTTCTGGTAAAGGTGGCGTCACATGGAGCGAGTGAACTTCATCTTTTTACACACTCGTGTGAGCAGACTGGACTCTGACCTCGAACACCTCCAACAGAAGATGCGTGCGCATCACAGAGTCTCTGTACTGCTCTCACACAGAGGTAATTAAGCAGAGTTTGGCTGTACATGCCGTCATTGACGCAAGCATCCTGGGTTCAGTAAAGACACTCCAGATATTCACCTAGCAGAGCATTCAAACACTAGCAGTGTAACAGGAGCAGGTGTTCGCACAGTCAGAGTCCAGGATCTAAACACACAGGCAGCTGAAGCTGAAGAGAATAATGTGAAGGATATCTTGTTTGCTTTGTGCTCTCTCTGACCTTAGCAGTCCTATTAGCTGAGGTGGTGGCAAAAAGGCGTCCATCAGAGGACACGTCACATGACAGGACGGCACCCTCGTGACACGCAAGGTCTTGCAGCATCTGCCCTCTGGTCAAATCCCAGACCTACAAAGAAACAGGAGGCACTTTTTATTCATATGGTGCAATGTCCCACTATTTAATATAAACCATTTCTAAAATGTAAATCTCTCAATTGAAAAAAATTAAAATACAAAAAATTACTAACCCAACATTACAGATAGTATTTTGTTAGCACTTAAAATAATTGAACTCACCCTCATAACATAAAAACTTTACTCACTGCAAAAGGACTTGCTAATAAATATATTACCAGAGCATATGATAGGGTAGTCTACTCTGTTTAGCTATAACACACACATGCACGTTTAAACATGTTAAAAGTTTAGCTCCTCTTTCCATGAACTGATAAAAACTTGTCATTTAATTACTTTAAGCCTTATTTATAGATATTTACAGGAAGATATAAACCACACCAATTTCCCCCAAAATCCCTGACTACAACTGTGGTGAACTGAAACCAAAACGTCTGTTTGGGAGCTTAAAAAAAAAAAAAAAAAAAAAAAAAAAAAAAAAAAAAAAAAAAGGTCTTCACAAGTGATTAACTGCATGCATCACCTAATTATCATTGTTAGCTCTGCTTTCTGTCCACAGTTTGGCCTTGATAACCATGTTTTTGCGCTAAAAGCAATGTAGTCCATTGAAAGGGAGCTAAATGAGGTCTTGACGTCATCTTTCAAGCTCTATATGCTGTGAACATTTTTGGGGGGAAATCAGAGATTGAGGCAAAGCTTGTTTACCTTAACTGTGCCATCAAACGACCATGAGAACAGATGAGGAGAAGATAAAGAGCTCAAGAGGTGAAACTTCCTGACCGGCTCCTTATGACCCTGCAGCACCATACAATCGCCGGTCCTCCACTTCCACACCTGCAGACATGCATACACATCCTCAGTATTCAAGAAGGTTATTAAGATTTCTCCGGTTTATTATTTAAACTATACAGCAACATATAACAGTTGGAAATATATATATATAAATATAAATATATATATAAATATATATATATATATATATATATATATATATAAAATATATATATTATATATATATATATATATATATATATATATAATATATATATATATATATATATATATATATATATATATATATATATATATATATATATATATATATAATATATATATATATATATATATATATATATATATATATATATATATATATATATAACCATTTTATTTTTTCAAGTGGGTTCAGAAGCTTCCTCTATTTTGCGCACCTAGAAACCTACGTAAATGAGTGCACTTCCTGGTGTTGGTTTCATTTCAAATGAGTGCTTTAAAAGTTCATCAACCAACTCCATTTTCAGATCTCTGAATTTAATTTGCAATTTGGTTGCAGACCAATGCAGCACTTCTGGAGGATGTTCATTTAAAAAAAAATGAATTTGTGCGGTTTTAAAACCATTTAACTCATTTTGGATCAGCCATGAGCAAACCTTAGAGAATTTATTTATACATTTAAATCACATTTTATGCTGCTGCTACTACTACTACTACATTATAATAGTGGGCCCATCCCCTGTAAACCCATGCATTGGTGTATTCAAATACTGATTTTCAGTCAAAGTGATAAAAAGCATTGTACTACAAATGCTCTTAAACCGTATCAACATTCATCACTCTCCATTTTACTGAATTTCAATGTGCACGCAGCTGTTCACAATCATCAATTACTAAAGTGTTTCTCTCCCTCCCGCATCCTCTGCTTGTCATCAAAAATACAATGAATCAATGAGGCTTGTAATGATTCAGTCGAAAACTTCTCAAACTCTCAGAACAGCTGCAGCACAACTTTGAGCATGTGGTGCAATTACTAAACTGCACCTGCAAATCAGTGGACGAGTCATTTAACGCATCACAGTCAGACGATAATGCAAATACAAACTTGTACAATAGAGCATCTTACCAAAAAACAAAACCAACAACATCATCCTAATGCAAACATTGCAAAATGCTATTTAAATCACTTCCTCCCCTCTCAGTTATAAAGAGAAATTACCCGAACAGTGGCATCTTCGGAGGAAGTTACAAGGATTTCACAGTCGTCAGTGAACTGGCAGTGGTGAACAGTCTTCGTGTGGCCAGAGAGCTTCACTGATGCCTTTGAAGGAACCTCCAACACCTTCACACAAATAAGCAGATAAAAATTCTATTAAAAATATTAAAATATTAAAAAAAAAATTAAACACTTTCCAATGCAATAGTAATTGCAAGCGTTAATGTATTCTGCAGGTCATGCCTACATAGTTCCTGTCCACTACTAGATGAATACAGTTGTTTTTACTTCACTACTAAACTTCAAGTATCTCTACTTTAAAAGCTTAAGAAACTCACTTTTACAACATTTCAATAAAACAGTGCTACAAATTCACTACACCTCAAAATGGCATATAATAGATAGAAATCTAGCTTGTATACACAGCATTTGTAATGTTTACAGTTTGCGGTGTCTTCTAATATTTTAGATTTAGATTTGTTAGCACATACTTACACATTGCGTTTATTGTTTCATACAAAGCTATATGGAAGAAGGCTATAAAAAAAAAAAAAAAATTATGTACTTGTTTAACTAAAATGACACTGTTCGCAGCACTGGCTGGTTTCTCACTACAAAGGTTTAGGCTTTTGCAAACACTAAACAAGACCAAAAAAAAAAAAAGACAACTTAATACTTAGAATGAATCTAAATAGACCTCAAATCCTGCATTGCATCGAATAACATTTAAATACAGGAAGCGCTAATAATAGCCATCCAACTACAGAGATGATCTCAAACTTCAGCAGTTCATTCCACATTCCTCCAAATATGATTAAAACAGTTTTATTGGAGCACACTCGTGCGTCTGGCATTCAGAAAGGTGCTGCATCTGAAGCTTCAAAACTCAAACTTCAAAAGCTGCCTGGGGCCACGGGAGCGTGCGCTGTGTTTTTGGAGAGTAAATAAGAGGTATTTGCGCTTGCGGGCTGCTGTTCTGGTTTAGCGCGAGCGGCACCGCGGGATCAAATGCTGTCAAAATGCAGATTTAGAAGTCATGGATAAATCTGTGCAGAACACACAAATAACGGTGTCAGCATTAACGACAACACTTTCACTTCAGAAATAAGCCGATTTGGTGCTCAGATTTCTTGATGTTCAAATGTGCCACATTTTGTGGAAAGTTGCATTTACATTTTTAAATTTAACCCTTTTGTGGGTTAAATTAAATTGGGACATTGTAAATAAAAGCTCTGTCAGGGTGAATGGCATTCAGACGCACTCTTTCAGTCTTCATACCTGCACTGTACCTGTCTCTAGCCCTAATGCCACCACAAAATCACGCTGTATGTTCAGCAGCTGCAAGGCTCTCCACCCAACAGTCTTCAGAAACTGTCCAACTTTCAGCCTTCCTGTCTGTGCAAACATACACAAAACATAGACCTCATCTCTCTACAGCAACCCTCCATTGTTCCACTGATGTCTGACTTTCCTTGGAGTGGGGGGACAGATTATGCAATAAATAAATACAAAGTGCATCGTTATGCAGCACCTATATTTCCTGCAAAATTTAAAATGAAATGCATTAGATGTCCATTTCATACTAGTTGCAATTTGGCGCCCTCTGGTGTCTTGGGAGATTGCAGAAAAAAAAATATTCATTTAAATTAAACTACAAACTGTAAATCCAGAAAAAAAACTAACACACTAAAGTTAACTGAAGTGTTTATGGTTTAGAAAATAACCAAGTTTACATGCGTGTAGATATACATCTTAAAAACATTATTGCTCTCAGACAATAACACATTGATTATATAATGAACTGATTATTTCCATCCATGTCACACTTTCTCAAATCTAAAGTGTTTGTTTGGCAGTAAAGGAGGAGTGTGATATATGTGAGAACACGCTTTCATTCTGTCAGTCAGCTGTTACCTCCAGGCATCTTCACTGTCCCAAATATACAGTACAACACAAGAGGACAACACCCGCCTCCAGCACCAAAGACAGCAGAGAGAGAAGAAAACACTGACTGCAGATGACAGCCATGGCAAAATCTCGTCGCCGGAGGACAGTCAAAACACCCACAAGCATCCCCTGAAGGTGTGAAAGTGCTTTGCATGGCCAAAATGGGTGTAATGTTTGGATAAGGATTAGGTTAGGTGAGGGTATGTACCTGTACAGTCCCGTCCTCGGATCCCAGAGCCACAAATGCAGCGTTTCTGCTGATACAGGAACAGCGGATCCTGGACGACAGCTCCTCGCTCTCAAGCACAACAGCACCTGTAGATCCACTCAGCACCTGTGACAGTTTGGTAGTAACAAACAAGTAGTTAAAGACTGAAATATACAGAAGCTGCCCCAAAAGACAGTTTAAAACCGATGATATGTACAAAAACTTAATCACTACTTTACCTCACACAGAAAAATAATAAATACATTCCATTCAACTTCATTCAAATACTACATGAAATAAAAATTTAAAATAAATAAATAAATTAAATGATTAAATAAATGATATGGATTAATTTGTTAACTTAAATGCTCACTTTGAAAATACACACTTTAAAAACTGTGAGAATTGCAATATTGGAAAAGTGAAATCAAACTGTACTCATATCTATCTATCTATCTATCTATCTATCTATCTATCTATCTATAGATATATAAGCTCAGATTGTGCAAAAAAAAAAAACAATAAATAAATAAAAAGCAGTACATCAACACATTGCGCTGACCTCCGGTGACCAGTACCTGTAATCGGTTACTGCTATCGGGTGCGATGATTGTAACATCGCTGTGAGAGAAGAGCACATCAGTGTCCCTCTTCAGAGCAACAGCAGAGGAAGTGTGAACCCGGTCCGTCTCCCACAGCTGTATAACAGTCAACACTTCATGATCACAGGTCAATGCTGTTCAAATTTTCACTGTAATGCAACTGACAATGCAGACAAGACAGGAGGAAAAAGCAGCTCACCCTGATAGTCTGGTCATCAGAGGAGGACAGCAAGAGCGAGCCGTCGGGCGAAAACTGCACACAGTGAACCCAGCTCAAATGACCACTGCATTCGGCTTTCTTCTTACTGCTTTCAAAGTTCCAGAGCTGAAATTAACAACACTTCTCAGCACTTTACTGGACAGAATGACTTCAACCAGAGTTAACAAATAAGCATAAAGAGTGATCAAAACAAAAACATGGCTTTCCAACTGTATAAAAAAAAAATAATAATAATAAAACACCCCAGACTAAAATTACTGATTTTATGATCGCTTTCTTCAAAATCTATGGCTTTATTAGCTTCAATTATTGTATTTGTGCGAAAACGCAAAACTCTTGCAAAATATGACAATGCATATATAAATATGTTAATCTCAAAATGGCAGGACTTCCAAAATCCCAAAGGGACTGTGTAACTGTGCTTTGGAAAAATTATCTAGGATTCATATGGAAAAAAAATATAAAATAAATTAATTAAAATTAAATAAAAAATTATATATAAAATAAAAATCCCTGATTGTGTTCAAACACCTTCGAACGGTGATTGGCATACAGCAATAGGTCTTTAAATATGCACACAAAAAGTTTAAATTGCACATTTTTACATCTTAGTTATGCTCGAATGGTTAATTACTAGGATAGCAGAGATTTACATCATACTCCAACAATTGCAGTGTACATAGATGTTTTGCATGTCCAAAATCTAGTCACTGCAGCTTTACATGTTTATTTATTGCCACATCAGTAACTTACAGATTTTTAATAAATCAAGAAAGTAATCATCTAGTGTTGTACCTCTACAGTGTAATGTGAGAGAGCGACAGCCAGCAGACTGGTGTTAGGACACGCATGACAGAACTGAATTGTGCTCAGACGACTCGTCTTCATCTCCAGCAGCAGGTCTGACGTCTCCACATCAAACACCTACATACAAACACACAACCATCAGAAAACAAGAAAATCTCATCTGACAGGTTGAGTAGATAAGTTATGTTTTAGAAATGCTTTCAAATTTAGCATTTAATATCAGAAGACTAACCCAGTTAAGCATTTGAAACAAAGTGTTTCTTCTGCTTAATTTCACATCCTAAAAATGCTCAATCATTAACATCCATAGAAGGGGAAGTACAAGTCTATCTCCAATGGTTTCCAACATTCCTTAAAATATCTTCTTTTGTAATAAACAGAAGAATGAATATCATAGAGAATTACATTTAATTTTAGGTTTAACTAGCCATTTAATTTTGACTAGCTGTGTGTGAATCAGATTTTTAAAAGGCTGTGTTTACAGGCACTAAATCAAAAATATTGAGTGGCAGTGCCAGCTCATGTCACAGCAACCATTCATGAAATCACTTACAAACACCGTGTTTCTGGCAGCGCAGATGATCCGTGAGCCGTCAGCCGACCAAGTGCTGCATTTCACCATGGCTTTTATTTCTTCGTCACTCTCAGGGAAAAAACTATCGACATCAATTGATTTCCACTCGTTCGCAGATGACACTTCAAACAGCTGACAGACAGAAAAAGAAAAAGCACAAGATGGATAAGTGGACACCTTCTAGACCAGTGTTTCCCAACCCTATTCCTGGAGGCACACCAACAGTACATATTTTGCATGTCTCCCTTGTCTGACCCATTAACTTCAGGTGTTGGAGTCTCCTCTGATGTTATGATAAGTTGATTCAGGTGTGTTTGATTAGGGAGAGGTTGAAAATGTGTACTGTTGGTGTGCCTTCAGGAACAGGGTTGGGAAACACTGTTCTAGACCACAGATCATGCAGCAATTGGAATATTTAAGAGAAAATACAGTTTAAAATCAGTAATGCATACTAAACTATTAGAAACGCGCACAAAAATATGTACTGAACAGTAAAATGGTAAACTAAGAGATTGCAAAACTGAACGTCGCTAAAATATCAAATCTTAAATCTACATTAAAACACTAGACCAAAATTTATAAATATAAAACCTAATAATTTTATTAAAAGTGGTAAATGTTTTATTTCATATGCAATGTGAACGAATATGGTTTCAAAATATATACTTCAGTTTAAACCACATTCCAATACAAACAAAACAAACTGGACTAAAATAAAACCAAATCAAACCAGAACTTCAAAATCAAAAAAAAAAAAAAAAAAAAAAAAAAAATACATAATTTTACAAATTGATCAATCAATTTACTTATCACTAATTTAAAAGTGGTTGGTATATTAGTATATTTCACCCATCTACTTTATATAATGTGGTTAGGTTTTCATTTATATTTTGACTGTCTATAACGGATTAGGTATATTTGTAATATATTTCATCATTAATATTACAACAGTTCAAACTTCTTTAGATCCAATTTCTATAGTTGTGCTTTACATATATTTTGATAGGTTTAAAAGTTTATCAATTATAAACTGACCAAGCATTTATCCATCTAGTTATCTTAAACTAATACTTAACAAACAAAATATTTCTAAAGAAATACTACACAAATGGAACCAATTTAGATATAAATACTACATCGCATATAAAAAACTAAATACATTAATATTTCAATTTTCTGGGTACTCAAAACGCTTTACAAATTTACACGAATGCATTCTGCACCAGACCCAGATTGATTGATCGAGTGATAAAGCCAATTAGATGATATGGGAATGATTAGGAGGCCGTGATGGATGGAGGCTAGTGGGAAAGCACACACCCTTACTCTTTTCGAATATGTTAATACAAACGTTACAAATAAAAGAAAAATTACATTAAAAGCTAATCAAAATATCAAACCAGATCAAATAAATTGTACTTGATCTGTATATGTGGATTAAAGTGACGATAAAAAAAAAGGGGGCACACCTTCAAGCTGCCGTCACTGGATGAAGTGGCGAGGTAAAGGTCATTAGGAGAGAAACAGCAGTGATTGACCGGCTCCATGTGTCCAAACATCGTGTTCTGAGACGTCTTTTTGTTAGGGTTCCACAACTGCAGGAAACACGAAAATGAGATGAAATAAGGACACATGGAATATGAAATGGAAGATTGCTCAGTCGGAGCTTATTGAACAGGACGGCCTACATAGGGGAAGAACATATTTAGTCCGCAAGAACCACCACGTGTTTAACACATCCGCCGTTCCACTCTCTAAATCTCATTTCAGGGTGTTTCTTTTGCTCCTCGTGCACAGATATTCCACGAAATTCCCCTTTTGTGTTGACGCCTCCAATGGGGGGCTGCTCTCATTACGTTTTTGACACTTGCGCACCGTTTTCGCACCTCAAATGAATACTGCTCAACTAGAGTCTCCTGCTGTCACACTCCTACAGATCTCCCACAATTCTCTGCAAATTTCGCAAGCTGTAAGATTACACAGCTGCCCCGTTGGCCTGTTCTGAGAGATCATCCTACCAGCTGTCACTCTCATTACTCATGTTCAGCAGATCTGAATCTAAATGTGGAGTTAGGAAATGAAAAGGGCAGGACAAGTGCAAATTAAATTTAATTGGCAAACTCTTTGGAGCACCTCTACTACACACCTGAGTCCTGCGCTATGATGTACCGACGACTCTGAAAAGAGTTACAAAACTTCACTTTTTCCCCAAAACTGAATCTTGGGAAATAAAAAGCGTGACTGAAGCCTTCACTGAAACCACTATTGAATCAACTTGTTTTGCATATTGAACAAATCATAACTTTCATGAAATCGGATTTTAATTCAATAAAATTATTAGTGTTAAAACAATGACTTTTTATACAGCATACGGTGACCAATGTAATAATAATTCTAGTGTTTATACAATAAAAGACTGAAATATTTTATTAAATTAGTATTGATTACTACTACCACTGTCAGTACAAATTAACAAAGTTTCTTTAATGATTATTTATTTGATTAATAATTATAATAATAAATTACTACCATTTCTTTATTATACTCTTTTACTATTTTATTGTTATTATACTATTATCATGATCATCATTATCAGTAGTACAATCATACCATTTCATCATCATCAACAACAAAAAAAAATTAATATCATCATCATCATTATACTACTACAGTTACTGTTAGATATTTATGTATTTTATTATTCATGTATGTATTTTATATGTATATTTATTATTAATTTCTTATGTTTACTATCATTATTAAAAAAAATAAAAAATTATTCTAATATTACTGAATGCAACAAATAATTAAAAAAATTAAAAAAAAACTTCACCTTGGTGTTGGTGAATTTGTCGTTTGAACAGGTGGCCAGCAGGACTCGTCGGCCCATGTTGGTGAACTGGCAGTGGTTGATCTGCTCCTCGTGTTCAACTTCAAACTCTCTGATAAGAACACCTCGCTCCACATTCCACAACTAAAACCACCAAAAACATTAAAAATACAATAAAAATGCATGACTGTACAACATGACATCTGAATATCAATAGATAAATACCATTACAGATGCACAAAAAAAAAAAAAAAAAAAAAAAAAAAAAGACCCACAAATAAACTGGTATAGAGTGAGACATCACTGACCTTCACCTTCCTGTCACTGGCACATGTTGCTATATGTCGATCATCAGGGGAAAAGGCACAGCATAAAACATCTTCCTCGTGAGCCTGAAGCTCCAGAAGCTTCTCTCCAGAGGTTGATTTAAACACCTACACAGGACAAATAAACAAATTTGCCAGTCCCATACAGTAATCGTCACACAGCTTCAGAACGAACAGCAGGACACAAATGGAGATTTACCCGAAGTGCCTTACTGGCTCCACAAGAGGCAATTTTACTCCCGTCTTTTGAGAAGCAGGCATAGTAGACAGACCCCTGGTGAGGGTGCATGACTAGCCGAGACAAACCCTCCTCAATATTTTTATTCCTATGGGAAAAAAAAAACAGGCTTTCAATGAAAATCTCATCTCCCACAGAGAAGTTGCTGAGTGTATTTACATGCATGTTCTTAACTTGATTATGCTTCAGCCTAAAAAGTGCAGTGTCATAAACATTATTTGATAAAGTTTGTCAAGAGCTAAAGCATAAACCCATCGAATTTTACTCCTTATGCCAATTTTCCTCAGCACATCAAAACACATTAACCTGCTTTCTGTGGGTTACTGAAGTCTGCGTGTGTGTGTGATAAGTGACAGGAATGCATTACAACAGACAGAAGTACAAACAAATGATTTGCAGTAATACAGGACACATACCACAAACTCACTCTAGGAATTACAAGTGTCCTCATCTCTTGCATCAGATGAAAGACTACAATCAAAATGTTTCAGCTGCTTGAGAATATACGAGCATAGTGTTTCTTGATGTTGGAATTCTTGAATTAATGATTTGTTGAACATGACAGCTGACAAATTACATACTTGGCATTAGATGCATAAATGTATATCTATATACTCGATAATAAAATATAATACAAGATATTAGTAGTCCTCTATAGATAGTTTCATATCATTTTAATTTCAATAAGTCATTATAAGCATAAGTCCAACAAAATTTTTGACAGCGAGATGAATTTTCTAAAGTAACGTTTGTGTGTAAACTTTGTGTGTTTTCACTATGCTGGTTTCTGGGATTTATCAGTGTATTTATAAGTGCAAGAATGCTGATTAAGAGGGAGACACATACACCCAGTTGAGGTAGATCTGCCCTCTGCTGGCCCGTTTCTGCGCCTGCATCAGTGCCTGTCTGTAAACCTCAGAGCGATCGGGCTGAGACAAAGCCAACTGGACCACATCAGGGAACGGCCTCTGCTCCAGATGATGACCATTCAGAGAGAGGAACTCCTGAAACTGCACTCGCACTTCACTATTCTAAGAAAAACAATATAGTTTTTAAAGAAAATAGGTATAGAGTGTTGACATGGGTCATGAGTGGTTTTAACAATACATTTATCTTCATAATAAAGACATAAGCAGAAAGTAAATGGTTTTGTAGGTATAGACAAAAAAAAAAAGAAAAAAATCAGTTAAGTTAAATAAAATTACTACATTTACAAAAAGGGGGGGGAATTAAAAAAAAGGGATCAAATTGATAAAGACAGAATTTATAGCTTTAGTATAGTCTCAAATATTAGGAATTTATGATCAATAGATACATTTAAATTCAATTTAAAAAGTATAATTTATAAATTAAGTAAAAACAAATTATAAAAGACCAATATATAACACCAAACACAAATCATGGTTGTGATTTGAAAAAAAAAAAAAAAATCTTTTTGGTAGTTATTTGGCCAAGAACATGCACGAGTGAGGATCAAACAAAGTGAACCTGTAAATACCTCTTTGTCTAGCATTTCCCCATATTCCACATAGTCATTGATGAGATGGGCAGATCCCATAATCCGAGCCTTCTCTTTGACCCAGTCCAAGGAAAACATCAGTGAATAAAGCTCCTAAAAAGATGGACAAATTGTTCAAGATGCAAACGTAACCATTATAAGTTTAATTAGCATTAGACTGCAACATTACCTTCGACAGTCCTGCTTTAGCCATGTGATACGGGATGAACTGGTACCAGTACAACGAGTCTTTATCTGCAGAGTCAGGTGGACATTTACTGTAGAACCTCTGATACTGTCGAACCATCTTTTTATGTAGTTCCTATAGAAGAAACTGACAATCAGACTTTGTTCATTAGTGGTCTCTATTAAAATCAGAAGCAGGACAACTTACAGCAATCTGATCACGGTTTTGTTCAGCGAGAAAATCCAACTGCAGATCATGAAGATAATATTGATACGGTCGCTGATTACAATCCCGAAAAAGCAGAGATTTATTGACAAACTCCTGTAGGACATCCTCCACCTCCTCCAGCTCAAGACCCCACAAAACTGACAGAACCTGTTGGAGAGAAACCAGCATATAAGAAAACATTCATAGCAATCTAGGCTAATTCTTAATGCAGTCAACTGACCTTAGCAGGCACTTTGATGTCTTTCTGCATGATGCTCAAGTCTCTGTACAGCTCTTGGTGTTCGGCCTCCAGAACCTGCAGACTAGCGTCCATGGCCTGGTCCAGTGCTTCATAGTCGTAGGATGAGGACTTGCGAATGCGCTTGAACTGCTTCTGCTGCAACTGTCGCAGGTAGTAGCTCCAGCGGTCAGGAAACTCCCTCAGCAGAGCTCCAATCAGAGAAACCACCAGAGGAGAACCTGACACAAGAGATGTTTACAGCGGTCGGGGGTTGAAACTACAAAATCTACAATTAACTTACTAATAATAAATGACAAGCACTCAATGTCAATATTAGATGCACAATGGCATTATTTAATAAATAAAACTATAAAATACATCAATAGTAAAATTCTTAATGGATAAAATATTAAATTTAAAAAAAAATGTGCATCCCTTGCTATAAAATATTGCAGTACATAATACAATTATTACAAATTAAATTAATAATATCTACATTTAAATAGATGAAAAAGGTAGATAAATTAAATAAATTGTGTACAGTATAGTGAGCAAGAGTAAAAAGCAGAGTTGTACCTTTACATTCGCTCACAATGCTTCGGGCCTGTTCTGGGAGTTTGTGCATCTTCCCATTGACGTACAAAGCAAGAATTTCTAAGGCTTTTTCCTCATCCAGACCGTTCTCTACAGGCACTTCATACCTTACACCTTAAGCAGAACACACACAAAACTGATGAACGCTTACATCTCAATGGAATTATGACATTAAACAAATTACACAAGATAAAAGCAACAAAACAGCACAGAAGAACATTTCTCTCATAGCCTCTGCTAAAAATAGCTTATCTCGAAACACAGCTGGCCTCTGATATCAGAGTTTTATGCAATTTCATTTAGTTCAGGATTTGCCTTGGACTTAATTCAAAACTCAGGCACGAGCAGGAACAAGACCCACAAAGTCATGAGCTAACCTAGACTTTCAAGAATAAATGAATGCATGCATGGTGGGCAAAACTTAAGTACTCACCGCTGACAGAATCAGTCAGAGCTCGATTGCGTGTGGTCAGAAGAACTCGGCATTGGATATCAAAAGACCTGAGAGACGAGCTGTCCCAGACATCGTCCAGAATCAGCAGAGACCTGATAGAGGCACACGTTGAGGACAAAAGTTATTTAAAACAGTTAAAAAAAAAACAATAATAAAACAAAATAAATCACCGTTTTGTTTTCAGAGAGTTCAGTCAGACATATCACATCACATTTTTTTTTAGGTCCAACACCATTAGATGCCAAATTTATTTGCTTGTTTTAATGCCATATCAGCAGCATTGGCCAAATACATGGCAACATTGGTAATAAATATTCAGTTTACAATCATAATGTTTGATTAACATTCAATAAAAGATACAGATAACACTGCTAAAACGTTTTCAATATGATCAATCATAACTAGTTAAATTCCTCCAGGAGGCACCTTTTTTTAAAACTTTCCATTAAAATATTTAAATCGGAATGGTTAAAATATTAAGTTATGAGATGTAGCAAGCCCAAAGACGGTAGGTAGACTGATTTTGTAAGACATCCACTTTCATGTTTAACATGACCCATTAGCAGCTAGTTTTAATGGATAGGATTTTCTAATTAATAAAGCCTTGGACACAGAAACACCATTTTATGAATTACTATATTCTTCCAGAGGAATTGACCTGGGGAATCTGCGGAGCATTAGGAAGCGCAGGCGCTCTTTGGCCTCCTCCACAGTGCTGGGCGGCCGCTGACTGGTGTCTGAACTTTGACACTGCTCCAAACGAAAGCACAGAGACTGCATCCTAACCAACAGGTCTGCCCGCTCACACTGGCCCAGAGACAGCCAGTGAACACCATCAGGAAAACACTCTGAGAAACAGAAACAAAACATACATACATTTACACACTGTACTACATGTGCATTTTTAGTCCTTTGGTCTTAAAAAAAAATTTTATAATAATATTTTGCTCTATTAACATTTTTTTTCTTAACCGCAATGATTTTTTTTTCTTCATAAAAGCCAATATAGACAAAGCTAAATAAAAATAAATTAAAAAAAACAAAAAAAAAAAACAACTACAACTAAATTAAGGGAAAATATAAATACATAAAAAGAGATAATTCATAAAACTAAATAAAAAGCTATAAATAAACCATGAAATACAATAAAAATACAAGACTAAAATAAAGACAAAAATAACTAAAAAAATTACAATTAAAAGACACTTTAAAAACAAAACCTTAGTTTAACAATAACAAATAACATTTAAACTAAATAAAAATATATTTTAAATCAATACACGACTAAAAATGAATACATTAAAAAACTAATCTAATTAAAATAAATCAGAAAACAAATTTCAAATCAAATAAAATAAATCTTCATTTAAAAATAAATTGTACTAAACTTATACATAAATGTAAATAAATAAAACGCATTACCCTTAATGAGTGAACGATCTCGAACAACCTCGGCAGCCATCACAGACTTCCCGGAGCCAGCCATGCCAAACACAGTCACCCAGCCCGGTGTGTCCCGCAGCTGGTACAGCATCTCCCGGATCAGATTGAGCAGTGGAGGTCGACTCACAAACACCACAGGTCTCTGAGGAACACCTCCTACACTCAGAACCGCCTGAACTGAAACCAAAGCACCGAAAACCTCTAGTACCTCACACAAACCCACTTCAAAAAACAACTTCAAACACGACTGAGCATTTACCACTGGGAGAGACTCCGTCAGCGAAGCTCTTCTCTCCCTCAGGGCTGAGCAGAGGCAGATCACTGTGAAGGAGACTGGCCAGATCTCCATAACTCTCTCTGATCAGGGCATTGTAGAAGGAAATGTAGGCACGATTGTCTTTCCTCAACAGTGTCTCAAGCAGAGCCACGGCCTGCTCTTTTCTAGTGGCCTGGGGAAACAGAAAGGGGAACATTTCACACATGCGTTCACTTTTTATTAGTGCTTTGCAAAGTTTAATTAAATTCATCTTTATTTCTACAGCACTTTTACAATGTAGACTGTGTCAAAGCAGCTTAATATAGATGTTCTAGTAAATTAAAATCTTCAGTCCATTACAGTTTAGATTTACATATACATGCATACACACACAATGTATATACAAAAAATAAATGTTTATGTATGCGTGTAATATATATATATATATATAAAATAGACATGTAAATACAAATCTTTATTTTGAATACAATTATCCTTTATTAATATTTGACCAGCACTACTTTTTATTAAAGTAAATATGCACCAATCCACTTGTCAGAAACCTAATCTGCCAGAATCAACCTTGATTTTAAAAGACTGGTGCAGCACTTTATAAAAAGTAAAACAGAGCCTGTTTGAACATCACAGACCTTGCTGAGCACTTTTGCTTCCTCATCATTGGTTAAAACACCATCGCTGATCATGTGGTCCATCAGGTAGGAGGCTTTGATGTCCTGCTCCAGAGTGGCTTTGGAGCGCAGCAGGCGGCTGCGGGCACGTTCCTCCATCTCCACATAAGCCGCAGTGCACTTAATTTAGATTTACTTAGTGCAACGGAGCGGGATGCATGGAACTAAGTGGGAGATAATGAACAAATAAAGCATTTCATTTGCTTGTGCAAGGGCCATATCATTTCTGTCAACTCAGAGCAGTGCATAATTGACATTTCTATGGAACTAAAAATAAAAATGACAAAATCTGAACGGAGTCGTTATTCGAAGTTCATTTCGCTGTGGTGACGCCTGATAAAACGGGGACTAAACCAAAGGAACCCGAGTGAGTGAATGAGCTAAACTTGGAATTCAAAGGAAACATTTAATGCAATTATGTTTTTCTCAGTTCTGACAATTACCTTAATTCAGAGGTAAGAGATACAAAACTCAAATGTCAAACAAAGTGAGAATTTATTATTATTATTAGAATTTTAAAAAATCCTAACTCTCAAAACAGCAAAACTCGAGTTTATAGACTTAACCTTGTTCTGAAATGCAATCTGTATATTCAATATTTAATTACAGTCTGACTTTGTCTAAATTCTAACAGCAAATATCAAAACTGCATAGTTGCAACCAAGTGAAAGCTAGAAGAAAACTGCTGTTCAAAGATCAAATCATAAAACACAAACTTGCAATTGTGAAATGAATTCTTTCTAAAGAGAGGAAAAACAGAGGGGAAAAAAAGAAAAAAAAAAGAGAAAGAAATAGTCAGCAAAGATCGAGTCTTTAAGCAACCAGGTTCAAGTGGAAGTAGATATCAACGTGCTGTCACCTTAATAATAATAATAATAATAATAATAATTTGATCCCAGCTTCTGATTGGTCAGCTCATTAGATCCCCTAAATAAACAGTAACAGCTGAAACACATTATGCCCTATTCTCTAACGTTAAAATTTCATAAACCAGATCCATAGTTTCTAATCTAGTTGAAGGATGATACAAACATTAATTGTTAACATAACATTTCAATAAGAATTAAAACGTTTAAAAAAATAACGTTAGCAGAGTAATAATTATCATATAATTAACGTGCAATTAGGCCCCAATTATCTACTGGTAGAAAACTTCATTTAAACTTGGGTTAAAGTCACTAATAAACTAACATTTAGTTACTAATTGAATTTTTATTTCATTATAAAACGTATACGTCACAGTCACGCTCCATTACTTACTACATTTTAACCATTATAAACCATTTGAGTCAACCGTTTGTGAACAATTTAGCTGGTATAATACAAACAGAACTAATATACCAACTGACTTTACCAACTCACGGGTCTAAACATAACAAACAAACAAACGTAAAGTTACCTTTTTTAGCAAAACTCTAACGTTAAATCCAGAAGTGAAACTAGTAATACATACTGGTGTGGACTTATGTAGGTCAAGTACTTACTGTCATGTCACCGTGTCACAATAACGTTATGCAAAATAAAAATAAAAATGCAGGATTAAAGGTCACGACAAAAAGTTTGGCCGTGAAACTACTGAGACACGAAGCGAAAAGCAAATGAGTTCGACATAACGTTACTTAATTTATAGACTCAGGTGCGGCTCATCAGCGCATAGTGCCAATTACTAACTGACTTCTGATCAGTTAGACAGAGACAGAATACCTAAATGAATTATAAAAGACACAGATATACTTACAGTTATTGCGCTTCGCGAAAAAATTAAAGGATATGAGGGACGACTGTCTGCTGTACTGAGACCAGTTACTTTTCGCGATATATTGTAAAGAAAAACAGTTATTAAAAAGCCAATTTTCCGCCCCTTAAAATTTGCGCTTCCTGCTTTTTCGGCACAAACAACTTCCCCGGGGTGTGATGACCAATTGCGAAACGCCGTGTTGTCACGTGACCCGCTGAGGTAATCAGAGTTGGATGACTGTAACCAGGCAGACGTAAACATGCCCGAACACTACACGTCTTTCTTTACCAAAGATGAATAATTTGACATTTTAATATTATTATTTTTTTTATATTATTAATAGCAACAACAATAAGTTCTACATTTACGTATAATAGTATTTGTGTGTGTATATACCGCATGGTAAATAGGCTACTTCACTTTTTTTTTTATTTAAGATTTCATAATTTAATCTGTTTGTGTGAAATTGTGAAAGTAAGTAGGCTGTGTGTTTGTTTGAATTGTTTATTATTTGCTGGTCATCAAAGTGTCCCATTTCATTCTTTTCCAATATATTAATTTTGACTATATTAATATTAGCTTTTTCATTCATTCATTCATTTTCTTTTCGGCTCAGTCCCTTAACCAATCTGGGGTCGCCACAGCGGAATGAACCACCAACCTATTCAGCATATGTTTTATGCAGCGGATGCCAGGGCTTGAACCAGCGACCTTCTTGCCCCAATATGAGCTTTTTCAATTACATTATTTTACACATCCATGCATACATTTATACATATTTTTTAAAATATCCATGTGATGTTTGTAGAGGATTTTGTATTTTCATTTAGCTGTATGTTAAAGACATGTTTCATCTGCAATAGGATAAGGGACATCCTACCAGAAATGTACATTATCCTTGAAATAAAAACATAAATACAGTGAATAAAAAGTATTTCATCCCCTAAAAAATTCTAAAATGGACTGATGGTTGATTTCTGTAAGTTGCTCTGTAAAGGAATATGTCATTCATTTAGTTAGATTTTTTTTTCTTTATTAAAAACACTACAAATGTACAAACCCTGTCAATGTCCTTGTCTTCAGCCCAATAAAACCTACAGCTTTAATAGTTTTTGTTATGCGAAAAATGTTATTTAGAAAAACACCTCAGAAATAGCAAGTTTAAGTTGTTATCATTCACATCAACTTATTAAAAACATGAAATCATAAATAAATTCTACAAATAAATACGATTATACAATTGTCCCCATGTTTCTGTCAGTCCTGTCACATTTGCATTAAATTGAAGATCATATGTGTGCAGTACACCTTCGTGGCTGTGACTCAGAGGAAGAGACATCAGTTGACAGAGGAGAAGCTAACAGTGATCAAGGATGCTTTCTTGAATTGTATGATTTTTGTATGATTTTTTTGAGGAGGACAAGCTTAAAGATCAGGCCCTGTCACATTTTAATAAGTGAAAATCTACATTTCTGGTAGAATGTCCCATAGAAGTCGCCTACAATGTTTATTTATAAATTCCTTCATTAGATTACAATTAAGTTACATATTTGAACACAACTTAATCAACTTAATAACTGTAACCAGGGAGATGTAAACATACCCGGACACTTCTACACGTCTTTCAATACCAAATATAAATAGCCTACATTTAAATTTCAATATTAACATAGTTTTTTTAAATTGTTAATAACAACATGTCGTACATTTATGTATAATAGTATTTTTGTGTGTTTATTACATGGTAAATAGGCTATGATATCATTTGACAGAGAAGTTGACAATGATCAAGGATGTGTTCTAACATTGAATTGTTTGATTTTCATTCATTTTCTTTTCGGCTTAGTCTCTTTATTAATCTGGGGTCGCCACAGCGAAACGAACCGCCAAATTATCCAGCATATGTTTTACGCAGCGGATGCCCTTCCAGCTGCAACCCATCACTGGGAAACATCCATACACACACTCATTTACACACATACACAACTTAGCCAACCCAGTTCACCTATACCACTTGTTTTTGGACTGTGGGGGAAACCGGAGCACCCGGAAGAAAACCCACGCCAACACAGCAACATGCAAACTCCACATAGAAACACCATGTGAAGATGTATGTTTCTGCTAGAATGTCCCATAGAAGTTGCCTACTGTTTTATTGATAAATTTCTTCTATACATTGCAATTCAGTTACATATTTTAACACAACTTAATCAGTCATACAGTAACTCAATTAAAAAACAAGACAGATTACTGCATTAAAAAAAATAAAAGATACACACTACAGATTATTTAAATATGAGAATAATACAAATATCATTCATTCATTTTCTTTTCGGCTTAGTCCCTTTATTAATCTGGGGTCGCCACAGCGGAATGAACCGCCAACTTATCCAGCCGCAACTCATCTCTGGGAAACATCCATACACACTCATACTCTACGGGCAATTTAGCCCTCCCAATTCACCTGTATCGCATGTCTTTGGACTGTGGGGGAAACCGGAGCACCCGGAGGAAACCCACGCGAACGCAGGGAGAACATGCAAACTCCACACAGAAACGTTAACTGACCCAGCCGAGGCTCAAACCAGCGACATTCTTGCTGTGAGGCGACAGCACTACCTACTGCACCACTGCATCGCCCTAATAATACAATTATGAAAGTCTAAAAGATGGTGGCTGATACAGTCGAAATTGTCTTATAATAATTATGTTTAGACTACAGCAAATGTTATTGAGTCTTTTCAGTTGAAAGTTGCATATCTTAAGTAGCACAAAAAAAATCTATTTTTGCTATGGAAACTGAATAAAGCATATAAATATGAATCATACTAACATATGTTAAAAAATTCATACATTAATACCGTCTGGCAAGCTTATTGCGTTGTCTACTTACGTACATGCTAATAGCACTAATGCCTCCACATTCCTGACCATTATCACCTGTCCATCAGGCAGTAAGCTGAAATTTGAGCATAAGCAAAGCACAGAAACGAAAACTGGACCAGTTATGTGTATTTTCTAAATGAAAACATACAGATAGATTCAGATATCGCTACATAAATACCTCAGACATATCAAATACATTTGACCTATTTTTTAATAGGGTCTTGGTGATCAGATAAATTACTATGGGCAAAACAATGCTTGAATGTTGAATCTAATGGCAAATATGTCATACTTCCCATAAATGCACACCCTGACCTCACATGGTAGCGAATACATTTGCAAACAAGTTAGTTTTTTACAGTTTAACAGGCACACAAAATTGCCCTTGAAGCTTCTTATGATTACAGTTGAACCACTGAAGTAACATGGACTGTTTGGACTATGTTTTTGGTTTCTTTTCAGGACTTTGAATGCCTCTGAACCATTGCTGCCTATGGAAGACGAGAGAGCTCTCTAATTTCATCTAAAATATTTTAATCTATTGTGATCTGAAGATAATCTAAGTTCTTAGGGGATTGGCGCTAAATGAGAGTAATTATTTCATTTTCGGGTGAACTAACCCTTTAGGCACTGCTAAAAATTATATTGTAATATTAAAATGGGCCCTACAGGGTTGATTCTTTGTGACAGATTCAACAAGACGCTTGAAAACATTCCTCTTATTTTAATCCATGTTGACATGACAGCATTGTGTGATTGTCATGTTCAAGAAACCTGTATGAGATGATTTAAAGCTGTATATGGCACATCATATCTTGCTAGAAGTCACCATGACCTGATGGGTTGACTGTGGTTATAAAGAGATAGACACACGCTGTGGCTCAATTTGAACTAAGGGGTCCAAAGTGTGCCACAAAAATCCTCCACACCATTACACCAGCAGCCTGAAGCGCTGATCCACAGTAGGATGGATCCAAGCTTTTATTGTTTATGACAAATTCTGACTGAAATTCTGATACCATCCGAATGTTGCAGCAGAAACGGAGACTCATCAGATTAGGAACCTTTTTCTAGTTTTGGTGAATTATAACATCAGTTTGCTGTTCTTATTTTACAGAAGTGTCACTTCTGTAGCTCATGCTGTTTGTTCAAACCGCTTATTTAAATTGAGTTGAAACAACACAATTCTTGAGTTTTGGGGGGACAATTTAATTGTTTTACGTTTAATACAATTAAATGTGTTAAAAAAACTAACAAGTTAACTTAATTCCTTCATGTTGTCCCAACACAAAGTAATTGTGTGGACCCCACCATTTTTTTTTTTACAATGTCTGCTTTAAGGTTTGTGTGTGTTCAGAGATGCTACATGGTACGTGGTGTAATGAGTTTGATTGATTTGAGTCACCAAAGCATCATGAATGCATTTTAACCTATGACTGATGCTTACTACTGGGCTCTTTTTTAGACTATTGCCTGTAAACCCTACAGATTTTTTTTCTGTGACAATCCGTTTCTTAAATACTCAGACCAGACCGTCTGACACCAACAACCTATATTCAACGTCATTTAAATCACATTATATTTTATCTTTATCTAAAGAACATCTATATTGAAGTTCATGCTCTTATTTTTTTTTATGTATTTAGGGTATGAATAGACCTGTAATACTGCAGGTTAAAACAAACAGTTAATCTATATGTTCTGATTATACATAGAAATGCTACTTCAATTCATCTTAGTAAAACTATTCACACACAAACCTCGCCATCTTTTCAGAAACATTTATCTTAAGGGGATTATGAAAAATATAGTCACCACCAGTGTCCTTTTAATTCTTTGAATTTCAGTCAAATAGAGCCCCTTAACTTTGTTAAAAAATGTAATACTAAAGAAAATTAATCATCATATATTAAAACACCAAACTTTTCAAATGAACGACACCACATTTCATACCACATATTGTCAATAATTTCTTACTCAGTTCATTGATTATTTTAGCATGTTCGGTCGTCTTGATAAATGTAACCTTTAGTTGAAAAACAGAGTTATTCTCAAAACGTATTTGTATAACAAAAAGTACAATTACTCAATTTCTCAGCGTTGATTTATACAGAGCTGTTGAATTTATGTTCAGCAGTTAAAGAGATAGTTCCCCCAAAAATCTAAATGCTGTCATCGTTTACTCCCATTACTTGTTTCAAACTTGTTAGTTTCTCTTTTTTGGCTTTCATGCTATCATATACAATAATATAGCCATCTATTATACAATCGTCCACTGGCTAGCAATTCAAGTCTTTTGTGAAGGGTAAGATTACCAATAGATAAATAAAAATAAAATAAATATTGTCTTTTAAGATACATTCTCCAAAAACTCCCATAGAGGATGCCAGATATGCCAGAATCATCAAATTTCTGATGCAAGTCATAAGTCAGTTTTTGTAAGGGTAAGAAAATGGTAATCTGATTTATCCACATATTGACCAAAAAAATGTTAGAAGAACACCTCAACAAAAGAATACACTTTCTTGCTAGATACGTACAAAAGTGTAACAGATTCTAGTCCATGAGTAAGGTTTAGAGCTGTTTTACAATTCAGAAGATAAATAACTGGAGATAGGGCAAAAGGTTTACCAATAATCTTCTGAACCAATTTGTCGATTTCTTTCCAGTGTGTCTTAATCATGTCACAGTCTCATGAATACATGCATCACAGTACCAACACTGGATTTGCACTTAACAACATTGAGAAACGTTTGTTAGACTTTATTCTGTTGAACACAGAAGAAGATACTGTGAAATATGTTGGAAACCTGCAACCACTGATGTCCTGCTATTGAAGTCAAGGGTTTCAGGTTTTCATCTTCTTTCGTGTTCAACAGAATAAAGAAACAAGGTTTGGAAACCACTTGAGGGCGAATAAATAGTGAGTAAATTGTCTTTTTATTTGAGAGAACTATCTCTTTATGGCAACTATAAGTAATTACATTGCCTGAAAATGCAAATGAATCCCTCACTTTATCAGGTTAAGTAATTTAATCACAGTAACTACTTGTAACTAATCACACCCAACACTGGTCACCACTTTATCGCCACTCGATTAAAAAACTCAAGTGTATGTGCATTTTATCGAGCGTTATTGAGCGTATGACTGAACGACTGACGTGTGTGAACACAGGTAGGCTAGTTGCAGTGTTGAGCACCACTTTGCGCCTTGTGCGTCAGCGCTCAACCGCAGGAGTCAAACACCCCTGACATAACACACAAAATCACGCTCATTAAAAGCTCCGAGTTTGGATTGAATTAACAATGGCCGATAACCTGAACTGCAGCGCTGGGAACTGCTCCAGCGCGCACGACGCGTTTGGTTTATCCGACGGACACTTCGCGCTCGTCAAAGCTGCAGTTCTGGGATGCGTTTTCGTGCTGGCAACATGTAGCAATTTCTTCCTGCTCCACGCCCTCTGGAAAAAGAGAAAGCGACACACTCGAACTCAGCTGTTTCTTCTCCACCTGTGTCTGGCAGACCTGGTGGTCGCCTTCTTCCAAGTCCTGCCGCAGCTCTCCATGGAAATTACGCACCGGTTCAGAGGCTCTGATCTGGTGTGCAGATCTGTCAAGTATCTTCAAGTGGTCGGGATGTTCGCGTCTTCGTATATGATCGTGGCCATGACCATAGACCGCTACCACGCGGTCTGCAAACCCATGGTGTCGTTTTTTCGAGGGTCTTTCCGGAGGTACGTGTCCATAAGCGCGGCTTGGCTGATTTCACTGGCGTTCAGCGCGCCGCAGATCTTCATCTTCTCCCTTCAAGAAGTTGAAAAGGATGTTTTCGATTGCTGGGCGACGTTTATCGAGCCTTGGGGAGGGAGAATATACATAACGTGGATCACCCTGTCCGTGTTTGTCCTGCCAGCTGTGATCTTGATGTATTGTCAGATCAAGATTTGCGCAGGGATTTATTTCAACATGAAGAGGAAAGCGTTGCAGGGCAGCGCTGGTGATGGGCGCTCCAGCACTAAAGGGATCTCCAGCGCGATGCTGAAGACAGTCAAAATGACTTTTATCATTATTATGGTTTATACTCTGTGCTGGAGCCCGTTCTTTGTTGTGCAGCTCTGGTCAGCTTGGAGTCCGAGCAGCGCACCGACGCAAGGTATGGAAAAGTGGTGTCCAAAAGTCTGACGAACTTCTTTCGTGCAGTTCTATGAGTTAATACAACATAATACAGCTTAATTATTTCAGTGCAAAGTTGCAATGAAAAAAATAAAAATAAAAAAGCGCATTTAATGTAGTTTTTGCCTTAATGACAGAAGTGTGATACTCGATGTTGGTGATCTCCCAGTGTAATTCAGAGAGCATCTTGAATGTCACTGGAATATTGGACTGTCTGATCATTATATGAATGCCATATTATGTAACTTGCCTACATTTAGGAAAATTATACATGTCTTTTAAAACGATCATAATAAAATTTCGGAATATTTTACTTATTTTTTAAAAACTGTAAACATTTCCAGACATTTCTGCCTTATTTTGTAGTTTTTATGTCCAGGTTCAAGTGATAAAACATAAAAAAACAGTCCTCTGTCTGTCCAAACACCAAAAATTATAGCGCAGGATCCTAAATATGTACTTTCAATAAAGAATTATTATCATAAAATGAAATATTATAATGAAATGATATTTGTTTTGCATTTAATATTTTACTTACATTACATTTTACTTAAATGATCAAGTGTAAACGTGTAACAGTTATTAATTATTTATGAGAAACTATTTTTCAGTTATTATTGTTTTCAAAAACAACCCCCCCCCCCCACACACACACACACAAACTAAATAATAATAAATAAATAAATAAATGTAAATTAAATCTGGTAAATCGGGTATTGCATGAAAAAATAAGAGAATATATTTAATTCAATTTAACATTGCTATATTTAATTCATAACCACTTGTTGCAATAAAAAAATGTATTAACTAATATATTACCTATAATGGATGCGACTAAAAGACCATCAATGAATCATCATATACGTGTATACAGTATGATTAGACACAGCCATTGTTCTCCTGTGTTAACTGTCAATTTCCCCACAGCAGCAGATCTATCAGAAACACCTTCACTAAATACATTCATTAGTAGCTCTCAAAAGACCTGATCAGATTAAACCGCATTATTTTTTGCTTGTCTGGAAGACACCAGATGGTGCACTCAGGCAATACTTTCACCCAGAAGAGCTTCGGAGTTTGATATAGAAGAGTCCTATATAGAAGCATTGCTTGTTTTGTCTTTATTTAAAAGGTCTCATATGTTCTACAGGGCCGGTATTTGTGACCATCATGCTTCTCGCCAGCCTCAACAGCTGCACCAACCCATGGATCTACCTGTACTACAGCTAAAACCTCACCGAAGAGGCTGTGATTAATCCAATTCTTTCATAAAGTGAAGTGGTTTTGGCATGGACATCAAGTGAAATATAGCATTAGTACTTCTGTTAAGAGGTCAAGTATCTTTTAATTGCTGCATGTACTGAGCTGTACAATGAAAGGTAATTTTTTCTTGGACTTTCTGACAGATGATAGGAATAAATTGCACCTGCCATTCTGCAAGTGACTCATTTGCATCATAATATCTTGTATTTTTCATAAAACGGATCTTATTTAAAGTAAATCAAGCAATGATTAGTGTATAATTATTTCCAAGAATATGTATGTATAGACAAAGGTTTAATTATACTGTACTGTGTGCAGCATGTGATTGTTGTTCAATGTATTTTTGATTGTACAGGTCACATTTTTATTTAATTTGTCTCTTGTTTAATTTATGAAGAATGAATAGCTTTAGGTCAGTGCTGTGCATTCGCTGTTATTAAAGTATTGTTACTTTTTCCAATGCACATTTAAATAAAAATGCAAATCGGCTTGTAAAAAACTTTCTATAGGATTAACATTTTGTGTGACGGTTTCCATAGTCACTGTGCAATTCCGTCATACTTTCACACACACACACAAATTTATTCTCACTACAAAGCCTGTTTCGTCTGAAAGTGGCTTTCAAAATCCTTTTAAACAAAGCCCAGTCAAATGAAATGAGAAATATAAATTCATACAAATATCAGTTATGATTCTCAGCAATCAGACTAATAATCCCATTTCCCTCCAGAAATGTCTCCCTGTTTCTAATTTCTCTCTGTTCACATAAATAATAAAGTGATATTAAATATTCAAGACATCTGAATATAGTTCTTCACACATTCAGAGGTTAAAAGTGGACCATATATTACATTATTTGAATATGTAAGGCTATAATTGTGCACCAATATGTCCACTAGTAATAATAAAAAAGACTTGAGCATTCATATGAAAGAGAATGAGCAATATTATATGGTCTCAGTGGTTATAGATGATTGTAAAATCCTTATAAAAAGCTTCTAACCTTTATCAAACTGTCGAATGGCACAACAAAAATGGTCAGAGCACAAACTTGAAGCTAAATGAAGGCCTAAGGCACCTGTATCCAAGGTAGCTGTTGGGAAATGGGATTAGAGCATATTTAAAGGCTGATAAAAAATGGTTGAAACCTTTGTAGCCAAAGGTCAGGAGGGAAGGAGAAAGGGGAGTATTTTATGCTCTTTATCGAATACAGTAAGGTGTTAATAAGAAACCTAGGAAATGGCTTCTGAGCAATAGGAAAACGAGATTGGATAAGGCTGCATTATAACACAAAGGACATTGACAATAATACAGTCTGACTTACTAATGCTGCACTTATCAGCTTTTCGTTTTTCACCTGATTATTTTTGCTGGAACTAAAATAAGGGCACATTTTTATCAAGATTACACAGACTAAAATGGTATTCTGTGTATCAACAGTCTAAATACCAAAAACTAATTAAATTGATTACATAGTAGAATTAAGATCCTATCTAAAGGGAAATTCAATTACAAAATGATTTTTGTTGTTGTTGATTTGTGTTGATGATGATAAAGTAGCAGAGCTTATTTGAGGGTATATATACAGTGATGTGAAAAATTATTTGTCCCCTTACAGAATTTTTTTTTTTTTTTTGTCAAATCAGATCGTCAAACAAATGTAAATATTAATCAAATATAACAAAAGTAAACACATCACACAGTTATTAAAATAAAAGTTGTTATTATTAAGGGAAAACAAAATCCAAAACTACACTATAAAAAGTGGTTCTGTTAAAACAAAACTCTGGTTTATCAAACCTAAATTCCAATTCTCTAGCCACACCCAGGCCTGATTACTGCCACACCTGTGTGCAATCAAGACATAACTTAAATTGGACTTACCTGACAAAATGAAGTAGACCAAAAGATCCTTAAGACCTTGGGACCTAGACCTTGAGATCCAAAGAAATACAAAAACAACTGAGAAAGATAACAATTCAGATCTACCAGTCTGGAAGAGGTTATAAAGCAATTTCTAAAGTGTTGGGACTGCAGTGAACCACAGCAAGAGCCTTTATCTACAGATGGAAAAAAGTGGAGAACCTTCCCATGAGTGACTGGCCAACCAAAATTACACCGAGAGCGCAACGATAGCTCATCAAAAAGGGCACAAAAGACTTCACAGCAACATCTAAAGAACGGCAGGCCTCACATGACTCAGTTAATGTGCATATTCAGGACTCTACCATAAGAAAAAAACGGGGCAAAAATGGTTTGCATGGCAGAGTTTCAAGACAAAAATCACTGCTGAGCAAATATATTATACAGATTTGTCACAGTTTTGTTATAAAACATCTTGGTGATCCCAAATCTTTCGGGAAAATAATCTGTGGACTAGGAAAGTTTTTGGAAGGCGTGTGTCCCATTTTGTGTGCCATAAAAGTAACATCGCACTTCAGAAAAAAACATCATAAATGTAAAATTTGGTGGTGGAGAATATCTGGTCATCTGCTAGTGACCTTAAGCTGAAGCGAACTTGGGTTTCGTAGCAGGACAATGAACCAAAGCACACCAGCAAGTCCACTTCAGAATGGCTGAAGAAACGTTGGAGTGGCCTAGTCAAAGTCCTGACCTGAATATGCTGTGGCATGACCTTAAAAAGGCAATTGCTCGAAAACCCTTCGATGTGGCTGAATTAAAACAATTCTGCAAAAGATGAGAGTGCTGTAACAAACTCATTGCAAGCTATTGAAAATGCTCAACTGCAATTGCTGCAGCTAAGGGTGACCCAACCAGTTATTGGGTAGATTTTAATATACAATTATATTATAATTTTTAATACTTTGCCACTATCCTTCATTATATTGACCCATTTGTCAGCAAGAAGATCATAATCACTAAAAATATAATAAAGAAATATTTTATGATCATTATGATTATGATTTTATGATCTATTTCATTTTTAATGTATTTTAAATAAGTAGGTTGTCTTTATTTTGGCATAAATATATATGTAATGATGAATGACAATGAAAAAATATTTCACTAATATTTTAACATTAAAGAAGATTTTCTTTTTTCTTAACATGCAGACAACAAAATGAAACATTTCATCTCTGACCAAGGTTTAGATTTAGTCAATTAGCAGATTATTATTTTCCAAATGAGAAATGCATCATGTGACTCATCAAAAAGAGATACATTGTTAGAGAAGTAAAAGCTAAGCTAAAGAGGGAATATGGACTGCTTTTAAAGATTTAATCATTCTAAAATCATTGCTTTTTCTAGGTCAGGGTTTATGTTGATCAATACAATTGCAGAAAGCTCCTTTAAAAGAGCATCCTTTAGCTGAAGTCAACTGAAATGTTTGAAAGAATGTATTTTGTTTGTAATGAAGACTGCATTTTCAATGCCATAATGGCATAAGCACCACCCTTTTGTTCCATTAGCAATTTCCTTCAAGACTCACGCTGCCTTTTTCCATTCAAAACCCTGTTATTTACTGTAGGTCATTGCTATTTACTATTTTAATGCTCTCTGCCAGTCTGTGAATAGACATCACTTGTATAACCGTGACATGATCTCTGCCACACTGACACCATGTGGCCATGTATGGATGGAAAGGAAGAGTGTTTATTAAATTAATTTCCTCATATTTTCAAGAAGCAACAACACAACAGCAATAAAGTATAGTTCTACTGACAGGAAAACTCTAGATGGGAGACAAAGTGTTTCCCATCTAGAAATAATTCTGGCAAGCGAGCACTTACCAAATCTCATTTACTTAATGTGCAGTTTGTCCTGAGGAGTCTAAAAGCTCCTCCTGGGGCTTCGGTTAGATTTGACTGCTGACATGTATATATATTTATACACATATTAAATAATAGGTTTTTAAATGGTAAAAGGCAGCGCAAGTCTTGAAGGAGAATTACTGATGGAACAAAAAGTTGGTGATTATGCCATTATGTGGCTATCATGTAAACTGTCGGTATTACAAAAATAATGACAAAAAAATTATTTGAAACATTTTGGAGCTTTATATTAAACTTAAATATATATTAAATTCAAGCTGACGGATTTATGATGTGCATGGGGTCACATGACATACTGTACATGTATACAATTAAAAAATGCACAATTTTTGGTGTTTTATTTGAATTGTTTGTGTTTTAAAGAACTCAATTTTAAAATGTCTATGATTTAATAGCCCTTTAAAGGGATAGCTCACCCAAAAAGGAAACCTTTGTAATTTACTCACCTTTTACATGTTCAAAACCTTTCTGAGTTTCTTTCTTCAGTTGAACACAGAAGATATTTTAAAGAAAGCTGGAAATCGAAAACTACTAACTTCTATGGTTTTTGTTTTCTCTACTAAGAAAGTCAAAGGTTACAGGTGTTCAGCCTTCTTCGAAATAACATCTTAAGTGTTGAACAGAATAAGGAAACTCAGAAAGGTCTAAAACCACTATAGGGTGAGTAAACAAGGAATAAAGTTTACATTTTTTTGGGTGAACTATACTTTTAAAAGCGTACACGGACTAATATAGTTGTCTTATATTTGAATGCCTTCTCAAAACATTGTCAAAAAGCTCATGACACTTCAGCATAATGCTTGTTAACACAAATATTCAATGAAATCGACTGAGTAGAGGAATGCTGGCAATGAAATGTTAGGGAATGTTGTCAAGACGATTTGTTGACGCGTCATCTAAGCATCAGAATGGAGAATAAAGTTTTTTTAAGTAACTTATTAGTGAATATTGCATGATTGTCGGTGGTATTTCAGAAACTACTGATCTACTGGGATTTCCATGCACAGCCATCTTTAGGGTTTATAGAGGGTCATCAGAAATAGGGAAAACATTAAGTGAGTGGCCGTTCTGTCTTATTTATACCAGAGCTCAGAGAAAAATTGCCAGATTGCTTTGAGCAAACAGAAAAGGCCAACAGTAACTCTAATAACAACTCGTTGCAACCAAGTTCACACAGTCTTACTAAAACTGGAGTACTGATTGGAAAATTTGCCTGGTATTATGGGTCTCGATTTCTGCTGTGACATTTGGATGGTAGGGTTAGAATTTGGCATAAACAATTAAGCATGAATCCATCCAACTTGCTATCAATGGTCCGGGCTTTTGGTTGTGTAATGAGGAACTTTTTTTTCACTGTAGTTTTTTGAGCCTTGTTTAAATGGCAAAAGCATACCCATCTCATTAAGGCTACTTCCAACAGGACAACATGCAGTATGGCCACAAAGCACAAATCATCTCAAAATGGTTTCCCATATTAGTGAGATTATACTTAACTCAAATAGCCTTCACAATCACCATATCCAGTTAAGCAGCTTTAGGGTGTGCTGAAATGAAAAAGTGGAGAGATTTGCATCATGGATATGAGGCCAATAAATCTGCTGCAGGGTTGTTGATGTGATGCTGTATTTTGTCACGCATGACAAAAATGAATATAATTAATATTGCCATCCTTTAAAATCTTTGTTTTCCATGGACCTCTTGTTATAAAAACTGCCATGTTAACCCTCCTGTTGTGTTCACATCCCATCCCTTACTTTAGTGTTCCCGGTCAAAATTGACCAGTCAGGTTTTTTTTTTTACTGCTCTTAAGTTAGCACAGAAAAACATTTTTTACCACCAAATTTTTATTCAACATACTTTAGCTGTGATCAATGTCTCAAAGTAGTTTTTAACGTGAATTTATAGAATTAGAAGTTAAATAACTGCAGTGAAAATACAAATAAGCTGAAAATGCAAATACTGAAAATGTTTACAAAATGAACAATATATGAAGGAAATCAAAATACTTTGTTTCATTACCAATAGACAGCTCACCAAAATAATTGTCACAGGCTCTGACCCAAAGAATTGAAGATTTAATCCACCTGAATGATTTATCAACCAGTAAAGCACAAACCAAATGGCATCCTTTTCTGTCCCATGAGTGCTCGGTATGTTTTCTTTCAGATGGATGAATTTAGCCTAGATACCCATTCATTTCCTATGGTTCTCTGACGAAAAATAACAATGCAGGTCTCTTTCGAGACCCAGCATTTGGAATGATCGCATCCAAACCCATGGGTGAGGGCCAATTGGAGTTCAAGTCTGGTGCCAGCAACTGCTGTAATTCCAGCTCCAGTAGCACATGCTAACATTGCTGCAGTTAAAAAGCTCATACTTGGATCTCAGGGACCGGACTGTTCAAAGAGTATTCAAATCAGGGCCGGCATTGTGCCCCACTGAATACCCCAGCAGATAATGGAATAGGACCCTGGTTCTATTTTCTGTGGGTTTCCGGAATCTGGGGCCATGATCAAGAGAGATGGCCAGGGTCATTCCTATTGCGTCACTAGAGGTAAAATTCTTGGACCAGCGCAAGACGGATCTAATCAAAAGAGTTTGCCAAGGACGAAAGTCGGAGGTTCAAAAATGATCAGATACAATAGTAGTGGCATTTATTCCCATGACCCATAGGCAGCGTTGCGGGAAACCACGAGTCTCTGTGAAAGAGAGAGAAAAGAGGGGTCCCTCTGGAGCTACCCCGTGGGAGCACATAATGAACCTGCGAGGAAGGATCATTACCAGGATCGAAGGGATCTGCCTCCATGCCCAGAGAGCAAGCGAAAGCTTCCTTGTCAGAGTTACCCTTGCGTGATAGCACGTAAGTAAACCAGTGGGAAGGATCAGTAATCGGGGTTGAGGGAATCCCCTCCTCATGCCCAGAGTGCGAGTGAAAGCTCGTCCATACTCATATCTGCAGCAGGTCTTCAAGGTGAACAGCCTCTGGCGTGTTGGAACCAGGTGGGTAAGGGAAGTCCACAAGTCAGATCTGTAACTTCAAGATAAAGACTGGGTCCAAGGGTTGAGCCGGTCGGGCTGAGGAGCGAAGGCCTGAGCCATGACCTGGGAAGCAACAACCCTGTGGAGACCCACACCCCCCCTGTTCCTGTGACTGGACAATGACTTTTGGAGTGGGATCCTTCAAACCCTTTGAAAACCATGACCAGTTCGAATGAAGAGAAACCATACTGGATAGCATGCCGCCCAGCTGAAGCTGCTATAGGGGGCCTCGAGGTTGGGCCTCTTCCATTAGAGCAAGTCTTACCCGCGATCTTGGGGCTAAGGGTCACGGTGCCGGTTGTGGCCCACACAGTAATTGAACACTCCCATCTGGTTTACGAGAATGCTCGATCGTCTTGACACATCTCAGCAAAGGGCATCGAGGTCACGATCAGACACCAACATCATCACACGCATGATGCAAAAACCCCGACAATGAAGGCTCGGCCAAGTGGCTCCCAGGGCCAGCACTCTGGCTGGTATCCCGACCTGAACTGAGACCACATGGGAACAGGGGGAGCACCCCGAGATGTAGTGATCTTGCCGCTCTGTGACTTCTGCTGCGCCCTGTGTATCAATACTTGATATAGCTGTCTTGAAATATGATTTTTTTGGACAGTATTAAAATAAATTAAAAATATATTTTTGGAAATAGGCTAATTTTACAAGTCTCTATAGAGTTAAAGTCTTGAGTTTTTCATCTCCGACAACTTTCTAATGTCAAACCTTTCTTAAAAGCAGTTTCCAAACAGCGACCCATGCTTTTGCAACAAATCATCTGAATTACTGTAATTCTCCTCACTATGGAGATGCTCAGTCTTCACTCTCTAGTCTAAAATGCAGCTGCTAGACTACTCTATGGCACCCTAACTGCTATTTTATCTACCCTTAAAAAAATTACATTTGCTGTTTGTTCAAACTACTTATTTAAACTGAGCTGAAGCACAATTCTTGAGTTTTTTAACTGTTTCTGTAACAATTTCTTAATTTTATGTTCAATCCACTTAAATTTGTAAAATCGAACAAGTTAACTTAATTCCTTCCCATTGTCCCAACACAAATCGATTGCGTGGAACTTAGCTTTTTTAATTTACAGTGTACAAACAATATCGATTTAAAAATATTATTTATATTATTTGTATATAAAGCCATCAATAATCTTGCTCCGCAGTACCTTGACTTGCTGTCTTTATATGCCGTCCAGCGATCTCAATTTACTCAATGCATTAGACTATCGTCCTCTGTTCTTTCCTCAAGAGTGCTTTAAAGACCTATCCATTTTCTCTCACTTTTTTCTTAATACTCCTTGACTGCTGGTTCTATTATTGCTTTTATTGATTAAATCTAATAGTCTTGTTAGCTTTTTTCCTACTTTTTCTTTTACTACTCTTATGTATGGCATTTTGGTTGTTTTTAAATGTGCTTTATAAATAAATACTGTATTGTATTATATTGATTTTTTTGTGGTCACAAAATTGTTTTTTTGTTTTTCATGCTGTTTTATTGGCATGAGACTGTCAATCTAACTCCAGAACTGAGCTTTGCTTGTGTGCCATCTAGAGTAATCAAACACACACAGTAACAGCAGCATCTGGCATGCAGTCAGTTTCTGCTATCACTAAGAGAAGAAAAACCTCAGTTGGAAAAGTTCAAGCAACAAGATCAGTACAATTTTTTTCCCCCATGCCTGTCTTATTTGGACTGGTTTGGATGATCTGGATCATGCTGTCATGTGATCACTCTGCAAGGTTGAGAAAGTCAAACATTTGGATTTAAACATTTAAATGATTTTTAAATGAAATAACATGATTTTTACATTTTCTTATTAATAACAAACTATTTAATGTTTAAGCAGTTTCATGTCTAAAAGGTTAAGATAAAATGACACGTACACAATATGGGAATATATCTGGAACAGCCTTTCAGATGTCAGATTTTCCATCAAAAATTAAACGAGTCTTCTGTATCCACTCTTCTCACTTCATGCGTTGATCTATCTTTAGCCTGACCTAATCTCATTTGCAGAGCAACCTTTAGTACAGAAACGACATATGTAACAACATAAGTGTAATCATCATACTGCATTTGATTTAAAATAATGAAAACTGTCTTGTTGACAAGGTAAATCCTAATAGTCTGAAGGAGAGTGGCAAGGTATAAAGATATAGAACAACAGTTCATGAGCATTTTGGGACTGTACTCTGTTCCTTAGTTATACAGTAGTTGTATAGTATTTAATAAAAAAATATTGCTCCAAATATGACTGGCAGTTTTTTTTTTTGTTAGTTTTTTGTGGCATGTAAACTGTTTTTACACTAAATGGCATATTAGTTTGTGTCTTATATGAGCGAAAAAATGTGCGTATGTCCAAAATAGGTATTTAATAGATATACATACAATAAGTAATACAAAAATATGTGTTTGCACGTGTATGTATGTATTACTATTAATTGACTTAGTTCAAATTAAATAATTTGAAACTCGTGTAGAGTAATATAACAAGTATTACATTACAGAAGCACTTTGGTTTGCGTAAAAAGTGTTACAAAGTAACAAACATTAGCAAAGTCTTACAGAACAACCAAACAGGAAACTTTCAGTTTGCAGTTTGACAGCGCAGTTTCGCGGTATGCGGATGACACCTCACGAATTCGGCTATACAAACAGGAAGTGACGCTCTGAGAAGTGATCCATGTGCACCTGATGTGGACCAATGAAAACGCTTATAGTCATTCATCGCGGGAATCAGCCAATCACTTTGCGAGTCGTGGTGCAGTAAACTTCAGCACTGTCACTGCGCTCAGAAAAGCGATCAGCTGTTTTGTGCTTGATGCAACTTTGGGACGGAAAGCATCGGGTAAGTTAAAAGCAGACATTTTCTTTTACCGCAAAGCATAACTTAAAAGCTTAATATACATATTGTTGTTACTATAATGTTAGACAATAATTCTGAATTCTGTCCTAATATAAGCATCTCTCTAAGTGTGAGAGGAACGTTAGCGTTGAAAAGATATTTGTAACCCAGTTTCAACCTGTCAAGAACATGTCCGGTCATATATCAGAAGAAAGAAATATGAAATTATATATTAGCTTTAATGAAACGAAATCCTTTAAGGGAAATGTCACATTTTGACATGGTTTTGTTTTCACGATAATTGATTAACCTGACGACATGTTTACATGTCACACAAATCAGCATCTAATGTAAACGAGTAATAGCCTGTTGAAATACAACAAATATAACATATTATTAAATTTCAGAGAGCTTTGATACAGACCTCATCTTTCACAGTGGCAATGTAAAACTTAGTTAACAACTCTTTAAAAATATATCAACAATTTCTTGGGCATATTAAATGCAAATATTAAGATTGAGTAAAGATTAGCCGATTCAGTTTTCTAAAAATGTATATACACATGAATCTTATTAAACTCAAGTGTGTATTTTCATGATTCAATTAAGTTTATGAAGATAAAATGTCAAAATAGTGCTGAAATAATGCTCCCCCATCATCCAATCTAATGAATACATAAGTAAAAACATACTTATTCTGACCTGTACTTCTTAAAAATATACAAAAGCCTATGTTTGAAATGATTTTCCCCTTTCTTGCTAACAAATGGGTAAAATGGTTTGAAAATAATGATTTTAAAATAAGCCTGACAAGATTTTTTTCGTTGTTGTTACGCTAAATGATTAACATGTTTGATGTTAA
The DNA here is from genome assembly GCF_903798145.1 of Danio aesculapii. Classification (NCBI taxonomy): domain Eukaryota; kingdom Metazoa; phylum Chordata; class Actinopteri; order Cypriniformes; family Danionidae; genus Danio; species Danio aesculapii. The sequence goes on from NC_079438.1 coordinate 41,460,561, forward strand.
ACAGGCCACATTCTTATGCCTAATAGCAAAAACTATTTACTTTTTATTTTTTAGCTAAAATGTTTTTTGGTTTACACCAAAAAGATGGTGAATTTTCGCAGCAAATGAACTGTTGTTTCCTGTTAACAGATATGGCTACAGCTCAGTCAGTGTTCACAGTGGCTGTGAGTATTCTGCTCATTGCAGAGCTGATCCTAGCCGAGAAAGACTACTACGAGATCCTGGGTGTTCCCAAAGATGCATCCGACCGGCAGATCAAAAAAGCCTTTCACAAACTAGCCATGCGCTTCCACCCAGATAAAAACAAAAGCCCTGACGCAGAAGCAAAGTTCAGAGAGATTGCTGAAGGTGAGTCACCATCACATACCTGTTCAAAACCACACCTGTGTGTTCATCACTTACTCTATTAAAGCTTCGCATCTGTCATTCCTAGCCTACGAAACCTTATCAGACGACAACCGGCGGAAGGAGTACGATCAGACGAGAAGCCGGCCGTTCTCAGGAGGAGGCTCTGAGCACTTCCATCAGCATTTTAACTTCAACTTTGATGATGCATTTGGACACAATCCTCACTCTCACAACCAAAGACATTTCCAGAGCCACTTTAAGGCCCACGAGGAAGCACGCAGCAGGCACAGGAGGCACTTCCAGAGCTCTTTCGGTGGAGACGTGTTTGATGATATGTTCGAGGACATGGAGAGGATGTTTTCTTTTAATGGACAGCAGACTCGGACTCAAGGCTCCAGCAGGCAGCACTGCAGGACTGTCACACAGAGAAGAGGAAACATGGTTACTACATACACTGAATGCTCCTGAGCTCACTTGGAAACGTCTTCCTGTTGTCTTGACTGAAACCTGACGGGTTTTTTTATGTGTTTTTGAATCAGTTCTGATGATCTATTATAAAAGCGCACATTAATGGGAGAAACATCCTGAATTGGACTTCATGGGTACTTCTCCATCCACAAACATATTTATAATGAACATAAAGGCCATAAAGGAAATTTGGATTAACTGAGCCAAGCATTTCAACTATTAAAAAATGTTGTTGCATAGAAGAAAAAAGTTAATAAATATACATTTAAATGCATGTTTAAAAACATAAAATACATAATTATCAATTTTACTTGTCCATATACATAGATACTGTATCTTTATATTGTAATTTAATAATACAATATTATAAAACATAGAAGACTCTGGACCATAAGCAGTATTGGGGGTAACGCAATACGAGTAGTGTGAGTTATGTAATAATATTACTTTTCTAAGTAATGAGTAAAGTAACGCATTACTTAAAATGATTAATTATTAATATTTGAGTTACTTAAAAAAAACATTTAATTTTAATTAATTAGCTCTTAAAATAATAAACTGCTGAATTAAAATTAACGTAGTCACCTTGAATTACACACTCAATGAGAGAATGAGTTTATTATTTTGAACACATTGAAGAAAAGGAAAATGTCTCAATGGACAGTGATTTTCTGTAACTAATAAGCCTCTATTTAAAAAAAAAAGTTAAAAACCTGCAAGTTATGAAAGAAATCAAGTCTCAGCAAAGGTAAGAGAAAGTAATGCAAAAGTAACTCAAAAGTAATGTAACATTACATATCGTAAAATGTAACTAAGTAATGCAAATAGTTGCTTTTTTGGGAGAGTAACTTAATAATGTAATGCATTACTTTCAAAAGTAACTTTCCCGAACGCTGGTCTTAAGTGTCGATATACACCTTCCAGAGGCTGAATAAATAAGCTTTCCTCTAATAGTGATTACTAGGACAGGACCAACATTTGTCCAAGATACAAGTATTTGAAAATGTGGAATCTGAAGTTTAAAAAAAATCTAAATATTACCAAAATCGTCTTTAAAATTGACATGCAGTCCTTAAGTAATGCATATTAGCAATTTAACATTGAGATTGTTATATTTGCAGTTAAAAATGTCTACATGGAAACTAATCTTAATATTCTAAGGATTTTTGACAAAAGAAAAATCTATATATTGTCCAGACAAATACCTGTGCAACATAGAGCGGCTTTGTGGTCCAGGGTCACATTTATTATTATTATTATTATTACTATTATTATTATTATTATTATTATTATATCTGTATATAATACTATATAATATCATGTAAATAACCTATCAACATATATATATATATATATATATATATATATATATATATATATATATATATATATATATATATATATATATATATATATATATATATATATATATATATATATATATATATATATATATGTTGATAGGTTATTTATTTAATATATATATATATATATATTTAGTGTCCCTAATATATGGATAAAATAAAGAAAATGAATGAATTTTCTTCCCCCTTTAAGTGACTTGTACACTATATTTAGGCATTTCAACATTTAAACTAATAAGATCATTTCTTCTTTATGCAAATTTTACATTTATTTCAAGTATATATTTTCAAATGCCAAAATATATTACTTAAAAATCCATTTATTAGTAACCACCCTACATATGTGTATGCCTGTACTTCCCCAAGCCTTTAATACGGGAGGCTGAAATAGCACTTTAATGTGATTATGATTAGCAATAATTAAGCTATTTGTCCACTTATTATAAAGACACGAACAATTATAAAGTGCCGCTTCATGGTTCAGTTGCAATTTTCTCAATTCAGACAATTGAGTCACGCGCAATACGTTTTGTGGTAGGAAGTGTGTTCACGTATGTTTTGCTTTATGTTGCACAATGTCAGAACTAACTTGATTGATTGCTTTATGTTTACTCTCATGTCCTTTGCAACCATGTTACTCGCATTTGTATATCTTTCATCTCTGATCGCATTTCCCTTCGCTAACGTGACTCCAGAGCAAGTGGCTGCTCTTTTGACAGGGGAAAACCCCTAAACTGTATGTGCAATAATTATTAAAATCCTCTCTCTGTTGTGGGATCCTGTTAGCTAGCTGTAGGGCTTTCCTGAAAGAAAGAGAAAGAAAAAATATACGATCAAATATAAACGGTTATTATTGTTTTCCAGCTCAGGTATCATGTTAAATGTCCATGTAAATGGGATGGTTCTGCCCTATTATTTCTGTTCCTGGGGCACTTGTACAAAAAGCGGTGTATAATCATCTAAATACAATAACAAACAATGCACACTCCCAGTAGTTCTGAAAATGTGGATATATTTATTTGATCATCCATAAGCAAACGCTTGAATCTGGATACTTTTATTTCTGTGTCAATAAACAAATACCTCATGTTGAAGCTTTGTGTACAGTCCAGCAATATTAATAACCACATACTGCTTATATTTTTGGAAAGTGCCTGATGTTCTCACCTGTTTTGCCTTCATCAAATCTTCATTTTGTCAATAACTGCCTTTAGTTGAGATATAAAAGTTTATACAAGCATGTGCATGCCTAGATAAGCATGAAAAAGAACAGTGGACCCATTAAACGAATAATTACATTGATAAGCAAATAAAGGACTATGTTGATGCTGAACACCGCGGCCTAGAGCTGTAGTTAAAACACTTCCGTTTTGCATGCTTTTCTAAATTACTGTACACTTACTGGCCACTTTATTAGGTACTTTATAAACTTCACCAAAAGGCCGCTGTGGATGATTTATGAATGGTAGGTCATGTGATAAAGACAACATGGCAGACGTAGTGCATTTCACTACATTCATACTTTAAAATATAATAGTAAGTTTAAATTCAAATGTAGCATGTACTCAGTATGTGATTTTGGATACATAGATTCTCCATAGTACATGATTATATACAGGATTTCTGCAGGTTTCACAAAGTCAAAGTTAAGACTTTTTAAGATGTATTGAGAGCTAAATTCTAAGGATTTTTTTAATGGTCCGGCAAAAAAAAAAGTACTTGCCCCATCAAAAATCTAATTGTAATTAGCTATTTCTTAGCCACATATTTTAAATAGTGTGCCAAAACAAGCAGATCCTAGTTGTATACATAAATATTTTTCAACATAACTTTAAAAATACTCAACTTTAATAAACTAAATGTATGCACAACAGGCAGTTATATTATTAGTTATAAATAGAGTTTTGCTAAAAGCTTATTGAGATGTATTGTTGGCGGCTGATTGGATGTGTGTTGTACTGATTAAGTAGTTTTACATGAATAATTAAGACATGGTTAAAATGATTTAAGACCTACATGACAATATTTCAGTGAATTTAAGACTTTTGAAGGCCTAACATTTAGTTTTCGAAATGTAAGACATTTTAAGACTTTTTAAGACCCTACAGATACCTTGATATAGGAAATGTACAGTTTGTGCAGCCTCATTGAGGTGTAGCGGGATATCAGGAAGTATTTGAAATGGCAAGATACATGACATTTATCAAGTAATTTGGAAAACAAGCGAAAAATGCTTGAAATCAACGAGAAAATAATTTTGGGATAAAAACATAAAGATTTATATCATTCACATGAAGCCTTAAAGCATGGCTTCAAAGATAGAACAATAGTTTTAATTTAACTTACTGTAGATGCACTGATTATTGTTTCTTAAATAGTCTTTTACTTTAATCATGTCTGAAGCCTGAATTAAACAGTTTAATATGACAGAAATGCAACAATTTCAATTTACAGTTGAAGGCAAAATTTTTAACAAATTAATTAGAAATTATTATTTCTATATTGGAAACTATATATATTCCAAATTATATTTAACAGGAAAATTTTCACAGCAAATCATATGATACTTTTTTTTCTTTTTCCTGTTCTTCAGAACAAACCAGTGTTATTTAATGACATGCCACCTAATTAACCTAACTTGCCTGGTTAAACGTACTAGTTAAGTCTTTAAATTGCACTGACTACTGTGGCATCTTGCAAATAATAAGTAGTAAAATATGTATTGTCATCATGGCAAAGACAAAATACATAAGTTATTAGAAATTACTTATTAAAACTATTATGTTTTTTTATATACAGTTGAAGTCAGAATTATTAGCCCCCCTGAAAATTTTTTTGCAAATGGTCCAGTTATGTAATTATGAGAGAATCTTATTAGACGATTATATGCAAACAACTGAAAATGCAGTAAATGTTTTTATTTTATTGTATTTATATACAAAAACAAAGAAAATGTTTTAGCTGCAATCTAAGGCTAAAGTTGATATTTTAATGGAGTGATTCATATAATACAATAAGCATAAAAACTACTTCAATATAGCATGATGTAAAATACAGTTTTAAGGTCAAAAAGAAAATGATCTGTAAAATAAACTAAATAATCATTGTATAAATTAATCAGTTTTGATGGAGAAATCTTGTTAGACTATCACATGAAAACAAATGAAAATGCATTGAATGTCATTGGTAAACAAACAATTTATTTTTGCTGTTTTAATTGCTGTTTGCTGTTTTTATTAATTTGCTGTAGCCTAAAATTAACTTTTTTGATTTTGTAAGCAAAACAAAGAAATTAAATTATTAAAATAGAAGAGTAAGGATTAAAATAATAATAATAATAATGTGAATTTAAAAAATGTAATTTAAAAAAATGAATAAGGTCAAATATTTTAAATATATAAAAATATATAAAGTTGTATTAAAGTTGAAAAGAAAACCTATTGGTATATAAAGGTATATTCACTGCATAAATGAGTACACCCCCTTTACAAAAAGGTATATTTGTATTAATTTCTCAGAAAATATAGACAATATATTCTGGTGCATTTAAACAAAACAGTTTAATCAATTAAACTAACATTTGGGTCATTAAACATCTTTTTGGGTTATTGCACAGACAAAATGACAAACTACAAAAGTTTTTTTGTTATATTATTACAATTTTATATATATATATATATGTATATATGTATATATATATATATATATATATATATATATATATATATATATATATATATATATACATATATACATATATACATGTATATATATATGTATATATATATATATTCTTGATTGTGATTGGCTGAAGGGTGTGCATTATTTTCATTGAAACGCACCAATGACAATAACTGTATAAACACATTTTTATAAATAAATAATTTTTTATTAAAATGTTTCAGCTGTTCAAGCTGCATCAAGTAAATGAACAAATAAACATTTTAGCTGCTTCTAAGTTTAAAAATAAATGGTTTGCTTCTAAATGAAAAACAAAACAACAAAAAATGAAACTGATGCTTTGTATATAAGTAGTATATAACTAAATAAATAATTAATAAATAAAATAATTTTATTCCTGTTGTTAGCTTCCTCTGTAAAATGGTTTGCACCATGCTAGTCAAAGTGGTTAACTTCAGCAGGCAGCTTAAATGACCTGTTTACCTGTGCCCGCAACTTTGGGAACTTATTTTGATTGAGTGCCAGTAAATAAAGAAGTTGAATAGGAGCTATGCTGTGGTTATGCCCTTCCCTCATTGGGTTTGGTATTAATGACCCTTTTGAATAGACGGCTTGAAGAGAAGGGGAAGGAAAGCAGCTCTTTGTTTGAAAAGATAAAGCCCTCGCTACTGCTGCGCTACAAAATGTAAATACTTTGGCAGGCGTGACACACGAACATAAATTCATAAACCAGTAAAAAAATAACTCAAACATTTGGAAATATTCAGAAGGATTCAAAAGGCTTATTTAAAGGGAATCATTCTTTCAGTCACTGCTTTTATTTTGCATTGTTAAATGCACAGGTATTATCGCCAATTTGAAATGTCAGATGGGACTTGTTAAAGCTCTTTACCGCTAGACAGGTTTTATGTAAATGTGCTGGTGATTAAAGTGAAAATGTGTATACCTTGTGATGTAGAGCAGAGGAAAGCTCCTCAAACACTTCAAGCAGAGTTTCCCACATTTTATCATCCGCAACAGACAGGAAAAACAATTCCACAGTTTGCTGCACATGTGCCCAAAACAGTTACAAACCTGTCCACAAGAAAAGACAGAGAGAGATGAAAACCAGTGTGTCCAGTGTAAATTAAACATGCTTGTGATATACTGCATATTATATGCTAGTTACAGTTTTTTTTTTACACAAAAACAGCACTTCGGTTAAACGTGCCAATAGTTATTTATAATGATAAAAACATATATTTTTCAATTGTTTGTTTCAAATACAGAATCAAATATCTCACAAAAAACATCAACAAAAAATGAAACAGTTATTGTGATAATAGATAAAGAGTGTGATAAAGAGTTATTAAAACTTTAGCATCGTATATTCTGAAGGTCAATGGTAAGTAGGTCACGATATTGGAAAAAACTGACATTGCAATATTTCGTTTTTCTGCGATATATATTGCGATATGAATGTAGTTTCACAATATAAAATAGCTAACTATTTGGAAATAATTCATCGTTTTATTTTGGTAGGGGTGATTTTGTAGGGGGAGCGCATCTGGATACAAAATTATCCCAAAAATATGCAAAATACAATCCACAAATTAAATCACAGATAAAAAAAGAAAAGAAAGAAAGAGAGAAACTTTTTTTTACAGTTTTCTGTGCAGTCTAACAGTATTGATGTACAGAAAGTCCGTTTTTAAATGTAAAATGACATGTACTGAACTGTGGTTCCTGGTTAATTGTAATCCCAATTTAATATTGTAGATTCTGCAATGTGACTATTGCAGATCTGTACATTGCAATGTCGATGCTAAAACGATATATTGTGAAGCCCTTATGGTAACATTGATATTTTAAATTCTAATATTATTCTACATTACTTCTATACACTCTTTTGTACTGTATTTTTGATCAGATAAATGTTATTTGGCTTAAATTTGTGTTTACTGACAGTTTGTTGGTTATATTTATGTTTGGCTTACAAATGAGGACAAATTAACAAAATAACAACATAATGCTGAGCAAAATATTTTTTGCTTTGCTCTATAAAGGTGTGACAAGTTTTTTGTAATCTAGAGTGCACGCATGGACACACACACACACATATTTATATATGTGTGTGTGTGTGTGTGTGTTCCAGCATTCAAAGGTCTTTACATCGCACGTCATGACCGCATTGTGAATATTACAGCTAAAGAGGTGGACAGAGTCAGTGTGCACAGTGCACTATACACTAACAAGACTGTGCGAATGAACTAGTTTTCATCAAAGAACAGTAATGCACATGTTCTGAGTACTGTCATTAGAGATTTTCCAAACACCCCTGATATTGTTGTTGTGGATGAAGTATTGAAAAACATTCTAATTATGGAAGTAGGCTGCTGTTTTGACGCATACATGGATTTGTGCTATTCAGAAAAAATGCTGAAATATTAACCGTTAGTAAATGCTTTAAAAGCGTGTGGTTACAGCACAAAGTTAGTGGTTTTAATCTACGGTAGCCTAGGGCACGTTCATAAATTGTGTGTGAGGGGTCTACAAATTGCCGGACTCAGTAAAAAAAACGGTCAACAAATTGCAAAGTACTGTTCTGTGTCTGCAATAATAGGCAGTCTTCACGTATGGAGAAGACGATGCCATCTCTATCCCTAATTTATTTACTCACTACTATGCGCAGACTTGACTGAGTGTTTTAATATTGTCACACAAAAGAAACTCAATGGTTGTATCTACTGCTTGTACTGTAAATCATCACAGGCTCTTCATTATTATTTGGATGTTGTGTTGCTTTAAATAGTATTAGTCATTCCAAATAAAATGAATCAAATGTGTATGCATGTATAGACACTATGTCCTTTGTCACTTAAATATCTGCTTTAATGCAAGTACTGTGATTCAACATAACCTACATTTAATTATTTTATTCATACTTTCCAAATGAACCGAAATTAATGTTCAAATGAATGTGTGCTTGCAGATCCAAATTATGTTATACAACGAAGCCAACTGTTCATTTTGTGTATGAAGACAGACTTTAAACATTAGCTGGTCTTTATAAACATTAGCTGGAAAAAATTCAGCAAAAAAAATAAAAGATTTAGGCCCAATCCCAATCTATTTTTGTACCCCTAACCCTTGTCCTTGAAACAGAGTGTGAAGGGGAAGGGCTTCAAATTTACCCCTAAGAATGGGACACCACTACAGCACCTGCACACGTCATCTTGTGTCATCGCAATCTCTTCATATGAGATCGACGATCGCGACTGCTGTAGTTATTCCAGTTGTGTTATTTTTTTGGTATTTATCTTCAGAAAATTACTGAAGGCAACGATATCATGTTATCATAACGATATAATGTGGCAATAAGATCGCAACTGTACTGTGCATTTACACAGTGGCCATATTCATCTATGTAAACACACAAAAATAACATTAACATTATAGCAGACACTATAAAAAGGTCATTCCCAGCCACTAGACTTTTCTGACAGGGTATTCCAGTGTCAGCGAGTGTCAGATGTGACAATATGTTGTGGGACTACTACACAGGATTTATTATTAGGGATTATAGATAGCAAAATTTAGCGGTTTTTATTTTTGCGTTTTTTTTAAGCATGATGGTAAATCACGAACACGGTTATGAATGTATTAAAACATATGCTTGTTTGTTGTTAAAATTTGTAATGACAAAAAAATACTAATTTGTGGATCTCCTTACTTTAGGGTGCAGCTATACTGCTGCTGTAGATGGTGTATTCTGGGAAATTTTCCTACCCCTTTGTTTCGAGTGTGGTCCTGAAAAATCTCCATTCGAGGTATCTACTCCTTCCCCTTAGCCCTACATCTTCAAGCTAAGGAGAATTGGGACACCCCTACCCCTTCACGTGAACGCACAAAACGAGGGGAGGGCTAAGGGGTAGAATTGGGATTAGACCTTGTTTGTGTCTACGTCAAAATATAAAAAAATTAATAAATAAATAAAAATAAACTATATATATATATATATATATATATATATATATATATATATATATATATATATATATATATATAATTTATGAAATAGTTTAACATTTACTCTACATCTACAGAACAAACCATCGTTATACAATAACTTGCCTAATTACCATAACCTGCCTAGTTAACCTAATTAACCTAGTTAAGCCTTTACATGTCACTTAAGCTGTATAGAAGTGTCTTGAAAAATATCTAGCAAAATATTATTTACTGTCATCATGGTGAAGATAACATAATCAGTAATTAGAAATGAGTTATTAAAACTTTTATGTTAAGAAGTGTGTTGAAAAACTCTTCTTCCGTTAAGCAGAATTGGGGAAAAAAAATAAACAGCGGGGCTAATAATTCAGAGGGGCTAATAATTCTGACTTCAACTGTATATATTATTATATATTTTGATTTTCAAATTACTTTTTAAAAAAAAAATCTATGTCAATATATGGGTGAAGTGATGTAATTCAGGATTGCAGATATATTTATGTAAAATTATGTGACATGCTTGACCTATATAGATAAGATGAATAAGGTGTGATTTTAAATTTCATTGTATTTTAACTAATTAAAAGCTACTTGCTAACAAATGCAGATAAAATATATAATATATAATAGATATATATATATTATTTAAACTACAAATTCCAAGAGTTCAGTCAAAGCAGGGTGAATCGGCTTTTAGCTACTACACCCCTCACTGCTGGAATCAGCTTCCTGAAATGATCAGATGTGCTCCAACATTAGGCACATTCAAATCAAGAGTGAAAACACATCTGTTTAGCTGTGCCTTTACTGAATGAGCACTGTGCTACGTCCGACAGATCGCACTATTATGTTTTCCGCTTCTTTTTCATTCTTTATAACACATTTGATCTGTTTTATGCTCATTTATTTTATTATTTGTTTTTATTTTTCTTATACTTGTTTCTTTTATTTCTGTTTATGTAAAGCACTTTGAATTGCCACTGTGTATAAAATGTACTATATAAATAAACTTGCCTTGCCTTGCCTATTTTTATTTTTGTTCTGTGCTGTGATCTTTAAATCGAGTCTTTTAAATCTTGTTTTTAATCTTGTTTCTTCTAAATATGCCAGAAATCATATATCAAAATTTTGTTAAGATAACTGTTCTGCAATTATACTCAGTTCCTTTTGTAAATTATGGTTAAAAAAAATGATAAAAATGCATATAAAAATGCAACTATTGAAGAAACCTTCTAACGCGCATTACATTAGTTCCAGGCGATTTACAATATAACTGATTAGGCATTGTCATTAAGTTGTTTACACAGTTCTGGGTTGTAAATTTCCAGCCGGCATGCAGCATTTATAATATTGATTATGCACAACACAGCGATAATCACAGTGGAGTGAAGCGCTGAGAATCTCATAAACATCTTTTATCAGCAGCCACTTTACTTTCATTCTCTGAAAGGGGAACTTCAGGAGCCAGTCAGTTGATATTTAAAACTTGTGTCATGAGACTTTAAAATGAATGAACTGCTGGTTTATCAGCTCGGAACAATAGAAACAAAGTGTATTGAAATGGTACTGAATCTGAACATTTGTTTTGATAAACCAAAACCATGTTCTTTCTATGTTGTTCTTTGTCTTTTAAGTTGACAATAACGCTAATATGAATGCCAATTGAATAGAAGAAGGAACTGTTTATTGTGCGTAGGATTGTTGTGAAAATAATGTTTTTTTCTCCCCTGCAAAGGTGTAGGTGTATCTATTTTTTCGATCAAGACTAAGTAGGACATATAAGGAAAGAAAAAAAAAATAAAAAACTATAAAAATGTTTCTGCATAGATACAGCAGGTCTAACAATAAACAAGAGAAAAAAAAAAAAAAAACAAACGTGAGCATTGTGAGATGTTGGTGTGTGATGACATGTTCATAGTGTGATGGTAGGAAATGCACATCTCTAAATCGTTTATATGTTTTGAGTTTGGAAAAGACGGATTAAGGAGAGGAATGAAAATTATATAGGAAATAACAACAGTTAAATGGGAGTAAGCGGTCGAGAGTTGAAGACAAATCAATTCATTTATACATACATACATATACTTTAAAAATGATACAGAAGTCAATAGATGTCAAAAAAAATCTAATTAAATAACATTAAATTAAAAAGGCAGAAAATCAGACAGAAGTCTAATACAAAAACAGAACAAAAAAATGTAAAAACATTAAACAAAACAAAGCAAATAAATAAATAAATAAATAAATAAAATTGTAAAAATACAAAACAAAACAAACAAAATTTAAAAAAAATTTTTTTTTTAAATGTAAAAACAAAACAAATCAGCAAGGGCAGAAAATAACACAGAAGTCTTACACAAAACAAAACAATAAATTATTAAAACATAATGCAAATGAAATAAAAAAATGTATTGTAAAAACACAAAACAATACAAAACAAATAAATAAATATTTTTTGAAAAAAAATTGTAAAAACACAAAATAAATAAATAAATAAATAGTAAAAACAAAACAAAACAAACAAATGAATCAAAAATAAATGGTAAAAACACAAAACAAAACAAACAAAACAAATAAATAAATAATGTAAAAACATGTAAAAACATAAAACAAAACAAATGAAAAAAATAAATATTGAAAAAAAAAATGTCAATATTTTTCACATGCAGAATCTGATTAAACTAAATTAAGTTGTGTTGAACTGCCATTTAGATTTTCTAGGTATGCATGAAAATCCATATAAACATGTTACACCTCAGATGCCATTTCCCAGCAATCCCGTTTTTTAATTCCTTGTTGTGATTATCAGTTATTGTTTGCTGCATCTCCATATATTTTTTTTTACAGGACCAATAAACTAAAGTGCCGTTGAAAGCTTCTAAGCAGAAATGCAAATGTTTTCACAAAGGAGAAGGAATCCTAAATAAACTAGTGGTTAGTCCCTCTTTCTTTTTTTCTTTCCTTCTCGCTCTATCTCTTTTTTCATGGATGGAGATATGGAGATTACAGGAACGAGAGGCTATGAGCTTAACCTGGCCTTCATTTCCAAAAAGAGAAGTAGAGTATCATTGACTGCTCCATGTTATGTTGACGTGACACATTTAAATGGACTCCAGTATAAAACTGGCCGCATTGCCATGTTGGCCAGTAAAACAGTAGTTCTTCAACAACATATCGGTCTATTATAATCACTGCATGAGGACATTTCCAGTTGAACACAGTTGAGCTCTACATAGATGAAGTGTTAGATTTGTCAAGGCCACAATGGTGAGTTCTTTTGACTCAAGCATCTTCTAGTAAGGTTGAAATTGTATTTATTTGCTTCATTATTTTAAACCTATTATTATATATATATTATTTTAAAAACTTTTATATTATATTATATTATATTATATTATATTATATTATATTATATTATATTATATTATATTATATTATATTATGTAATTCTGAAATATTCATATTTGTATCCTTTTTTCTCTCACAGGGATCTCTTGAAAATGATATCAATCAAGATTTTCAGGATGCCATCGATGTTATTCAGCGTCATTCTCAGATACGGCACTATGACACAGGTAGATTTAATAAAATATGATGTTTTTGATGATTGTACACTACTACTATCACTAATCTGCCAAAATAATGATTATATACATATATTTTTTTGGAAAATGACATTAATAAAACTTTTGCTTTTCAGAAACTTGAAACTATAACCATTATTTATTATTATTAATGTTTATTATTAATAATAATACTACTATTTCTATTTGTATTGTTATTATTAATATAATTACTACTAAAGCTGCCACTACAACTATGCTATTAGTATTATTGTGATTATAATTATTAAGACACTATATTTAATGTTTTTATTATTATCAAATTTATTAATACTACTACTGGTATTTAAAATGTTATTAATTAAAATGTATTGATAAAGTATCATTCTCATTCCTATTATTTTATCTGTTGCTTTATATATTATTTTATATAAGTGCTATGTAATATACACATACATAGAAACAAAACTATATACAACTTTTTTGCATAAATATTTAAATTTATATATAATTTGTATAATTTATATATACAGTTGAAGTCAGAATTATTAGCCCCCCTAAATATAAGCCCCGCTGTTTATTTTTTTCCCCAATTTCTGTTTAACGGACAGAAGATTTTTTAAAACACATTTCTAATCATAATAGTTTTAATAACTCATTTCTAATTACTGATTTATGTTATCTTCACCATGATGACAGTAAATAATATTTTACCTTTTCAAGACACTTCTATACAGCTTAAAGTGACATTTAAAGGCTTAACTAGGTTATTTAGTTAACTAGGCAGGTTAGGGTAATTAGGCAAGTTATTTTACAATGATGGTTTGTTCTGTAGAGTATCGAAAAATATATAGCTTAAAGGGGCTAATAATATTGACCTTAAAAAATAAAAAAATTAAAAACTGCTTTTATTCTAGCCCACACACACGTATATGATGTAAATATTAATTTATAATATAGATGCACCTTATCACAGTTTTCTTTGCACAGAAATATTTGATTGTTAGTATTAAAATAGTTTTACGTTTTATAACATTTTTATATCATCCTCCTTACAATTACTACACTCTAAAAATGCTGGGTTGTTTGAACTCAATACTGGATCAAACACAGACATACCCCATTATCAATTTAAAAAACATTTAAATCATTTGAATTTTCTATTACTATTGCATACCAATTTTACAATTTTTCTTTCAGAAAATAAATACTATGAGAATCTGGAAAGTCAGCAGTCGTCTGTGAGACATGCCATCTCATACTATCAGTTCACACCTCATTTCGAGCCTCCAGGATCCACATATGACTGGAATGAATCCTCAGTGAGTTTACAACTCATTCAACTGTTAATTCTGAAGCTTTTACTCTTGTATTTTTTGTGACTGGAAACCTGTCTGTTTGTCTGTGTGTCTGCAGTCGTGGCCTCATGTTATCCCAGATGTGTCTCTCGGGTCTTTGTGTTCTACTGAGACTTCAGCGTTTTACTCTAATTTACCACAGCGGCACGGGAAAGGTGATATATTATTTCAAGTTTTTAGTCTGTACTAAGTTTTTTTTTGAATAACAGTTTTGTTATTTTGTTATGTGCTTAAATAATCATTTAAGCCTCATAATGCATTCAGGTCTGTTTTAACCTGAAGGAAACAACAACTACAACAACGTATTCAAGTCAGGCTATAAAACCTTACAAATTTCAAGACTCCAAATATACAACAAGTTATTATTTTTCTAATATGTTAAATGTATTTTAAATAGATCTAACAGTAACACTTTACAATAAGGTTGTATCAGTTACTGTTAGTAATGTATGAACAATGAACAATATATTTATCGCAGTATTTGTTCATGTTAGTTACCATTTGTTGTTAGTTCATGTTAACTTACGGTGCATTAACTAATGTAAACAAACATGAACTTGGGTTTTTATAATACATTAGTAAATGCTGAACAGATAAATAAATGCTGTACAAGTATTGTTTATAATTATTTTATGTTAGTAAATGCATTAACTGATGAAACCTTATTGTGAAGTATGACCGATATAAACATTAAAACAAACGGCTTGCGTCTGGTTCATTTTGGACAAATTATTAAAGCATGATAAATGGAATTTCATTCAAATATTTTTTCAACATTATAAAAATATTATATTTATACTTATTGCAATGATTTCTGAAGGACTGTGTGAGACTATGAATAATGGCTGCTAAAAATCCAGCTATTACAAAAATAAAAGACCATTTTAAAATCTTGTTATATTGCAAAATTAAATAAAATATCATTATACACATTAAATGTTTTATCTAATAACTTTCCATTGTAAAATATTGCTTTTCATGTCTTTTTTTAAATAAATATGTGGGTTTCATATAGTAAATGCAAACTGCTGCTGAGCAATCATGAATAATACATTTAAAGAAATTAAATCAATTCCACTCCACAAAACGGAGTAAATATCTTTCATTTTCAGACATGGACAATATTGTTATTACCCTTCTAGTGAAGAAAGAAAAACCCACTGTCTCACTGAAATAATTTATGATTAATAAAATAAATAAATGATTGAAAATGATATCACTCTCGAATTGTGGTTCAACAGAAGCATAAAAAAGGCATACTAACTAATGAAACTGGTCTGAACAAAATTGAAGTGTACCAGCTATTTTGTCCACATCTGTGTATATAAATATTTTCAATAATAGTGTTTAAAGTTTTTCAATGAATTTATAATTTGATTACAAACAAAATAAGATGCTAAAAACGTGTTTTTCCACATGCAATCATTAATAATAAAAAATATTTTTAAAAAGAAAAGAAAGTATTGATAAATTAGGCCTCAGTTACAAAATTTGATCAATCTTAAAAGGCATTTAATTAAATTGTATAATTGTACATGTTAATTTTATTTACTTATTTAGTTAGTTAATTTTTTGACTTCCTAGCACCACCTTGCAACCCATGGTTATAATATAATCTCAGATTTAAAACAAAACAAAACATAGATTTTAATTGCATTATGAGAGTTAAACATTAATATATATATATATATATATATATATATATATATATATATATATATATATATATATATATATATATAGATATATATACACACATATATATATAGATATATATATATATATATATATATATATATATATATATATATATATATATATATATATATATATATACATATATATATATATATATATATATATATATATATATATATATATATATATATATATATATATATATACACACACATATATATATATACACACACATATATATATATATATATATATATATATATACATATATATATATATATATATATATATATATATACATATATATACACACACACCATTATATATATATATATATATATATATATATATATATATATATATTTTCATATACATATATATTCATATATATATATATATATATATATATATATATATATATATATATATATATATATATATATATATTCATGTATGTCCTATAAATCCAACTATATACCACTTCCACAGTTCATAACTCTGAACAAAGGCGAGTTCTTCATTACACAGAAGTACTGAAAGCATTGTCCATTTCTCTTCCTCATCAGGTCGCAAGAAACTACGTTTATACGAGTATCTGCACGAAGCTCTTCACGACGACAACATGGGCGACTCCATCCAGTGGACGGACCGAGGCAGTGGAGTCTTTCATTTCATCTCCAAAAACAAAGAGAAACTGGCCGAATGCTGGGGTCAGCGCAAAGGCAACCGCAAAACCATGACCTACCAGAAAATGGCCCGCGCTCTTCGCAACTACAGCCGCACGGGGGAAATCGTGAAGGTGCGCCGCAAACTCACGTATCAGTTTAACCCAGCGATACTGCAGCGCTTAAGCTCACTGTCAGGCTACACTTCGGGCCCTTCATCCAGAGAAATGGCCCTCCATCAACCGGGCTCTGCTGAGCATGTGTACTACAGTTCTCCTCTACAGGACTGCCATTACTGGTATGGTCAATACTCATATCAGACCGAGTATGATCTCGCTACTGTACTCACAATGGATCCTAAAACTGGAGTTTCAGCTCAGTGATAGTCAGGAGTACAATCTTTGTCCTTTAAAAGATTGGAGATGCACTGAAATCAATAATGACGTGATAAAAGTGAAAAGATGTTTGCTACTGTGTATTAGGAGTTCATGCATGTAAATAGATGGTAAAACACTGTATTACAGTTTGGAGTCATCAAGGATGCATTAAATTGATCAAAAATGATTGTAAAGACTTACTGATTCAATGATGACTTAATGATTATGACTTTTTAAAAATGATTTCTACCATACAAATCTAATTTGTTTGCTTGTTTGTTTAGACTTTATTAATCCCAAAGGAAAATTCACATGTCACAGCAGAGCTCGCCATACTATAAAATAAATTACATATATATAAAAGGCAATTATATTAATAAAATTACATTCATACTGCACACCTTAGTTTCAAACAACGAGTAGATACTAGTCCATATCTACAGTACGAATGCTATTAGAATTCTGCATAATTCATCTAGTATGACTTACTATGCAATCTGATCACTGTTGGTAAATCTGTCAATTTTGTTTATAAATTATTAAAAAAATTAACAAGTGCAAAGGTATTTTGAATTGTATTTTATACAAAATATCATATTTAGATATACAAATTTAAATAGATAGCATTAAATTCATAAAAAAATAACAACAGATAGGTCAACATGGCTTCCATTAAAATATTTATATATTTCTACAATATAATATGAAGAAATATTTTAAATCAAAGTTTACACTTATTTCTAAAGGACTATTTGAATATTATTTGATATTA
The DNA here is from genome assembly GCF_903798145.1 of Danio aesculapii. Taxonomy (NCBI): domain Eukaryota; kingdom Metazoa; phylum Chordata; class Actinopteri; order Cypriniformes; family Danionidae; genus Danio; species Danio aesculapii. The sequence goes on from NC_079438.1 coordinate 41,478,845, forward strand.
TTATTGTTTTTCTGGATAAAACTAAAACAACTAAAATCAAATAAATAAAACAAACACAAACAAATAGATAAGCAAATTAATTTTATAAATAAATAAACCCAACTTACTAACCCCAAACATTTGAACAACAATGTGTAAACAATTATCTGGAGACTGAAAATAAATTAATGTTTGTATTATGCACAAAATAGCAATCCAAATAACATTATATATGTATTGGGATAAGTATTATATATATATTTATACTTATATCTATATATATATATATATATATATATATATATATCTATATATATATATATATATATATATATATATATATATATATATATATATATATATAGATATATATATATATATATATATATATATATATATATATATATATATATATATATATATATATATATATATATATATATATATATATATATATAGATATATATATAGATATATAGATATAAGTATATATACTTTTTATGCATAACTTTTGACAAAAAGGTTTCAAGTTATTAAAAGTATTTAACTTTACACCTTTGTAGACTTCAAAAGTCTATAAAAATTACCATGTTTAAAGGCAACTGCAAAAATGATCAATCTTCTATTCAATAAAATAATATTCATACCCTAAAAGTGTCCACAAACTATTTATCTGCTGTTTGTTTCAAGCCAATCTTCTACTTCTTTTTCAACTTGTTTACATAGTATCATATCGCTCAAATAAACTATCTTGAACAATCCCATTTCATTTGTTTATGAAACTCTCGACTGTAATCGGCGTGTGCTGTATAAACATTTACGCTGATTTCTTTGCAAATGCACTGGGCTGAGCTCATCTCATTTATCAGAGATACGATTGTTTGTGACTGCTTTGTGTGTGTTGTATTACAAACCGATCTCAAATCACCTTCCTCTTTGTAAGATAGCGATGAAACACTAATGCGGTGCGGCTGTATAATAATTTCCATACTGGACAATAAACACAGGTCTCTTTCAGACTTTATGATTGAAGTTTTGCGAGCATGTTTTCATGATTTTAAAGCTCCAAGTTAATTCAACAGGAATGAATGCGCGTGTGTTTAGTTCTGTCTGTGTGTCATTGTTAACTGGTTGTGGCTGTTATCTCTAAAAGTGGAAAGGATGTGGTTACTGGTTCCATAAAGGTGGAGGTTAGAGATGTGTGTTCAAGATCATTGTGTGCATGTATGTGTGTGCGAGAATGGTTGGGCCCACAGAAACTGTGGTTTTGGGTCAAAAAAAAAGTCTGGTTATTTATGTATGGTCGTAGATCACTGTTGAAAGGTCCGTTCACTCACTTATAAAATGAGTCTGAAACATTTCAGCAAGCACAGTTTACTTTGTAAAGCATATGGCACATGAATAATAATAGTTTAGCCTTAACTAATTAGTTATTCAGTAATAGATTGACACTTGTAACAAGAAAAGTAACAGTGAGGATCACATCTGTAACACTAATATGGTAAGAATCGATGTTTTGTTGTTTTATGTTGCTGTTTTTATGGTGTCCTTGTTGGGTAATTGTACATTCAGACTTACAGACTACGTTTACATGGACGTCAGTAATCGAATTATTTGCTTTAATCTAATTAAGAGAGTAATAAGACTAAGGTGTTTACATGAGATGCTTTTTCAGTGTTACTTTCATGATCCCGTTTTACATGTTATAGCACATAATTCCATTAACGTCACTGCGTCACCGTGCTATCTGCATTTCCTCCGGAGTTTCATGCAATTTCTGGTGTTTCATTTTAAATTTGCAGACTTTAACTGCAGTTTGGCACTTTCACTCATGAACACTTTATGCACGCCGTCCCTGACAAATGAGATATTGGATGCAACTATGAACTGCTGAAAGAGTTGTTTTAATGGAAGGTCATACCGCATGCTGAATGGAAGAAAAAAAAAACCTCCGCATTTCACGATGCAGGTGTCTGTGGTCTGCACTGACTGGGTAGGTGCAAAGTGTCAAACAGCCGTGTGTGTGGACTATCCCGTCGCAAAATGCGGCGAAAAGTCCTACATGACGTTAATAATTCGATTAATGTGTTTACATGCATGTACTGCACTTCAATAATGCGACTAGAATCGGCATACTCCACGTCTTAATTCGATTTCTCTTTAGTTCGATTATGACCATAATCTGATTAATCAAAAATCGCTGTTAACATCGTAGACTCTTAATCAGAGTATTGTCTTAATCGCATTAAAATCGAATTATTGGTGTCCATGTAAACGTAGTCAATGACAATTGGTAATTCACAACATACTTGCTAAAGGGTTTAGTGTTGTTTAGAGCATGTACAAAGCGTAAATATATACAGTGATTAGTTGATTAGATTTACTTTAAAAAGTTAGTAACGTGAGCAAACCCATTGCCTTAAAGGTATTAAGTAAATGCAGCTAAGCATAATATTGAAAATTCTATAAGTAACAAATCATTTTTAACAGTGTAATTATGCATATGGTCAAAGGTGTCCATATCACATTACATTTACAAAAGGGATTTATTATGCAAGTGCAAGTAAACTTTCATTTTACAAATAACTTTTGTAAAATTAAAATATCGACATATGGATGAAAAAATGTCTCAGTATCATTCAGTATAACTGATATATTCATGTAAAATGAACCAATATACTTATTCTGACCAGTACTTAAAAAAATAAGTGATCAAACTAAATTTTATTATACTTTTAATGATTAAAAACTCCTTAATAACAAAAAGGCTGAACCTAGTGGTTTAAAGCATATAGTGACGAAGTAAAAGAAAGATTTTAAAATGACAATTTCTGAATATTTTGCTGCACTGTGATCCTAAATGAAATCTTTTAACATGCATTAAAATATAGATTTTTGATGCCTGCTCAAACTACTTATTTAAAATGAGCTGCAACAACACAATTCTTCAGTTTTTTGGGGAACAACTTAATTGTTTTTTGTTCAATCCACTTAAATTAGCAAACAATGTATTTTTTGTAATTAAAATGTATTTTTAAACAATGTTTTTTTAATCTTTTACTTTTAGTTAAAAAAGTTAACTAAATCGATTTGTCTTTGGACAACATGAAGAAATTGTGTGGAAACCAGCATTTTTTACATTGTCACCAAAGGATTCTTTTTCTAAATGTGGCTGACAGATTTACCTTATAATTCTTTCATTGATTTATTTTCTGGTATATCAGCTATTGTGTCATTACAGCAGATCAAGACACATACTTAGTAGATCATTACTTTTTGTGAGATCAAAACACATATTTCTTCTTACCAGAACAGTCCGCAGGATTACCAGACGGATTTGGAGGTGATTCTGGAATTTCTGGAGGAGCACTACAGGCAGGAATCTCACAGAAAAGCCCTATGGGACAGTAAGAAAACAGCTTAAAGGAACAGCTCAACCAAAAGTGAAAAATCTGTCATTATTGACACACTAATGCATATCAACAAATGCACAGCAATTGTCACCAGTGAACAATTTGCATGTTAAATATTTTACTATTAAATATTAAATTTAAAAAAATGCATATTTAAAATCTACTACAAAATCTACTTGATATACTACACTGAAAAAAAAGATTAATTGGATATTTACTGATTTTTTTAAGGTAAGTGATTGCAAACAGTTTATATGGGCTGTAATATATATTATATTTTTATATTAATTTTATTACTATATTTTATATATAGTTTATATTAATTTAAACAAATTAAATTTAGAAAAGTTCAACTTAATTTGTTTAAATTCAGCCCATATAAATTCATTACAAATTAGTAATTACAAATTAATAACACGCAAGATTAATCAATACCATGCACGTCTCAACAATAAATCATCACAAACAAATACAAAGAAATTCGACCCCCTCAAAAATGAGATGGTTCATCTCAAAGGGCTATCCCATTCAATTAATTAAACTAAGTAAAAAAAATTTAATTGTATTTTTTATAAACAAAACTACAGTACACAGTTATTTGTTTTATCGTTGTTCTTTTTTTACTGAACTAATTTAATTGAATACCAATTTAAACAAAGTATTTAAATTTAATTCCAATTATCATGGACCTTTTCCTCTGAAAACATTGCAGTGAAAAATGTGTAGAAAGAAATTTTTCTCAGAAATTGCTAAAGTTTTACAAACAATTCGAAATAAATTCAAAAATATTATATTTCTGAAGAAGAACACTGACTCTAGCAGTTAGAATGCCTGCCTGTTATTACCACTAACTCTTTTTCTAATACACCGGCAGTGACTGATCTCTCTGTCACATCAACCAGTGGCTCTGTGGACACTTCTGCAGAGAAACGTCCGGATGAGGAGAATTTCATCAAAGTATCAGGACAGGAAACTCAGGTGAAACATTCATTTTAACACTTTGTGTCATTCCTTTTTTAGAAATGATGCTACAAAAGCTGTCACTGGGACAGTACACTTTCAAAAGGTACCGTTTGTACCTAAAGGATCCACATTAGTATTTCAAAAGAATAGTAATGAAAAAATTGAAATGCCACACTTTGTATATATGACTTTCTTCTTTCAGACAGACACAATCAGAGTTGTTTTATAATGGTGTTGGGTAGTGGCCCTTTTTTAAGCTTATAAAAGTGCATAAATCTATCTTAAAACTGATCTATACACCACCAAGTGGTTAACACTGTCTTTTGAAGCAGATTGATGAGTTTTCTTAACAAGAATATTTTAAAGGTTTAAATTAAAACAAAAATCACTGACTTCCGCTGGAATATGAAATGTGTTAATGCCCTGACATCATACGACTTAGTTTTATTATTTATCTAATATTAATTATTATTAAGGGCCACTACCCAACACCATTTTACAGAATGGATAAAATAGCCCGGACAAAATTGAAAACTACTCTGACTTGGTCTGTAGGGTGGTCTTGAGGATGAGTAAATTATGAGGACATTTTAATAATGGGGTGAACTATTGCTTTAAATGTACTAAAGTGAGCAAAAAATGCTGTTTTCAGTGTTTCTGCAGGTTAAATTTAAGACTTTTAAAAACCATTATGAATGAAATCTTAGACTTATACAGGTATAAATTATAAGGATTTTTTTTGGAATATCCCAGTTAGAAAAGATTTTCACTTGTCCTATAAAAATAGGACAAGTATTTAATAATACAATAATAATAATTTAGTTTTTTTAAATAATAATTTATTATTTTTTTATTAATTTTTAAATATATCCATTCACAAACCCTATAACCATTACCAAGAATAAGCAAAACACAGCTGTCAATTACTTCAGTCTACAATAACAATAAAATAAAAAAATTAACACCTAAAATTAAGACCTAAAACACAACATTTCAGTAGATGTAAGACTTTTTAAGGCCTAAAATTTAACTTGAGGTATTTAAGACATTTTAAGACCCCGCGGATACCCTGTTTTTATTACTAAGAGCGCTGCACCTTCTCATTTCTGAATCCAAACATTTTTGTTCAACGAACAGGTCATGGAATCTTTTCCTAAAGCAAACGTATTGGACGGGCGCGGAATAAACACCCTAGAGGCAGCAGAAAGCCCTTTAATTCAGCATGCGACACCTGAAAAGCTTGTCAAGTCACTGCCCAGGATTACAACTGCAGAGAAAGGTCAGTTCTGCTTTTGTGGTTTATTTAGATGCTATCTCAAAATGAAGAATAACCTGTAGGGGAACTGCAGCTCGTCCTGCCCATAACTGCCAACCCAGAATCTCAGTTCTCCCTCATTTTCTCTGGCCTTCAGATGCTTATCTTAATTACACCTATCATAATACCTGCTTGATGGAAAATGCTTTCCATAGGCCTTCATGCATAAACAGTTTGACCACAATCGTCTGTATATGATTGCAGGGAAAAAGCTGCGTCTTTTCCACTTCTTGTTTGAGATGCTGGAGGATCCAGATATGGCACATTGTGTATCCTGGGTTCCAGCTTCTGTTGGCGTTTTCCGCTTTTCTGCTAAAAACAAGGAGCATGTGGCGGAGCTGTGGGGTCAAAGGAAGGGGAATCGAATGCCTATGACCTACCAGAAAATGTCCCGGGCCTTACGAAATTATAGCCGCTCGGGGGAGATCATTAAAGTGAAAAAGAAACTAACTTACCAGTTCAGTGTCACTACACTTTCTACTTTACAGAGCCAGCGTGGTGCAAAGAAAGCAGCGTGAGGATCCAAATGAGAGATGAATGATCTCATTATTTCGCACTCTCATGATATCTTAATTGCCTTGGTAAGAGGAGGAGGGTTAAATTGGTTTCTATTTTTCTTTCTTGATGATCAGTCGATTATGCTAAGTGAGATGATGACATTTAGCCTTGGAACTAAGTTACTTTGTAGTTTTTTTGCACTTTGCATATCTCCATGCAGATAAAAAGTCTTTAAAAATGTATTGGTGTATGTTTTATTTTTATCTTTTACAAAAATAATGTACTAACCTAAACAACAAAAACAGATTAGTATCTCCTACTTCCCGCATTGTTCACTTGTCTCCAGTAGGTGGCAAAGCTGATACACTGCTTTTATTCTGCTTGTGACTTCTTTGCTTCTGTTGTATTTCTTTTGTGTGTTTTTATTCTAGGCTACAACTTAATTATGAATATAAATTAGCTAGCATAATATTGAACATTATACAGTGCTCAGCATATATAAGTACACCCCTCAAAAATCTATCTTTTAAATTCATATTTTTAATAAGAAGCTATACGATATTATATTTGTGCATATACATTAGATTAGTCAGTACTGAAGCCAAATCTGGAGCTTATCTAACAAAATAACTTACGATAACGGTCCAAAAACTAGTTTACCGAAATTTATATGTTATAGAAAAATATTAAATACAAACTTTAAATTAGAGGAAAAAATCAAGAGAAACAAAAAAAAAAACTTCAAAAATTTGTTGAAATTTTGTAGGTTGTAATATTTTTTTGCAGTATTTTGCTTGAATTTAATTGTATTATCTTTCAATTTCTAAATATGTTTAATAAGTAAAATTTTATTTTAATAAAAATATCTGTTTAATAAATCTGTTTTAAACGCACCATAATACATTGTCTATATTCACTGAAAATACAAATATTAATTTACAAAATGGGGTGTACTCAATTATGCTGAGCACTGTATATAATAACATAATAATAATATATCCTTTTAGTTGATGTTTTGATAATAATTCTTCTGTTTTTGTTACTTTTATTAGTCTATTTGTATTATTGATTTTTTTATAATGTTTTCATAATATTCATTATTATATTCATTACATTTCAGATTATTACAATCATCTTTCTGACAAATGTGCAAACTTATTGGTTTGACATATAGTGGCATTGTAGCACTGTAAAAATCAATTCATTATTATTTAGTGCACTGTGATCCATAAACAGACTCCCTTAACCCTATAAATATAACTGTCTGCTCTACCAAATGGTTGACCATATTTTGACTGTTTTAAATAATGATTTACACGCACAGCATAATACACTTAATTTTGGTTTTATTGTAAAAAAAAAAAAAAACATATGAAAACGTATTAAATGAGAATCTTTTTTTGAGAATATTTTATGGCATACTTAAAAAATAAAGTGATTTAGTATTCAAAACTGTTTGATTTTATGGTTTTAAATAAATTGATCAAACACTTCATAGTTTTCATAGTATATGTATTCATTCCGATACTTTTAGCATAAACCGACATATCAACTATTTTGTAGAGGTTGATATTTCAGAAATTATGAGATGTGTTAAAAAATGCATTGAGTGTGTTAACTAGCGACATTAGGAGTTAAGAAATGCAATCCAAATCTTTTTTTCTTGGTGGGGCAGTTAACTGGTTAAAATGGCAACAATTAATTCCAATATGTCTTTTGTGACTCATGTTAAAAAATAAAATATTAAAATTTTAAAGTGGCATCCTCAAATACATTATTCCCTCTCTGTCAAAAATCTATCCAACCTTTTGCGATGACTATCTTTAAAACATGATGTAATATTTGAACATTTAAGCATAACAAATGTCCTGTCTGAAGCACTAAATCTGCATCTGCAGGCTTTCTTCACAATAAATACCACTTGGTTTGAGATTCTGTTACACACTGCCATAAATTCATGCATTTTAAAGCATGGCTGAAGAGCTTCTGGAGCCAATGGAAGCAGCTGTTGAGGCTGTTCTCTTGACGGACATTAGTGTGGATCCTTAACCTTCTAACAGCCCCTACTAAAAGACAGTATCTTCTCTTTGACTGACTGAGTGGCCACTGGGTTATACTCACGCATGCTAATCTGCCATTCAGAGATAGCGTTTATAGTCTCTCCCTTTCCCTCTCCCTTTATAGTCCCTCAATGTCTTATTCACAGAGAGCAGAGGAATCTATTTCTGCAGCGCCTATTCACGGTTTCCATTCTGGATGACTATATCTAAAGCATTGGCTGCTCCAGGGAGAAACTCCATTCTGTTGAATATTAATGAGATGTTGATGTTCGGCTGGTCTTTGTTTAGGTTTGCGTGTGTGTGTGTGTGTGTGTGTGTGTATGTGTGTGTGTGTGTGTGTGTGTTTGAGAAGGCAGGTGCCACTGTGACTCTCGTCTGAGCTTTTTATGGTGAGTGTAAGAGCTAAATCCCCATGGGCGACATGAACCTCTAACCAGCAGTCTGGTCCAAATGGTTTTGTGGCCCACATGATACTTCCCCAGCACCCTGCCTTTAGATCTGGGTTATAAATGGGCCTGTCTCTTGCTGGAGGCTTTGCTACCAATAAAGGCCAGAAATGTGAAGAAAAGATTGCTTAAAATCCACTTAGTCAAGATGGTTTGTAATAGACGTAAAGAATGGCACTCCATTCATTACCTCATTACATCTTGCATTGCCGGCTAAGAAAGTGATTTAAAATTCATAATGAAATAGCATACTAGTCTTGCACAGGCTTAAAGTTCACATTTTAAGGATTTATTTAATGGGAAGTGCACTTACAGACACAATGACTGACGATGAATTCCTATCAAGAGTCTTTTAGAGTAGGAAATTGCAGCCTGAAATTACTAAAGGAAGGTGCTGGCTTAATATATAATATGGCACCGGCACAGCAGGAGCATCTAATTTTACTGTTCATGTGACCATATGAGAAGATGACATTTAGTTTTTTCAACCACTGCCATTCATCTCTGCTGTACAACCAAAAGTTCACGATGCATAGAAATCAAAGTCTCTTTCAAGTCATTTTTTCTGGCAGCCATATTTCCAAAACCTCCAGGCAGTTAATCCAAGACCAAAGTCCTATCTGTCTGAAAACTGAAGTAACCCATTCAATTATTGTTGTTACTAAAGTACTAACTACATAGGCACAGCGTCATTGTCCTTTACAGCTGTTTCAACAATAATCTGTACTCTCATGTGTTGCACAAATCACCAGTAGCAACATATCAATAACAGTGCAACACATCACCAGCAGGTACAACAGTGGTGACCAAGCCTTTAATTTACCAATGAGCTGTACAATGGTTCATCATTTGGCCATCTGTCCACCACTTCTACTACATATGCATTTGATCAACTAATTAGACATGCCATTTCCTTGATTGAAGTTCCAGGGAGCAGTGCAATTAAAATTGGACTGCGATAAAACATCAGCTTTTGCCATTCTGACATTAAATACTTTAAAGGTGCTGTATGTAAGTTTTTGACTCTTGTAAATTATAAAAATACCATAATATGTTAACAGATATTAAGGAAATATGTTAAGTGAACATTCTTGTTTATCTGAAAAACAATGTTGAAGTCATATATTCTGCTTTGAATATGTGCGCTAAATGCCGGAACGCTGTTTTTGTTTTGGTTCTTTTAACCCGCCCAATGCCATATTTGCCCGTATTTCATTCATTCATTAAGAAATGCTCTCATATTATGCATTAGTGACCGAAATGCTACCGCCGGTGGACAGTAGGAGACTCCGAAATGAGATGCATATTCAGAGTTTCACATGAGGTGGTTATTATTTGCAAATAATATATTATAAACGTAAACATAAGGTGAGCAGGTTACATTGTAACCCCGTGTACTAACAATATGCTCCATGATGAGATAATGAGTCACACAGTGACAAACAATTTGGCTGTTTTCACCAGACCAAACACGACAGAAATTTAAAACAGCCATTCAAATTACAGAATATGCACTCACTCACAAAATGGTTGTGGTTTCTAATCTAATTAATACATATTACACCTCTTTAACATTATTAAATGTACTGAATGATTGATATTTGTTGCATTGCACGGAGTCACAGTTTTAACAGGTTTATTTCATTTTCAAGATCTGAGGTGAACTATCTGCTGCTGCTTTCAGTAGTATGGCAATAAATGTTGTGTAAAAGGTCATTCAAACTCACATTGTTAGCATTTAACACTGAATAAAGCACATGAACTGTACTTGAGATAATCAGAGTTTATCCGGTTGTTCAGCTGCAAGAAATAGAAGCTGTTTCTAATATATCAATTCGAAGTGATGGTTAGAACAAAAACTGCTTTCAATATGGAAAATATTGCCTCTATCGGGTGCTGTTGCTTTAATTTAGAACACGACTTCAATTAGCCTTTAGGCTTGATCGTTAGACTCGCTCCTCAATCTGGCAACCTGTGCTTGCCTTTGTTTTGATCCAGGAATGTAATACCTAGTTCAACCACTGGGTGTCAAACTTACATAATGCACCTTTAACGACGTGTTACAGAGTCATTTACTTTTCCTTGCCAGTGTTCAACTTTGGTTACCAATTTTAAATCTTTTCAGCTTTTGTACAATCACCTTGTGTGTTTGTTTTTCAGTTTATGACCATGTTTACAACCATGTTGATCTACCTAGACATGAAACATCATGCTGCTCTTGTCACAGCATAAAATATCATAATATTTGGTATTTTATGAGACTTTCATAAGGTTTTCATTTAAGTAATTTAATTCTCTTCATCATGTAATGACAGCTTAATTTCTTTGACTGACAAATTTTCTTTTTTACCTAACCTATTAGCCTAAAATTTGATAAGCTTTCACCATTAGGTTTAATGTGACCTCACCACTTAAAACGTCCAGAATATAATTTTTTTAAAAGGTTTGCATCATTTTGTTAATGAAAATATCCTTTTAAATAATCATTAAATGAGGTCAATCATTTAATCATTAAATGAGGTCAAATTGACCCCATTCAAATTATGCATTTCTAAAAAATTTAATTTCTGAAATATACATTTGCTGCTAGAAGCAGAATTTAAACCTTTCTTCTGTATTAGACAAACATAAGAAAACCGCCATAAATGAAATGTAGTTACTCATTACACTGTTAAATTTTTGAGGCCTCCCTATGCAAACTCCTGTTAGATCTGCAAGAAGCAGGACAAGATTTATGGTGAGAGGGAAAGTGTTAACAGGATCATTAGAGTCTTGACAATGACAACAATCCCACAGTTCCACCATCTTTCCATGTTGATGTCAAATGTCAGAGTTCAGTACAGCTAATAATAGCCTATAAAAGCAGTGCTCAGGCATCCTAACAGAATTTACAGTCATGCTTGTTCAGATCAGAGCTCCTGGCCCTCATCCACATTACATCAAACTCAGCTCTGGCACTTGGCAGAAAGGTGAAGTGAATGTTTCCTATTTTTCCCCACTAAGCCCTAAATATCAGCTGCAGGCCTTGAAGGGAAAGGGTGGAGTGTGGAGACTGGGATCCCCTGCATGACAGCATCACCTAATAATAATATGGGTTTGATTTAGCTTATAGTGAATGCCCTTGACATGGGCCTCATAGTGAACACTGATATATCAGCTACCGATTGGCAGGGTCGTCTCTTCATTACAAGCACCTCATTTGCAGGATTAGAGGGAGAATATTAAAGACCAGTAGCAAAGTCTAATATAGTAGTAATGCATGTGTTCATTATGTATGTATTTTAACATTTAAAAAAACATTTGATATAATTTTTGATTGCACACCACATTAAAAATTGTAAATAAATTCTAAATATTGTAGATATTAATTATTGTTTGTTACAGCCTTATTCCAAAATGGATTAAATTAATTTATTTCCTCAAAATTCTACACACAAATACCCCATAATGACAATGTGGAAAAAGATATTTTGAAATTGTTGCAAATTTATTAAAATTAAAAAAGCTGAAAAACCACATGTACATATGTATTCACAACCTTTGCCGTGAAGCTCTAAATTGAGCTCAGGTACATTCTGTTTCCACTGATCATTCTTGAGATGTTTCAGCAGCTTAATTGGAGTTCACCTGTGGTAAATTCAGTTGATTGGACATGATTTGAAACGGCATACACCTGTCTATATAAGGTCCCAGGGTTGACAGTGCATGTCAAAGCATAAACCAAGCATGAAGATGAAAGAATTGTCTGCAGACCTCCAATACAGGATTGTTTCGAGGCACAAGGCTGGGGAAGGTTACAGAAAAATTTCTGCTGCTCTGAAAGTTCCAATGAGCACAGTGGCCCTTATCATCCGTAAGTGGAAGATGTTTGGAACCACCAGGACTCTTCCTAAAGCTGGCCGGCCAACTAAGTGATTGGGGGAGAAGGGCCTTAGTCAGGGAGGTGATCAATAACCCGACGGTCACTCTGTTTGAGCTCCAGCAATCTTCTGTGGAGAGAGGAGAACCTTACAGAAGGACAACATCTGTGCAGCAATCCACCAATCAAACCTGTATAGTAGAGTGGCCAGACGGAAGCCACTCCCCACATGAAATTTGCCAAAGGGCATCTGAAGGACTCTCAGACCATAAGAAACAAAATTCTCTGGTCTGATGAGACTAAAATTCAACTCTTTGGAGTGCGTTACGTTTGGAAAAAACCACTCATCACCAGGCTAATACCATCTCTACAGTGAAGCATGGTGGTGGCAGCATGATGCTGTGGGGATGTTTTTCAGCAGCAGGAACTGGAAGACTAGTCAAGATAGAGGGAAAGATGAATGCAGCAATGTACAGAGACATCCTGAATGAAAACCTGCTTCAGAGTGCTCTTGACCTCAGACTGGGGCGACGGTTCATCTTCCAGCAGGACAATGACCCAAAGCACACCACCAAAATATAATTGCCATTATGGGATATTGTGTGTAGAATTTTGAGGAAATAAATTAATTTAGTCCATTATAGAATAAGGCTGTAACATAAATGATTTTTATAAAAAATTAAATTTTTTTTACATTTTAACAAATTCAAATTTTATTAAATTATATAATTAAATTTAATTATAAAATTAGAATTTTTATACATTACTAAATTTAAATAACACCTATTTTATATTTTAATTGTGCGTGTTATATTTATCAACTATATTATTTAATACATTATTAATATAATCCTACATTTTATTATATTCATATTATTTATTTATAAATATATTTTCTATTATAATATATTTTCTATTATACATTTATTTAATATGTGTTATATCAAAATAAAATAAATATATATTTATCATGATATATTTTTATAAAAATTGTAATTGAATAATTTGCACATTTTAAAACTTTTATTTTTATATTTTAATAATAATTATTATTATTACAGATCATTCTATTACATTGTATATTACTTTTAACAAATGTAAAAACCCTATACTTTGACACATTTACATTTTTTTATTAAATCTTTTGTATGTTTATCTATTATTAAATTAAACAATTAAATACTTTTTTAAAACTCCTCGCTGACCTTTTTTATTTTAATAAATTACAAATCACTATATATATATATATATATATATATATATATATATATATATATATATATATATATAAATTGCTAACATTACAAATTCATTTATATATTTGTGTTTTTTATTTAATTACATAATTTATTATTATATTAATTCTATACTTTTGCACGTAACAATTACATTTATACATTACAAATGACAAAATCTATAACTAAATATATTACATTACACATTACCAAATTATATTGAAGGTTCAATCGAAGGCCTTGAGCACATAAATAACATGTCTCTTTGTAACATATTCAAAGCAATGCCATCTTGTCAACACCTTCTTCTTCAGTTTTTGTTTTCCAGCACTGCACTGTACTCAAAACCCCTGTGTGTGTGTGTCTGTGTGCCACCAGGCCGCCACAAGCCTCTTCTAATCCCCAGGACTTCAGCACATGAGGGGAGGGAGGTTTTTGGGCTCCATTATTAAAGACAGCGTGAGGAGTGGCTAAGATGAGCCTTATATAAAAACTCCATATGTTCATCACCCCCATATCTGTTGCTTTCTCCTTTACGGCCCTTCCTGCATCGCTCCCTCACATCCTCAGTGACTTCCACAGCGTTCCTGACCCGCGTTTCTGGCTAACGGAGAGGAGAGCCTGTGCCACACACTCACCTCTGAATACTTCCAGTTGGAGAACGGCTCAACATGCCTGAGCCCACGAAGAAAGGTGAGCAACCAGTTTGATGGAAAACTGTGGCACAAGGAGCAGGAGAATGCGTGTTAGGATGCTGTTTACCACCATTACTAACAAACATGCTGATAACAAACTAGCCATGCTGTGTTGTGGTTCTAATCTGATCAGTCTGTGGTTGTCAGTCTAAATATGACTCTCGCCATATAGGCTACTAACAAGCATTTCACTATATATACATACATACAAAACAAAAGAGAGAGAGTTAGAACTGAGTGTTTATGCAGGGACTTCTGAGTCTAACTAGGTAAATTATCACGATATGCAAAATCTGCAAATGAATATGTTTATGATTATGATCATAAAAATAATATCATAATTATCAGCTATATGTGTTATAATAGCTATCTATAACAAAACAAACTAAACTGATTGTGTTACTTGAAGTAAAAACGGACTGAAATGAAGTAGAATATACATATTTTATTGTATACATTTTCTATTATTATTATTTATTATGTTTTTATTTGGATATACTTGATTCATATGGTAAATTGCAGGTAATTTATTTCAAACAGTTTTTTTATTATGATTATTTTTATATATTTTTGGAATTTTTCGAAAACAGTTTTTGTATATATTATATTCATTCATTCATTTTCCTTCAGCTTAGTCCCTTTATTTATCAGGGGTCGCCACAGCGGAATGAACCGCTAACTTATCCAGCACGTTTTACGCAGCGGATGCCCTTCCAGCTGCAACTCACCTCTGGGAAACTATATTATATTATATTATATTATATTATATTATATTATATTATATTATATTATATTATATTATATTATATTATATTATATTATATTATATTATATTATATTATATTATATATGAATATAAAATAAAATAAATTAATTATTACATACATATATACATCTAATACATACATACAAATAAATAAATAAATGCCGGAATTCTGGCAAATTCAAATTACAAACAGCTGTGCTTGCTATTATGTACACAATAATTTGATGTAGATAACATACTGCAAAATAAAGTGTCTACCATATAGGAGAAGGTGTTATAACAAAAGTAGATGCAGCTTTTCTGGAGTCATGAGAAGGGCAAACTGAGCAAAGCAGACATATAAAGCTCTGTGATGATCAGAAAGACTACACATTGTGCTGGACGATGAGCTGATCTAAACTACTTTATAAAAAGCAACTATTGTCATGACTGTTGCTATGATGGATGGCACACAGGCGATTGGGGATTGTGGGTATGGAATGGTGCTGATTTACCCGCTGCTGGGTTTTAAGTCCTAGAGCCGGGCTTTACTGCGCTGCCAGAGGCATTTTCTGATGAATGATGCAATGCCCATGACCTGGTGGAGACGCTACGCCTTCACATGGACACATACTTCAGGGGTGATGATACAGAGATCAGCTTCCATGCCTAATGGAGAGATGAATAGATGGAGAAATATGAGGATGCAGCATTGTGCGTGCTGTTGGACTTTGAGTTTTGTTGTATTGTTGTTGATATTATTGTAGATAATACTGCATTTATGGGATGGTGCTACAGGCAAGATTATAGTTTATTCAGGCACTGGTTAGTTATTGAGAATTTGGGCTGTTTTATTTTCTTAATTTCTCTTCTTTTGGGTTGGTGGAAACAAAACATTCAAATCTATCTGTTTGCATCTATCAGTGTGAGGTCACATGAAGCAACTTCCTGTTCCAATCGCTCTATCAAACTGTATGGGGAGAATCATAAAATGGTAATAATAAACATTTACAAACTGATGTAATACCTTGAAAATCATGATTGTAATATAAGTATACAGTATATATATATATATATATATATATATATATATATATATATATATATATATATATATATATATATATATATATATATATATATATATATATATATATATATATAAATATATATATATATAAATATATATATATAAATATATATATATATATATATATATATATATATATATATATATATATATATATATATATATATATATATATACCGTATATAAATATGTATATATATATATTTTTATAAATTGTTAAAATTTTGGTATTTGTGATGCAGCAAGCCCAAAGAATTATGTGTACACTATGATTTTACTACGATTTTACATAAAATTCCCTTTAACGAGTGATATGACTAAATAGTGGTCATAAACAAATATTTATTCAATATTCAATACATATTCAATTCAAATGAGTAGCGGCTTGGACCCAGAAACAGTATTCTATATGTCACCGATACATCACGACTTGACTTAAGAGGATTCTTTTCATTTTTCATGTATGTGTCCAAATATTGCAATACATATCTTTAGAGGCGTAAGGCTTTAAAAGTCTTTAGAAATATTTTTACTCGTACATGGGGATATTTTTTCTGCTTGTATTCCATATTTTTTTACATTTATGGAGTGATAAAACAGGGTTATTTATAGTTATTTAAATCGAATTAAACTAAAACTAAAACAATTTTGTTGTTAATTCTAATTTATATCTTTTTTAAAAATAGGTTTGTGTAGGTTTGACAAGATAATCGCATATAAAATATTTAACTAAAGTGAAAATCAACCCTGAAATTAGAAAATTAATTAATAATAAAGATTATTTAAACTGTTACAATGTAAAATTGTAACTCAAAATGTATACAAAATTTAAATTTGGAACATGACTTCACATTTCTGTTCTGGAACTGTAAGCAAATAATCCCATTTAACTAGAAAATGCATAATTTGTACATTTAAAAAACAATATGGTCATCACATAACTATAATGACAACAACACAATTGTCCTAGAGCCATATACACAAACAGCTTAATAACAGCACAAACCCTTTTTTGCCAAAAAACTACTGTCAGGATAAACACAGTGGACACAGTGATTCTGCTGCTGGCATTATTGCATATGTAGTGTCTCCTTCAAATAGAAAACATACGTAAGAAATGTATTTCTGACAACAAAATAGAGTTCTGACTAATTATTTTACACCCCAAAAAAATAGCATTCATTTTGGTGACTGTGTTGCTGTTAGTAATCCCCTGCTTGTTTTCACGGGTTAATGCTCTGCGTTGGTCATTATGGAAATGAGCTGCTCTGTCTGTGTTTTATAATTTGCTCTTTTTCTGTAGATCAACTACACAACTTTTTACTTTTATCTACACTTTTATAGGATTTAGTTCATGCACTAATTTGTCCTGTTTAGTAAAACTGGCCTTTATTTACTGTTCAGCTGGTATGATGAACATGATGATATTGTCTGTAGATTTACTGGTATGGATGGTTCCACAAACAACCTTCATCAATAGAAGCTTTGAACTGCACAAAAGCTTCTTGAAGAATGCAAATATTCTCACTCACTCACTATCCTTTGGCTTAGTCCCTGATTTATCAGCGGTTGCCACAGCGGAATGAACCACTAATTACTCTGGCATATGTTTTATGTGGTGGATGCCCTTCCAGCCGCAACCCAGCACTGGGAAAAGCAAAACTTCCTTAGATTATACAAAAATGAACATTTCTAAGAAAGAAATGATTAATTGAACAACTGATGACTTTAAAAAAGTCTTTGGGGAAGCAAAACATGGTTGAGTGATTCTATGAGTTACTATTCAGTGAACTGATTAAGTGTATTTGATGGTATTTTTAAAAATCATACTGCGACCCCATGAGCACATCTCATGTGATGATATTTTATCATAATCATGACAAGCACCGTGACATTTAGATTTTTATTTTGGGTCAGGCTTTAGCTTTCCTCTTAGGATGACTCATATTGTAATATTGGCCTCTAAACATATCCATGCTGGATGGGATCCATCCACCTCTGGACAATGGGGGATTACAGAGCAGAATGAAATGGATTTGGGAGATTGATGTTATGGCTGCTATTCTGATGATGCTCGTAAACATGGTCATAAACAGAGAGGTGGTGCGATCCATTTCTGAATATGGCTTGCAGACGTGTTCTTCGCACACTGGAAAAGTCATTCGCTTCGTTTACGTGGTTTTAAAGGAAAAGGGTTTGGATGGGATGAACATGGTGTCTAAACCCATCTAGATATCAAGAAAACACATTATATAATTCTTTTCATTAGTAATTTGGTCTCATTTTAGGTGAAAAAAAACTATAATTCTGGCATCATTTAGTTACAGTTACGTAATTCCAAAGTTTTGTCATAAATAACTGAACTGAGCTAAACTGAATAGAACTTAAACACTACAAACACTGTTCCAATTTACTATGACTTTTTATGTGAAGCTGCTTTGACACAATCTACATTGTAAAAGCGCTATACAAATAAAGGTGAATTGAATTGAAATAAATAGATATGAATAAATAAATCATTAATGAAATGTACATATTTCCATGATATGATAACTGTTTAATCACTATAAAAATAATGATATTAATAGTTATATTTTGTTTGTGAAAAAGAGCCTCAAAATAAGGATAGGTGTCTTAAAAGGAATAGGAGTCCTAATTAATATGCAATTCAGCACCTTAATTAAATCATTATTATCATTAATTACACTTATATCAAGCATACATAAATAAGTACAGTATGCATGTATGACATTCTTTCATGCATTGAGCAAAACAAAACATATTTTTAAGCATATTATACTGTATATTGTATAATTATGACATGGCATGTTCTGAATATGAAGGAAATTTGTTATACAAGTTTATGACAGCTGTCATTAAGTGTCATCAGCTCAGTTGCGATTGTAAATGCAAACTTGTTTGAGATGTCTTTATGACAACCTGACATAAGCAAATGCATCTTTACCTGTCTTTATTATTGTCAATACAAAATAGCTTTGCTGTTAAAGTTGTCATAAGCATGTATAAAATCTCTTGATTATAAAGTTGTCATGACAGTCTTATGAACACCCCCTTTAAGTAAAGCGTTACCTATCTTTTTTTATTCCACTTGTTTGCAATGACACAAGGACTGTTAATATGCCAGAATTTGTATTATGGGGTGGACTAGCCTAGCTAAATAATCTGAAAACTGAAAAGTTATGTATGAATATGTGGCCAGTCACTATGATGCCGACAGCTGATGGGGGGTGATGGGGTTGCCTTGGAGCTCTGAGTTCAGGCTTTAAAAGGATGGATGAGGGATGAGCAGAGCCGAACCCCTGGGGAACTGGATTCCTGAGCCCTGGAATAGTTCAGAATGAGCAGACTTTTAATCCCCATTGCTCTCTCTCTTCTCTCTGCTACTCCTGTCTTTCATCCAGTGACTTTATGTCTCTATCATGCGAAGAATCCTGAGCTCTTGTTTGCTTGAACCTTGATCTCTGTGATAAATAATATCAAAGGATGGAGGTTGTGACCTATTTCCAAATATGACAGTGTGACTAACAGTCTCCCATAGGGAAACAATGGAAACAAACAAACAAACTTTGGAGTTTAAAAGTGAATCTCAAGAGGTAATTTGACTCACAGATGAGGTCAAAGGTCAAAGAAGTATGGTCATGGCATAAATACTACATTACAGATGTGGCGTTTATCCAGGTTTCAGAACTGAATGGAGCAAAATCAGCCATAAAACAAAAATATTTTTTGTTACTTAAAACAAAATGAATATTGACTGAATACTTACTACTAAAACAACAAAAATAATACAAATAAAAATGAAAAATAATGGAGAGTTTGTAAACAAACTTAAAACAATAATAATTTGTAAAAATGCTAATAATAATATATAAATCCTCAGAGTATTATGATATTTGTTATATATTCCTATACATTATATATATTCATATACATTATATATATATATATATATATATATATATATATATATATATATATATATATATATATATATATATATATATATATATATATATATATATATATATATATATATATATAATATATATAATATATATATATATATATATATATATATATTTACATTATTTTATTTCAACAAGTCGGCCATGAAATGTTTAGAATTATTCAAATAAAAAAACTATACATATATACAAAAAACTATACATACTATACATATATATATATTAAATATACAGTAAATTGATTGTTTATTCAAAATAATCAATATCAATGTATTGAAATATTCCACCCATTTTGAAGACCACATTTTAGGTATCCTATAAAAACAGTTTTCCAGCTATTTTATTTGTTGATGGTCTGTATACCATTAGTTTGAATTACGCATGTCAATTACTTTAACTACAGTGTATTATGTTGCGGTTCCTTATAAAGTTACCAGCCAATTGGCAACTGTTGTGCAAGTGTTAATTTTGGACACTGCGTTATTTCACTCTCACTTCTTTCTCAGTCAGAGATGTCAAAGTGACAGTCTTTCATGTTAGATCCATTCATAAATCAACACCAAGAAAAGCAACACATTCAAGCTGTCATCTGTTCTTCGAGGCCTGTCATTAACTGTGCCAGCAAAGTCAGCACGTACAACCACAATATGTTTTGTAGGAGTACTGGTATAGTTCACATACTAGGCATAAATTAAAATCTACTTATAATTTACTCAAACACAAGCGATTACTAACAAGGGTTAAAAATACACAGATGACATTACCCTCCACTTTTATATAGCATAAATCCCCTGCAAAAAAATAATAATAAATCAAAGAGACAAGATAGAGTACAATTGATGTTCATGTTTCCATAAAAATCAGCCACTCACGTTTCAGTTATGCCCTAGCTCGCACCCGTGTTGTATCCAGTTTTGATAGAAATACATTAGGGATGAAGTCAAAGCAGCAAAAAGCTCTCCACTTCTCATTTACGAAGAACTCAAGAAGTGTAATTTTGGCACACATTATCCAATTCGTTTTTCTTGTTGACTAATTAATCATATTCAAAATCATTATCAGTTTATTGTTTGAATTACTTTTAGTCAATTTAATTGATAAAAATGTGGCCTGTAATATATACCATAATGAAGTGTGAATGTGCACATTTCCATTACAGTATATACATAAAATACAAGTTGAATTCTTTTTAATAATACATGTCAAAAATATGTGTATATAATTGTATCTTTGGGATAAAACAGCTTGTCACTGGGGCAGTACCCTTAAAAGGACATCTGATACCTTAAAAAGTGCACATTAGTACCTCAGAGTCCCATAATTACCCTTAAGGTAAAACCATGAACCTTTTTGTGGTAAATTAGGTTAAAACTATTAATTGTACTCCCCCAGCGATATGCTATATACAACCCCTACAGGGTATGTTTGGCTCAGTATTTTAACTAAATTGAATAGATGCAAGTTGAAATGACTTGTAAAGGTAATTTGATTTAACTTAAAAATTTAAAGCAGCATTTATAGTGTAAATGTATTTTCTTATTATTTAGTATTTAGCAAAAAGGTATGTTTGCAAATAAATCTAAACAGATAAAACACTAGAATTTCAGTCTCAACCCCACTATTGAAATAATGGCTTTGCCCCTGCTTCTAAAACCTATTTTAGTGTCTGTGTTCTGTTGAACACGAAGTTATTTTGAATAATGATGAAAACTGATAGCCATTGACTTCCATACGAGGAAAAACATATAGCTACAGTTTCCAACATTCATGAACATATTTATTTCCAGCAGAAACTCAAACAGGTTTGGAACAAGTGGAGGATGAGTAAATGATGACATAATTTCCATATCTGTGTGAACTATCGTCTTTGTAAATAGTAGCTGGTCAGCTAAAGTGCATGTAACTGAAAATGCTCTTCAATAATGAGGTTTGAAATGTGTCTATATTCAGCTAAAGAGCTGTGTGTGTGTGAGTATGTGTGTGTGTTAGTGTGTGCGAGTGTGTGTAGGTGAATATGAGCCCTTCTGTCCTCACCGCAGCAGTATGGACAGCTGAACATACCTGCATGCTGTTGTGCTGCACCACCAGGGTAAAACAATACCTTTCAGAATTGTGGTTACTGTGGGATGAGCCGCGGGGATCTCGAAACGGGCAGACTGCCAGACCAGACAGTTCAGCGGTGACATAAATGGATCCTTAATGGGTGGAAGGAACCACGTCATTGCCAAATCTGAGCTGAGATGGCCAGAAGACGTGACCTGACAACAAACACAAAGACAGAGACAGAGAGAGAGAGAGAGAGAGAGAGAGAGAGAGAGAGAGAGAGAGAGAGAGAGAGAGAGAGAGAGAGAGAGGGAGAGATTAGGTGTCTCAAATTTGGATGCAAAATAGCTTGATTATTTTAATAATTATAATCAAATAATAATATACTGTAAAAAACAACTATATTGCTTTACTTTAAAAATCAATCTAATTAACCCACTGCTTTTAAAGTTGACTTTACTTTAAAAAGTGAGAAAACCAATGCTTTAAAATTATTAAGTAAATGAATTATAGGCATAATAATAAAAAATAAGTTAAGTCAACTTAACCATTCAAAGTTAAAATGGATTTACTCACTTTATACGGTAAAGTCAACTTAATGCTTCTAATTTAAGTTTTTTACTTTACCCAAGAGTAACTAAATCGCTTTATATAGTGTCCAGTAATTATTATTTACATTTATAGAGTGCTTCATCATGCCTTGCACAAGACAAAAAGGGGAAAGAGAATAAATAAATAAAAATTTTAAAACTAAAAAATTTTAAAAACTACATTTATAGTGGTTTTCTCAAAACATGCACAAGACAAAAAAGAGAGGTAAAATAAGATTATGTGCCTCTAAACCACATACAAAACAAATATTACATTTAAAATATAATTATTATTAGTTATATTTTAAGGTTTTTATATAAACGAGAAAAAATAATTAAAAGAAATAATAAATAAATTAATTAAAAGTTCAAAAGGCTAATTATAGGTGACAATGTATTATTATTATTATTATTATTATTATTATTATTATTATTATTATTATTATTATTATTATTAGGCGAAGCAGTGGCGCAGTAGGTAGTGCTGTCGCCTCACAGCAAGAAGGTTGCTGGGCCGCTGGTTCGAGCCTTGGCTCAGTTGGCGTTTCTGTGTGGAGTTTGCATGTTCTCCCTGCATTCGCGTGAGTTTCCTCCGGGTGCTCCGGTTTCCCCCACAGTCCAAAGACATGCGGTATAGGTGAATTGGGTGGGCTAAATTGTCCGTAGTGTATGTGTGTGTGTTTCCCAGTGATGGGTTGCGGCTGGAAGGGCATCCGCTGCTTAAAACAAATGCTGGATGAGTTGGTGGTTCATTCCGCGGTGGCAACCCCGGATTAATAAAGGGACTAAGCCGAAAAGAAAATGAATGAATGAATTATTATTATTAGTGATTACATAGTGATTAGTTAAAAGGTTTATTATTTTAAATATTTTATAAAATATTTTGCATGCTTACTATATTTTTTGTTCTTCCTTTTTATTTTGGATTGAGAAAATATGATATAATTATATTATATTTAATGATGAGTTAAGTTATAAATGTAAATGCAGTTAAATAGTGAATAATGATGAGAATGAGTTTAAAACACCTTGATATAATAATAATAATAATAATAATAATAATAATAATAATAATAATAATAATAATAATAATAATGATAAAAAAATAAATACATAATAATAATAATAATAATAATAAATAATAATAATAATAATAATAATAATAATAATAATAATAATAATATTCCTCTCACCCTCAATCAGACATTGCTTTATTTGTCTTTTCGCATTTTTGCAATATTTTTATGATTAAAAAAAGACCATGCAAGTTCAGACATGATGAAGCTACAATGTGTTCAAAACCAAGTCTCTACAGGGTGACAATCAACTGTGGAGAACCCCCAGTAAGGAGTGATATTCAGACAGAGAGAGCACACAAAATGAGAGAGCTGAAAGCAGATAGATGTCAAAAATATCAAGAGGCTCAGTACACAGGTGTTCAGAGCGGCCCTCCTGACAGCAGGGGGCAGATCTTTTGTGTCATGATCAGCCCAGGCTGGCATTATCACAGAATTCACAGCAGCCCGTGCCAAAGCAACAGGAGCACTCGCTGAGACAAAGCTGCTGACATTTACATCACATGACGACCCAGAGCAAGCTCTCAGCTCTTTTAGAGTTCGGGAGACCTGATAGAGTTCAGCCAGTGGTCTGAGTTCAGGTTGGGTTCAATGGAAAGTAATGAACAAAGAACAGTGAAATGAAATGAATGTGGAAAGCACAGGTCAGATCATTTTAGACTGTGATTAGAGATGTTTGACTTCATGCTGATGTTTGACTTATAACTGTCCCCACACAGTTTGAGACACGGTTGAGATCTCCTTAAAAACTTGAAAGGTTTGCAAGATTATGTTTTTTTTTATTTCTAAGCTTGATTTTTTTATAATATTTGATTTCATTTCAGTTGTTCATTTCATTTATTTGTATTTTTAAAAATATAATTAACACCTAATTTTTATCATGCACATTCTTTAAACTATTTATATTTATTATTACTTACATTTATATGGTGTTTTTTTCTCAAAAATACACATAGATCAGGTATAGTAGTCTTAAAACTCTAACTTACATGCAAAACCTCTAATATAATAATAATAATAAGAAGAAGAAGAATAATAATAATAATAATAAGAAGAAGAATAATAATAGACTTGACCAAAGCTGAATTTGTTGCAATTTATTTATTATTTGTTTACATGCTAAACATAGTTTCATGGCTGGTATATTTAATAATCATATTATTATTAATTAATTAAAATTTATAAATTCTATAACTTATATAGTGGTAAAAAAAAGATTTATCAACAAACACCAACTTATTAACTATAATAAATGAGAAAGTACAGAAATACATCTTAAAATATAATAACATATAATAATAAAAATCTGATTTTATTTTTACATTTAAATGAACTTTCAGCATCATTCCTTGAATGCTCAGTGTTACATTATTCTTAAAAAAATCATTGTTATATGTTGATTTCATTTGATGCTAAAGAAATATGTTGTAATTTTGTTATCAGTAGGGATGCTCTGATCAGGATTTTTGCAGCTGATATCGAGTACCAATTCCTTGTTATGGCGATCGGCCGATAGCGAGTACTGATTCTGATGCTTAAGCTCTGGAATGCATAAAGCACATTTTGACTTTAGGTATGATACTTCAGTGGAGATCTCTCCTCACCTAAGAGAATAACTTAAAGATGTTGCATATAATTCATTAAACATGTGTCTTATAACCATTTAGTGTGAATGTGTTATGGTCAGAAGCAGCTTTACAGAAAATAGATAAAATACATAAATCACTAACAAAGCAATTGGAAACATTGGAAATGATGAAAGATAAATTCAACATGTCTCAATGAAGTTTGGAGCACATATTTGATGCATAAGAAATTAAAATGCACATCTATTAATCCATTACTTATTTACTAAAAGGAAATTGGTCCATATAATATTTATTACAATAAGTATTACAAATTATATTAATATATTATTAAATATTCAAGTTAAATATATATATATATATATATATATATATATATATATATATATATATATATATATATATATATATATATATATATATATATATAATATAACATAATATATTTCCCTAATATTTCCAGCCAGGTTTGAATGAACTTGCAATATTGTTGAACTTTCAGTTCTGATATGTAAAATGATTACAGTTCTTATTTGTCATCTGCTTATAAACTCGTAAACAAAAAATTGTGGTCGACCAGTTACATAACGTTGGATTGTAAGATTGACCAGATTAGTGAGTACCGATCATGTCATGAAATGTGATTATCGGCCGATACTGATCACTGGCCAATTGATTAGAGCATCCCTAGTTATCAGTGTTGAAAACAGATGTACTGCTTAATGTTATAGTGGAAACTGAATTTTTCATAACCTTTGATATGTAGATATCTAAAAAAAAAATTTAGATAGCTTCTTTCTTCAAAAAAACATAGTTTATTTGAGATAGAAATCATTTGAAACATTAAAAGATAAAATAACATATTGACCCCAAACATTTGAATGATATGACAAAAAAGTCTCTATAAAATCTCTAAAAAAGTGATTCAGTATTCAACTTCAGATTTCTATTCTGCAACTCCGAATTACCAGCCAAAATCCCATGACGTGGCCCATGTTTGCCTGTTTATATATAAGCGTATATTTAGCATCACCGCCCTAAAATAGTCAAATCACAGATGAGATAAGATCATTGTCTGCTCTGAAAAGAGTCAGGTGCCAGTCACATGTTGTGAAGAACTATAAATAAAACAGCTGCTTTATTTTCAAACTATCATACAGAGGAATGTATGTGCTCATTGATCTTGATAGGCTTTTATTTAACTCCTCTAATCGCATTAGAGTCTGCAAGAACACTTTCATCATGCTCTGCTGGCTTTACTGTAACGCTGTGTAAACACATGCCTCTTTAAACTGTTTGCTATACGTCTAGACATACAGTACGCACTAACACAATGCTGAACACTGACATTCAGATTAAACCTGAACGAGAACCTGAACATAGAGAATGGTTCTTTTAACAAACTAAAAGTGGCCTAAAATGTACTCGGAGCATAACTACTAATATATTAGATAACAAAATATTAAAGAAGCATTTATTTTAAAGAGAGAGAACTCCTGTGTTAGATTGCAAATTAAGTTAGTTTTTAATATTTAATGGCATAATATGAAGACATCCAGTGTCCAGTATTATTGTGGCCACAATAACGATTATTGTAAAAAATTAAATCTTCATTACCTGACATAAAGAAAATTTCATAGAGGTGTTTTTCTTTTTTCCTGACAGATGATGGCCAGCCTGAAGGTGAGTGGGGATTTCTCCTGATAATCTTCTTTGCATTACCCTGGATCAGTTTCTATGAGTGAATGGAGAACGTACTGTAAAATCAATGAGAGCCAATGGAGGGGAGGGAAAAAATATTTAAATGTGTGTGTTTTTTTTTTTTTTTAAATCGTCAGAATAATAAATTTCCTCATTTGTTGTGCTTGAAAATCATGGTTATTCTGACCAATTGTTATTTTATAGAAAAAAAGCATCAGACCATTACAGAGTAAAACAAATAGACTACGTTCTACTATACATTAGCTACAATGTAGCTACAGTGTAAGTTATTTCTCAAGCTTAGATGTAAGCTATTTAAATTGTTTTACTAAACTTTATTCTCTATTCAAAAGATACTCTTTGTTGTGTAATTTAGATAGAATACAAATTCACTAAAGATAATTATAGAGCACTTCACTAATTCGCTTAGTGGTTTTCAGTCAAAAGATGGCGCCAGTTAGCTGCCTTACTGCCAACTTAAAATGTTTAGTTAAATATTAAAATGTTGTCAAAAGTATAACGGGTTATTAAGGAGAGCGCAAACAGTTCCCCATTGGTCGACGTAAATTACCTGTAAGGTTACCTAGTAAATCTGTGTGGGGAAAATCGTTCGCCATAATATGATGGCCGTGTGAATTCACATTGAAATGATTCAATAGCGTTAATTTACGATAACGTTTAGGTGATTCTATGCTCGTTCGCGTTGGCAAGGTAACGTAACCAAAACGAAGATTTCAAGTGACATTGACAAAAATGCGACCAAAAGTTCATTCTTACCGTGTAATTATTTCTTAAGCCACCTAAGAGCGTTTTAACTTTTTGTTGTTGAGGTCAAATTGCTAATCAGTTATCCAGCCGTTTCCGTTTTATTATGGGAGGCACTTCCGGTTTGGAGAATACACTCAAAAAGACTGAAACAAATCATCAAGCTGCTATACAAATCATTCTTATCCACACAGAATTATCGTTGTTACAGATCCCTAAATATTCCTTCAAGTTGTATTTTTTAGATGTCATAGGCTAACATTTATTTTGATGTGACATGATAAAACAAAAATGATAAAAGCAAGAGCTTCTTCAGTCTTCTGCACAATATTCTTGCTGAATATTTAAAATGTCTCTTTGTATTGCACTGTAACACAGTGATAAATGGGAAAATATGCTAATTTATGCCCATTGAAATTGCTAATGTATTTAAAATGTAATTGTCTCTTTTTGTAGCCTTTTTGTTTTTCAAACTAATTCTTTAGTGTTACTGGTATATTTTATGGAAGATAAACATGATTTGATTTAGCGTGTTTTTGTAAGCATTTGTTTGTGCTATGCACTTTTAACGACAAAAATGGTAGTAGAATAAAGTCATTTTGCTTGCGTTCAGAGCTAAATTTCGCTGATTGTTTACAGTGGAAGTTACTTCTATAATTAATGCAACAAAGTATCATAGGGCAACAGTAAAAGGTAGATTCTCACTTTGGGGGTGGGGGATTTTGATCCTTGACCACCAGGGATTTTTGGTTTGATTTTTTCGCTTCATATATTTACATATCAAGTACAATGTGTCTAAGACTGAAAGTACTTTGATGATGTCTTGATTTGTATTATATGAGTTGAGCATTTCTGCTTAAAGCAACAACATTTGGTAAAGGCCATAAGAGCTTAGTTTTAGTATGAATGTGCAAACACGGTGGCAACAGCATCATTCACTTCACAATGAAATAGCCACCAGATGAGCAGTTGCTGCTATTTTCTGGTCAGTTGTAATCCAGATGGTCTGAATACATGTATTATGTCCAGCTGATCATGGGTGGTTGATTCAGATTACATTTTTAGCCCACGTTACCAGCACACAATATGTAAGTTGTTTAGCTTTCAGCTTGTCGAGAGGAGAGGTAAATGCCACAAGTTATTTAAGCTACAGGGACCTCTATTCCTATACAATTCTTGTTTCCTGTCACATGGGTTGCATAGGAAAATATTCATTACATTATTCTAGTTCTATTTGCAAAGGGTGATAGAAAAAACCCTCAAAAATATAATATCCTTAGAAAATAAAAAGAATATTGCTAAATGATATTCATTTCACGCTTCAGAGATCATTTCATTTACTTTCACTCTCCAAAACAGCAATGTTTTGGGGAATTCTCCATTTTTCTCTGTGCTGACAGTGAACTTCCTTCATTAACACACGTTGTTTGCAGGTGTTTAATGAACGAGGCCATCTGTGTGTGTGTGTCTGTACAGTGTGTGATGATCTGTACCTGTATATAAATGTATGTATACGTGTCTGTGAGTGTCTCATGTGGTCTCCTGTCCCTCAGCATATGTCTGTGTCTGTTTGTGTTGCTAACGCTTCATGCTTTAAAAGAGGCACTTGCATACCTCCGCTATGTATGTCTGTCATATACTCAGTGGCCCCAGACTCTTCTGACGTCCCATCTGAGAATTCGGTTGAGGTGACTTCAAAAGGTAGGTATTGAGCCACATTCGTCTCCCTTTAGTTTCTTTTACTTTTATTTTTACCCACAGCACTCTTACCTCACGTGTGTGAGAGTTTTGTGTTTGTTCCACTGTGATTTCTACTAAATTATCACTGTGTTGGACACCACAGTTCAGGTTAATCATCTCACATTACGTAAAAAAATGAACACAAATGAACATATACACAAATGAACACATTAACATACACCTGCGTCACTGCTAATGTCTATACGCTGGTTTATGGATGGCAAGATTTCCTTGAGTTAACTGCAAATCTGTATTTGGCGAAGTGTGATGTGAAGGTATAGTATGTTAAAAGACGCAAAGGACACCAAGACTTCTGTGCAGGCATCAAATGTGTATTGTGCTTTCAAAATTCCCATTGGCAGTATGGTTGTATACAAACATAGATATTTAGATGTCGCCTATGCTATTGGTGTCTATTAGAAGGAATGCGTCAATAGAGCCGACATTTTAGTACAGGGTAGCCCTCCTTTGAAATGAATGTGGGACCAAGGTGTAGAGGAGGACTGGCTATCCGGAGTCATAGATATGTAAACATTTACACATATATCTATGATCGGCAGTTTTCAGCATGATCGGTGGTCAGTATGCAAATATTTTTTTAAATTACAAAGATTATAATTTTACATCACTTTTATAAGTGACCGCACTGGCATTGCTGACAAAGAGCGTGTGTTTGTGTGCATGGAAATGTATTATCCTCCCTCCCTGTTAAATTTGATCTAATCAATGTCCTGAAACACACCCCCTCTCCTGCGTTCACTTCTCATTCTAACGGAGGGAGCGATTAGTTTGTGAATAAATCCCAATTATGAATGACCCGTTCACTTAGCTGACAATAATACAAGTTTCTAGCACCGCAGCATCTTGTTGTCATATTTCATTTCCATTGTTTGCTGATTTTATTCAACCAAACTAGCATAAGCCTAGAATTTAGTGCGAGTTTGTGCTACTTTTCTTATGATCAGTGCAGTGCAAGTGATTTTCTTATCACCAATACTTTAGCACAAACGTTCGTAACATTAAAAAACATTTTTTTAAAATTTCACCTATGAAACGTTTTGCCTTTGTGCTTTATTTTCGTTGTTTGCTCATTACTAGGCCCACACGTAATCTGCAGAATTCCGCAGATTTTTAGCCCATCATTAATTCTGTTTATTTACTTCTGTAAATGTGTGTATATATATATTTATTCAGTTTTTAAATTAATTACAGTAATATTATTGACTAACATGAAAATATTTATATGATTTATTTACAATATAGTTTGTAAAGTAATATTTTCTGTCTTTTAGTAGATATATTATATAAGAGACTTGTTTTGTTTACCAAATAAAGTGGATCTAATTGGATTTGCATTGTAAACATTGAATACAAGGTAAAAAGGTATTACTTTTTATTTCATATATTGAGGTTTAATTATGATACTCGCAAAATCATTCCGCATAAATCTGCTGATTTTTAGCAAAATTCTGCACAGAAATAGCGAAGAAATGTCCGCAAATTCCATCTGGCCCTAATCATTACTACAGCCGTGCACAGCGCTAAAGTCCAGCATCGTCAGACAGGCTTTAGTGCGGTTGAATGACATTTGTCCTGGGAGCACTGTACAAATGTGGCGGCGCTATTGACGCATGCTCAGGGTCTGTATGCGATATCTAGTGTATATATCTATGGTATACAAATGGTTTACTTAGGAATTATGTTAATTATAACATATATATATATAAGTAGCATATATATTTAAAATCAATATACATTGTGCCTAATATATTCAAAAATAATATATTCAAAATATTAAGTTCTTGGACATTTAAAGCAATATTTATATTCATATTTATACAAAGTGAAAGTTATGTGAACAAACATGTAATGTAGATGCATAAAGCATATATATATATTGTGATATTAAACATTTTATTTTTTATTATATACTGTATTCAACTATACTTTTTTATGCAAATGTGCATCATATATACTGTAGTTATATTTCTGCTTACATGTGTACTATGACAAAATGGTTAAAAGGATGTATTATCACTATACACAAATAGATGCATGCAGAGTCTGCCTGTACTTTGCTTCTTTTGGGATTTACAGTTTCATAGATGTACAGTGACTAGATTTGTTTTTGGTCATGTGATGACATTCAAATGGACCCAAAACACATTTTATAATAGTTAAATGAATAGAAATGAAAGGGATAGTTCACCAGAAATCAAAATTTACTCCCTATTTAGTCCCGTAAGTGGTTCCAAACCTTCTGTTGAACAATACAATATTTTGAAGAAAGCTTAAAGCTGTAACCATTGATTTTCATAGTAAGTTTCCAGCTTTCTTCAAAATATATTCTTTAGTAAAAGAATATTAGTTTGGAACAAGTAAAGGGTGAGTAAATGATTTGATTGAACTATCTCTTTATTAGCAACATGTAAGCACGTATTGGACTTATTTTATTTCTAATATTTACTTGACCAATCCAGTCACTCTACATTTATGTGAGTGTGTGCATGTGTAAGAGCATCTGGGTTGAAGGTGGCTTCCTGAAGTCTTGCTGCTCTAGCCTGGCTGTGTTTGCTGTACAGAGGCTAAAGTGGCAACCAAAGACACAGAGGCCATAGTGACTGCGGCCGAAGCAGAGGCAGCCGTGCCCACACCTGCTGCTGAGCCCCCTCAGCCACAGCCTGTAGTTATTGTGGTGACTGAACTAGAGCCAGTAGAGGGTGAGGTCACAGACCCACAGCCAATAGTGACCGAGCCTGTAGAGAACGGGCACAATGAGCCTGAGCCAACGCGGCCTGAGAGGAGTGTCCAAGTGATTGAGGTTAAAGAAGAAGAGTCAAGTGCCTCAAAAACTCATGGTGAGTATTAATGACAGTAAAACTCCAGCCAGTGACAATTGTCAGTGTTGGGGAAAATTGTTAGATAGTATGCAAAGCGACAAGTTGTTTAATGATACATTAAAAGACACCCGGTAATGACAGTAGTAGCAGCTCACCAAAAAATGAACATTTTCACACTTTTTCCTCACACTTAAGTGGTTTTAAACTTGTATGAATTCATTTTTTTTCTGTTAAACACAATATAAAATATTCTGAAGATTGTTAGAAAGCAGCAGCTGTTTACATCCACAGTATCCAAAATATCATGTGAGTCAATGGCTGCTTTTGCCTATCATTCCTCAGAATATCTTCTTTTATGTACAACAGAGGAAGGAAAGTCAGTAAACGATGACAGAATTTTCCTTTTTGGTTGAACTATATCCTTTTAATTTGTCACTCCCCTTGAGACGACCATACATCACATAACAAACGGTCTATCGGTAGCAAGCCTAAAAAAATAGCCTTTTAGGATATGTTCAACATTAGAAATAGCAATGTGCTAAAACAATGTGGTTTAGATGCATGTTAAAACATGTCTGTGATATGTTAAAGCAAATATCTTTCAACTCATCTCTAGTAAATGCTAATAAGTCTATAGGATATGTTAGCAAAATGCTAGCAAGATAAAAAATCATACTTTAGCAATGTGCTAAAACCTTATAACAATGTGGAGACACATGTGGAGTGATGTGCTAAAGTAAATATCAATTTGTTATAAATCTTATTTTAACCTTAAATATAAAATCTGTATTTTTTTTATTCCTATACTGCATCAGCAATACAACAAAAATGGCAAGCTACTGTTACAATGCCAGAAATATGTAAGATTGCTTATTTTCCCTTACACTGCAAGTTGTACTGTATGCTGTCTGAGTCAAGTACATGTGGAGCCAGACATAGTAGATTTTATGGAACAACAACAAATCCATCCATCCAAAGTATCTCTCTATCTATCCATCCATCCATCCATCCATCCATCTATCTATCTATCTATCCTAGCATGACCTTAAAACGAAATCTACTTTCTCAAACCAACATCAAAAAAATGTATCGTTTTTTTTTTTGTCCAGTTCCACATTGTACTGAAAGTGCCTGTAAAAGCATGCATGTGTTTGTAATGTAAATCCCAGAGAATCCCAGAGCAAGAGTAAAAGAGTAAGAAAAGTCCAGAGTGGCATTCATATTTGTATTAATAAAGTATGTGTCCACTAACATCTGACTTTATACTGATCAGCACCTTCAGTGAAGAAGTCTGAGGCAATAACTACAACTTTAAAAGGTACGCCATCGGAAGATGGAGAAGTATATCAGTCAGTGGATTCTTTGTGTGTAGTTTTATACTTTCTCTGAAGCTCTAAATATGAGGCTGTGTCAAATATTCAATTGCAGACATTCAGGTCTGTGGCTGCAACAAAATACACTGCAATCTATTTTTTTTTTAAAACTGTGTATTGCAAAATAATGCTCATAGATTTCACCGTCAGGCTAAAAGATAACCTCACACTTCCTTTCATCAGTGTTTCCTTTAAAAAAAAAAGTAAAATATTACAATCTAAAGTCACTTTTTGAAAAAGAAGCAACTAAATATTTTACTTTTTAAGGAAATTATCATGTGAAAGTATGTGTCATGTTATTTTTGTTTTTCTTTAAGCATAAGATAAGCTTAAGATTGTAATATTTTACTTTTTTATCCAACGTGTGTCGCTTCATGGTTCAGATAAGCATGTGGTCTTGCAAAGCACACTCTTTTTACATTTCATCCTCACAAATGCACACACGACATACAGTTGTCACATTTCATGTCATGCTTATGACCTGCAAACGCTCCCATCTTTTAAACGAAATTGAAGTTCAGGTTTGCATGCTGTGTGTTTGGTCTACGGCTGGAAATGGAGCTCTGTGATAGGTGGGTGTATGTGTCGATCACACCTTTATTTCAGATAAAGATGATGATGTCACCGCCAGCACCCCCTCACCTCCACCTCCAGCAGGTTGGTAACCCTTACAACCCATCAACCCATGACATCACGATGAGCTTTTGAATAATTATGAGCTTTTGAGTACAAAATTGAAAATTGTGCTTCAAAAACTGATATTTATTGCCAAGGAATGTACAGTATGTGTGCAAAAACACATGGATTTAATGTGATTTTTGCTTGATTCCTACAAGCATTTAGACCCTTTATATAATATACAATCATATCTATATAAAGGAGGAGATGCAGAAGACATCTGATGTGTATACTGTACTATGTAAAAATACATGTACTGTAAATGATTAGTTTTCCATATTTTGTGATTAATGTGTTTTCCCCATTTATTTATGCTTTTGAATTGCATTATGGGACCTCGATCTTTCCTCCAACAACTTTTGATGTTGACAAGTTTGAAAAAAGGGACTGCTATTGACATTTTTAAAAGTTTGAAGTGATATTTTGTCTGGATTGGTTTTGTAACTTACAGTACAAAACACTGGTAAGACTTAACATTTTGTTATTTTGTGCACTTAAAACATTCCTGTAGAATATACAGTAACTTACTGTAAATCAATTACAGCAAAATACTGTATTTACAGCGCCATTTATCTTGCTCTATACTGTATGTATTAACAATATTGTATATCTTTACAGTTAAATATACAGTAAGTTTAACAATCCAACTTTAAAATACAGTAACATACAGCTGATTTGAATGTTATCACTTGATTATTAGTGGTTATAAGCTGATAAATATGGGCCAGTAGGGGGCCTTCTGTGCCTAGTGGTAGGCTCAGAAGGCTGTTATCATCCATCCACATGATTAATCAGCTATAGATCATATACAGCTGCGGCCGGAAGTTAACAATAATTATTTATATTATTTATTAAATTTCCCGTTAATTGTATTTTATTAATGTCTACCCCAACCATCACAATAATGTAAAAACAGATCTGGAGTCTTCTCTATTATTATAGCTGATTAACCATGTGGATGGATGATAACAGCCTTCTGAGCCTACCAGTAGGTGCAGAAGGCCCCTACTGGCCCATATCTATCAGCCACTGATAGATGATGACACTGATAATGCCCATTCAATTGAGTGATAACATTTGATGCGTGTCCTGCATAACAGTCCGACAGACAAAAACAGTTACAGTAATTTACTGTGTAATTTACAAAAATCGTTAACAGTGTATTTCTGTATATAATATTTATACAATATATTGTTTCAAACTGCTAAAAATGTAAATAAACACACTGCAGAGTCGAATTTTCAACATCAAAAGTCAACAGAGCAGAGATCCTATAATGCAATTTATAACTGCAAATTAATGGAAAACACACGAGAATCACTAAATACAAAAACTTAATGAACAGATTTTTTTTACATTGTATAAATACACACAATTATGCTTGTAAAACAAACTGTTTTAATACAATACTGCATGTCTTAAATGTCAAAAGAGGAATAAAGGAATTTCAAAATCAAGTTTAACTTGTCAAAGTATGCAATATTTTATCACGCCTCATTTCAAATTATGAAATGCTTGAAGCCGATAAACAACTTGGCAAAACCGATCCTCATAATGAATAATATATTTTGTTTTCTTTCACAGAAGATGGCAGCACACCCAAGAAACTTTCTATTGACCTTCCTAGTAAGAGTCTTTTACTAATTAATGCCCCCGTTACTCTCTATCCAGAGATGTTTATTTTTAGATTATTTGTGAATCCGTTCAATTGAGCAAACACGTTTAGGATTAATGAGGTTATTTACAGTAGATTAAAGAGCCGTGCCCTTTCAATTACCATTTACGTCCAGTGCAGTATCTTATAAATTGATATTCCTCTGAGGATTCTGGCAATTATGACTTTCATTGTCATAACAAAATGTAATTTTATGACATTACAACATTTCAGAATAATGTAATGTGCCCTTTTGGTGTCAACATCAAATACAATTTACAAAAGTGATTGTATATATACAGTGCTCATCATAAATAAGTACACCCCTCACAAATGTATCCTTAAATTCATATTTTTAATAGGAAGCTATACAATATTATATTTGTGCATATACATTAGATTAGTCAGTAATGGAGTTTATCTAACAAAATAACTTACGATAACGGTCCAAAAACTAGTACATCCAAATTTTTATGTTATAGAAAAATATTAAATACAAATTTTAAAAGAGGAAAAATTAATAGAAGCAAATAAAAATTTAGTTGAAATTTTGTAGGTTGTAATTTTTTTGTGCAATATTTTGCTTGAATTTGATTGTATTATCTTTGATTTTCTAAATATGTTTGGTGACTAAAATATTATTTGAATACATATATCTGTTTAATAAATCTGTTATGTTTAAATGCACCAATACATTGTCTATATTCACTAAGAAATGGATACAAATATTCATTTTCAAAATGGGGTGTGCTCAATTATACTGAGCACTGCACACGTGGAGGTAATTGCAAGTAAAGTGACTAATGTTTCGAAGAACTTTATTTAGTATGTCGATTCTTTATTGCTTATAAATGTATAAATAAATAAATAAATAAATAATAGTCATAAATGTGTCTGTATATTATGTTAAAAACATAAAGAAAATTGTTTTTCTATATGTAAAGATAAAAGGTATGGTTAATTTAGGGCAGATTCTTTTTAATTTATGTGAAATCTCATTGAACAAGCAATATTTTCCTAAAAGTGTTTTTTCTACTCACAAAAAAATATTGTCATGTTTTTTTAATTGACCCCTTTCACAAGCCAGTTATGACGTGTTTAACGATCATCATAATCTTAAATCTTGAAAGTTTGTAATATTTACATTGTAAAAAAAACGTATTAATATATGTATTATGTCATCTTTGCATCAAAATACAAAAAATGAATTACCACTTCGTGCGAGGTGTTTATAATGCAGTGTCTATGGGGCAAAACATTA
This sequence comes from Danio aesculapii, assembly GCF_903798145.1. Taxonomy (NCBI): domain Eukaryota; kingdom Metazoa; phylum Chordata; class Actinopteri; order Cypriniformes; family Danionidae; genus Danio; species Danio aesculapii. The sequence continues at coordinate 41,516,436 of NC_079438.1, forward strand.
AATTTGATGTCATTCTCTCCTCTGGCTACCATTATCAGTCTCATACTATTTTCTTCTTTTTTCTGAAAGTTTTGCTAACACCATCATGGAGTTTTCCTTTTATTATTTTGGCAAATTGTATTGCAAAAATATTTATTTGATGTACTCTCCCATTCACTGCGCCTTTATATTTACCCAGTTATGATGACTTCAGCTACTGAGAAACACGGACATGTGAAAAGGGTCTATTTGATAATTAGAAATTACAGAAACAGATGATGTATATGTAAAGATAAAATCTATGGCGAATTTATGGCTTTTTAAAAAGTGATTTCAAGAGTTCACGCTTAGATATTGCTTGATAATATTAGCAGGTTTAGCATGCTGTCCTGGGAGAGAACCCTGAGCTCGGAGATAATTGAGCCCAGGGCTCCCGCCTGGTCAATGAGCATATAAGGCGTGTATGAGATCTGGTAGTTCTCGAAAGCTCCCCCTGGTAAAGGAGGAAAGGGGGAGATGGGGTGGATAGGGGGATTCTTCAAAAAAAACGAAGATGAGAGAGTAATGCTAGTCAGACTATTTATAGTGAGTTTGGAATGATTTGATTGGCTTACTAAGGATTACAGATGAGAGACCAGCCTCAATCAATCATATTAAGTGCTACTCTCGAAATTAAGCTGCGGTCACACTGGGCTTTGTGTGTGTGTGAAATTCTGTCGTGCGGCGCTGCGAAAAGGGGCGGGATTAAACAAGATGATTGGACATTAAAAAAAGCGAGCGATTGCTCCATGTTTTACATTTCTGTCCAGAGAGGTCCTGTTTTGATCCTCGATTGGCCTCACGCAGTCAAGTGATGCGATTTCGCAGGTCAGAGTTCACCAAGCTTGAACTTTGCACCGCAGCGACATGCGAAACTTGAGGCATGACCTTGCGTTTCCGGTCTGACGCATTCGCGTGTGTATGAATGGAAGTCTATGGGAGGAAAAGTCAAGTGTGACCGCAGCTTTAGTTTGTGAAACTTCACTTATGTGAGATCTCATTGAGCAATCAGAATGTTTCAAAAAGTGTTTTTTACTCAATAAATACATAAAAGAATTAAAAATGAAAATGTTTATTTAAAAATGAGAAACTAAATGAAAATAGTACCATACAGAAAGATAAATCTAACAGCAATGCAATCAAGCATAAAGTTTCCAGTAAAGACAATGCCCGAATTTCCCTAAAGCGCATGATATTAACAATCTGTTCCTGCTTTCAGTTCATGTTTTAAACGTGGAATTGTGTGTCATTGTGTGTTAAAGTGTGCCGCAATGGACTTTACAGTACTATTTCTTATAATATGCTGTAAATTTCTCTCTGTCTCTGTTCAGATGATAGCGACCCTGAGTCAACAAGGGGAAGGAAAGACTCAGGTAATTCTATAAACACAGTAGAAGCTTTAACAGCAACCAGAAACTGGAATTTGTCACCACAAGATGCTTTCAGTGCCGCAATTTCCCCATAATGGACAGCCAAATGGAACCAGCACATTTGGCCAGAGCGAAGTATTAATCCCAAAGCCTTCCAGGAAAAGAAACTGGAGAGCTTTTGGAGATCATGTGCTTCTCTAAAACTCCATGGGAAAATGAACGGCACAGTTTATGTTAATATTTAGACTAAATCATTTATCATCGACTAAAAACATATGTGAAATCTCACTGAGCGATCAGAATATCTCCAGAAAAGTGAGTTGTCTACACAGTGTGCATTTAAAATGTTAACCGATTCTCTCTTTTCCCTCTTAAAGGTCATTGTTCAGTGTCTTTATGCTTTCCATGTTGCTTTGTGGCAGCAGTGTTTGATGACCATGTGCCATTGTGTGTTTGTTGAGTAATTATGTGTGTGTGTGTCAGTTCAGGCAAATGTATGACTGCATTTATGGATTTAAAAGACTTTGTAATAACTTTCATTATATGATGGACAATAATATGAATGTGTTCTAATGATCTATTTAATAATATAATAAAATATGCTCATGAAAATGAAAGTTATTATAAAGTTTTGAAAAACGTATGAGTGTGATGAGTGTGTCCTTTCTAATTGGTCAGTGTGGTCTCTGGGGGATGGACAACCTCCTGAGGAAATCGACAAACAGACTGAAAACCCACCCCTTTCCACTCTGCTGATTGAAAAGCCACAGAGCGGCTCCATCACTGTTGGTCAGTAAATGCAGCACTGAAAATATTTTGATGTTCTCTTTACACATTTTCTTGGTGATAAGTAACTTTGAACCTACATGTCAATTATTTGTAAAAAGAGTTTTAGCAGGCTGTCTGATTAATATGTGCTAGCAAATTTTGATGGTCTATCATCAGGCATTCTACGTAGTATAAGTAACTTAGTATGTACTTTAACTTAAGCTACTATCTCTAATTCAATTGTCTACTATTTCTCGGATAGAAGTCACTGGCCAGAATCTGACCCACTCACATATCCAGTGCATTAAAAAATTAATGTGTTTAAAATGTAAATAAACACACTGTTAAACTGCAGAGTTGAATTCAACATCAAAACATTAAACAGAGCAGCGATCTCTTAATGCAAATCATAACCGCAAATAAATGGAAAACACATGGGAATCACTAAATACAAAAACTTAATCAACAGATATTTTTACACTGTAAAACACACAATTATGCTTGTACAAACAAACTGTTTTAATACAATACTGCATGTCTAAAATGTCAAAAGAGGAATAAAGGAATTACAAAGATGTGTAATAGATGCCTTAACAATGACGTCTTGGCTAAAACAATGCTAAACTCTTGAATATTGTGTAAAATATTTAAATTTGTGTTCCAAAGACGAACAAAGATCTTAGGGGATTGGAACAACATGAGGGTGATTAATTAGTAATAAAAAAAATGGGTGATTTTTGGGTGAACTAACTCTTTAAGGGTATGCGGGGGTTATTTTGCATACAGCCAGGATATCTGCATTGACATTCAAATGGTAGGGTCAGAATTAGGCATAAACAATATGAAAGCATGGATCCGTCCTGCATTGTATCAATAGTTTAGCCTGTTGATGGGGTAATGGTGTGGAGTGATATTTTCTAGGCGTACATTGGGGTCCTTAGTACTAAGCACTACTGCTGACAATGTCTATCCCTTTATGACCACAATAAATCTATCTTTTAATGGTTACTTTCAGCAGGATAACGCACCATGCCACCAAGCTCAAACTGGTTTCTCAAGCATGGCAGTGAGTTCCCTAAACTGGCCTCTACATTTACCAAAACTTGTTCTAATAGAGTGTCTTTGAGATGTGAAACTGCAGCAACTGTGTAATTCTCTAATGTCAGTATGGACCAAAATCTCTGAGGAAAGTTTCTAGCTCCATGTTTTTATCTATGCAACAAGTAAATCATTTAGTACTGAAGAAAAACTAAGACCTAATAAAGCGGCCAATGAGAGTAGTGGACATGTAGTTGCAAAGTTACTTAAGGTCAACAATCAAAATGAAGTATAACCACAATATCTTGTGCACATTTTAAAGTTCTGAAAATATCTGCTGTATCAAAGGTGGAGACATCACCTTTATTGCTAAGGTGGAGGCCAAAGACTTGCTCCGTAAACCAACCGTTAAGTGGTTCAAGGGCAAGTGGATGGATCTTGCAAGCAAAACTGGGAAACATCTGCAGCTCAAGGAGTCTTTTGAACGCATTTCCAAGGTGATCCCACTCAGCCAATGCATTATAAAGAAGCATTCCTACAATTCCTACAGGCTTTGTTTTTTCTCTGCTGTAGATTCACACTTTTGAGATGCACATCATTAAGGCGAAGGAGAACTATGCAGGGAATTACAGATGCGAGGTCACCTACAAAGACAAATTTGATAGCTGCTCTTTTGACCTGGAGGTCAAAGGTTTGTTTTCTGTCTAAACATGGCAATGCTATTCAAAATGTGGGTCATTACTTACTTTCTGTTTTTGAAAATTGAGCAAAAGTCAAAGTAAAGATTTCTTCTTTAAACGGTTTTCTACATTTCAAACAGAATTTTTAAACATTTCAGTACTACATTATATGTCATCAATTTCTGTATTGCTTTTCCAGAAGTTCCAGAGGTTTCTCAGAGCATTGACATCCGCTCTGCTTTCAAAAGAAGGTAAAGGGGGATTATCATCTCCCAATTTTTTTCCATTATTATTTTGAGACATGTCTAAAAAACAAAGCAGTGCTGCTTAGTATTCCTACAAAAATATATAAAATATTATATGCAAATTCTGGATATTAAGCAGTTTTTATAGTTAAATCTGAATTTGATCTTTAAATATAATATATATTTTCAACCTAAGGGGCTGTTCACATATTGTGTGTGCTAGTTCATTATTTAAAGTGGAGATGCACTGCATATATACAGTATGCTAATTTTTTCCAAGTGCACCTGCAGTCTAGTGTTGAAAAGCACACCACACCTCACGTGACAAGAATCAGCTTCACATTTTTTATGAATTGTACACATTTCAGTAATAATGGTAGACTAATTACTTCAGACAAATGCAGAGCCCCCAAACACAGCAGCTCTTTTAATTTTCTTCATAAATGAAACATGCATCAGAGCTATTCAGCAAAGGTTTGTCAATGGTGGACCCTCAAAGAGCACAGCTGATGATTGCTTAGCAACAAAAGACACCAAAGGAGCTTGACAAGCGCGTGGAAAATTGGTGAAGTAAGTGACATACCTTGCATTTCCACGTGGTTTTAGATGCGATATGTGAATGGCCCCTAAATTTTGCATTTCAGTACCAGAAGATCTTCTCTATGAATGTTTAATGAATTGAAACAGGACTTCTGTTCCAGCAATCCTCAACAAACCCATGTATAAGCAGCATGGTTTGATGAAGGGCTGGATGACCAGCAAGTTCTCAGTTAACCTTTTTATCAAAGATATTGACCACCAAATCAACCCGTCGACCAAACCAAACCAATGTGTTGAACTTTTCAAAGGCCAACGCTTGCACTGGAACTTCCTTCCCAACAATGTGTCAGAAAGCAACGCAAACTATCCAAGCTCATACTGTTCTCCCAAAATATCAATGGGAGAATCAGTCATGAAAACATTAGGGCTATTCTTGGTAGTTTGTGCACAAATCAATTCGCCCAATGCACTCGGCTGCAAAGCGAAAGGTTCTTGTGTACACCTCAATCCTGCATTCGTTTGGATGGAGAGATTGCAGGCCCTTGCGTTGTTCTTTTAGCATTGTTTGATTCTGATGTTTGTGACTTTTTTTCTGACTCAATTTCCATTAATCTCTTGTGAACAACAGCAGTGAAGGCCAGGACGATGCAGGCGAGCTTGACTTTAGTGGGCTTCTCAAACATAGGTGAGAAATCCAGTCTGGTTCCCAAAGCGGACCAATACTTTCTTTCTTTTTTGTTCTTTTTTCCCATAAGCCCAGATATGGGGCGTTCTTTTCTTCTTTTCCTTTTTTGATACTCTTGTTAAAAGTACTTTTTAGGCTCTTAAAACAAATGACTTTTTGTAATTGATTATGAAAGAGCAATTTCTCTATCCTGAAAGCATTTAGGCATCATGCTAATCGAAAAACAACATTTATGTGGCATTATTATTATTATTATTATTATTATTATTATCATCATCATCATTATTATTATTATTGTTATTATAATAATAATATTTATTATTATTATTATTATTATTGTTATTATTATTATTATTAATATTATTATTATTATCATTATTATTAAAAGAACATTGAAAATATGCTGTAGAATTAGTGAATTCCAATTAGTGAAATAAAAATAAAAGTTCATCCAAACTAAAAATCGTGTCATAATTTACTCACTCTTCATCATAAACCTGTTTGAGTTTCCTTTTTGAACAAAGGAAGATATTTTAAAGAATGCTGAAAAGTGGTATCCATTGAATTCCATATTAGTTGCTTTACCTACAATGAAAGTCAATGGTTACCTGTTTTTGACATTCTTCAAAATATTTTCTTTTGTGTTCAACAGAAGAGAGAAACTCAACTGTCTTAGAACTGCTGAGGGCGCGTAATTTACGACTAAATTTTTATTTGCGGGTGAATAGGGTATTTGCACGGCTAGTGTTTCTTCCCATACTGAGAAACTTCCGGTGAACAGTTAACGTGACTTTTTTCAATTTATACGGTTCCTTTTACAGCATCGATGTTGTAATGTTATTACAATACAATCAGTTAAACAGACTTCAGCATTCACTTAGCTGTTCATTTGTAAAATGAGATGACAAGCCATCTACACACATGCACTGTCAGGATCAGCAGTCTAGCACAGAAACTCCTTTGAAATCACTGGGGTAGACTAAATTTCCATATTTTAAAGACATGGTGCACAAAAATGTAATTTAATGCAGTGCTTTTGTACATTCTGAGACCCACTTTATATCGTAAATCAATCACTTGATTTTTAAAGAAAACAGATCTTAAACATGCCGACTTTGAAACAGAATAAAGTTCACCGGAAGCGTTTGATCCAGGTTACTGAAAAACTGAAAGTCCTTCAGCAGACTTCTGCATATACCCTATTATCCCTTTAAGACAATTCAATTCATTTACATAAATTATTACATTTATGTATAGATTTGGCAGATTACTCAATATACATCTCATAAAGTTGACTCATCTCATAAAGTTGACCTAGTGATTTGGAGGGCAGTGATAAAATCCAACATTTAATTGGCTGCACTGTATAATGCATAATAACTCAAGTCTGTTAGCATGTCATTAAATTAATATTAATATAAACTATTGTTTCACTAAATGACATCTTAGTAGGTGAATCATGGCAAAATGCATGATAATCAATTTACTTTAGTTTTTTTCTACACTCGAAAAAATATCTAATTGAATGAACTCAAGGGCAAGATTTCCATCCAATAAATATGTTTAGCAGCAACAAAAAACTATTTACAGAATTAAATGCAATTGAGTTGGTTCAACATGATTTCATCAAATAAAAGTTTAAATACATTTGTATTTTTATTTAACTTAAACTCTGATAATATCAAGCATGTCTATTATGTGTCGTACATTTTGAAGTCTCTTAGTTTTATTTGAAGTTATCCTAAGTGAACTAAAAGAGCCATTTTTAAGCATATTTCATGAGTTACATATACAGTCGATTGAGACTGATCTCAGAACACATTTTAGGCCAGTAATTGCTCTCTGAGCAAAGCAGCAAACTGCATTTTTGCTAATTATGCTACCAACACCAAAAGAATGGGAACTTCTGCAAGGTGGTAATCTAAAAACTCAAAGCTTTACATAGAAAATCTTCTAAATCTTCAAACTAAAGTGAAGATTAAACTCTAGCAAGTCTTTCTGTTATCTTTAAAAATCTAAGATTACTTTTATTGTCAACATTTCCCTCTCTTAATTCAATACTATGCAAAACATGCTGGGAACTACAAATCCCCGAACCAGGTAGTTGGACCAACACAATTCCTTCATGTTGTCTCAACACAAAACGCTTTGGATAAATGGTTTGCTAATTTAGGAGGACTAAACATAAAACTAATGAACTGGCTAAATAAGTTACAAGAATTGTGTTGTTTCAGCTTATTTTAAATAAGTAGTTTGAACAAGCAGAAGTAATCTTTTTTTTTTTTTTGAGTGTAGAAAACAATTGCAGGACACATTCTAATGTAAATGATAAAATAAAACCTAAATAAATTAGATCATGAATGCAAAAATGCCACCGTAAAGGAAATCACACCCAATTTCATCATTTACACCAACTTTTTTCCCCGTTTTTTGTGTGAAGTCTTGCTTTGTTCTTTTGTAACTTAAAAAAAGCAGACGTTAAACTCCTGCATAATGGGATAAAAGTTAGAAAATTATCTTGGCTTGTCTTTTTTTCTGTTTTCCCCCACACATTCAGACATGGCAGGTTAGTATCGTAGGTTATTAAACGATTAGACCTTATCACCGGTAAGTACTATAATCCTTTAGCTTCTCAAGCATGACCTGAACAGGAACTGTATAAGCAAGAGTGTTGGCCTACTGTAGCCTGGTAACACTTCATTTAAAGACAGCATTCATAAAAGGCTCGACGACGCTCAGAAATGATGAAAATGACCCTTTCAAAGTTAGAATGGGATGAAAAGGACACGTTTTCCACTCATTTCCGAGCTGTTGGCGGAGCACTTCTACATGAAGCTGTGAAATAGTGTTATCGCTACTTTTGTTTAATGTAGTAGTCTTGATTTATACTGGAGAAACAAGACACAACTGCAACCGCAAGCCTTCGGTGTTCTTAATACTTGCCTGAGAAACTACAGACTTGAAAAGATGAAAATATTAATGTCATCTCCGGACATTCAGGGAAATGTCTGTGAAAGAAAAGGATTAAATGACAAAAGCTGATGTTGACTAATTTAACACCCTGATCATGTTTAACGACTGTGAACATGTGTAACAACGATATTCACCCCTAATAAGCACTGACCTCTAACACTAATACAAAACAAAACTACTCCATTGCCGGATGTGTTCATTACATGGGATTCCTGCAAAGAGATGGGTTTAGGTTTATCTACAGGACAATAGATTACTATTAATGAGTTTAGCAATGTAATTAAGGCTGTTGAGCAATGTAAAACTCGTTATTTTTATTGTTGTTAGAAACAGAAATATACAAGTTGATTACATTATACAGTATGGTGGTTGTGGATTGATTGATTGATTGATTGATTGATTGATTGATTGATTGATTGATTGATTGATTGACCTTGTTTCCACCATGGAATTCTAAAGGGAAAAGCAACTTTTATCTTACAATTTAGGCATTTTTTAAATAAAAAAAATCTAATATTTAATGTTAAATTCTGTTCTCCTTTTCCAGAACTTTTTTTTTTTTTTTAATAAAATTCTGGCTTTAGACATCACAATTCTGACTTTTTACCTCGCAATTTTGGCTATTGGTTTCCAAATTCTGACTTTATATTTTATAATTTTAACTAAGAATTTTAACAAATTCTGACTTTTTATCTTACAATTTTGGCTTTTATTTGTTGACTTCTGACTTTTTACCTCACTTTATCTTTTTTCTTTGAATTTAACCTCATAAGTTTGGCTTTTTTTCCCTTAAATAATGACTTTTTACCTCACAATATTGTCTTTTTGTCTTTGAATTATGGCTTTATACCTCTCAATTTTAGCTTTTATTCCTTGAATTATGATTTTTTACCTCACAATTTTGGCTTTTTTCTTTGAAAGCTGACTTTTTACCTTACAATTTTTATTCCACTTGAAATCTGTCTTTTACCTCACAATTTTGTCTTTTTTCTTTTAATTCTGACTTTAAACCTCTCAATTTTGGCTTTTATTCCTTAAATTTAGATTTTTTACCTCACAATTTTGGTCTTTTTCTTTTAAATCTGACTTTTTACCTCACAATTTTGGCTTTTTTCCCTTGAATTCTGACTTTCAGCTTTTTTTTGTTTGAATTCTGACTTAATACCTCACAATTTTGGCTATTGTTTTTCAAATTTTGACTTTATCTCACAATTCTGACATTTCTTCATCGAATTCTGAATTCAAGCCATAATTTTGGATTTTTCCCCTTCAAATTCTGAGAATATCTCTCTCAATTACAACTTTTGTTTATAAATTTTTTGTGATTTGATGAAAAATCACAAAGATTTAGAATTTTTTGAATTTTTGAATTTTTTTATTTTTGTTTTGTGTTTTTTACCTCACATTTCTGACTTTTTATCTTGAATCTTTTGAGTTTTTACCTCACAATTTTGACTTTTCCTTCAAGATATTGAGAGATTATGCCTTGCAAGGACTTTTTTCTTAGAATTCTGTTTACATCTTGCACTTATTACTTATTTTATTATTTTGTTTGCCTGTTTGCATTTTAATGTAGTCTGAATCTATGAGTTAAAACAGTTACAATACATTTTATAGCCTTCACTAAATTGTTTTAAGAAATTATTTTCATCAACAGCCCTAATTATAAATCATCCTAATATGAATTACTTCATAATACTCTTAAACAAACGTCACACTTATCTTTTAGCAATTGATTTGGTTTGTACATCCTACATCCTTTGTTTTGTACATCTTAAAAACAATCATGTGTTAACCACATGATAACCCAGTGCTCTCCCCCATTCACTGACCATATCCTTTACAATCATAGAGAAATCAAAAAGTAGCTCCTTAATAATTCTTGCCCCCAGTCATAAAGAACACAATCCCATTTTCCCCTGCTCACTGTGTAAAGCATCTCTCCCAATAACAGGTTACCATTCAGCAGGTTTTTTTCCCAGCCCATCTCTTTGTTTGACATGTCTTGAGGAACTAGAGATTTGAAACAGAGATCTGGTTCCTCAACACATGTGGACTGACTCCTAGCCATGACTTTTGACCCCATGCTATCTCTGATGTCAGGGAGGTCAAGCAAGAGGAGACTCCTGAGGTGGACGTTTGGGAGATTTTGAAAAACGCCCGTCCTGATGAGTATGAGAAGATTGCATTTACATACGGCATCACTGATCTCAGAGGGCTGCTCAAAAGACTGAAGAAAACCAAAAAGGAAGAGAAGAAGAGCGAAGGTGTGGATTTTAAAGTATTTTGCTTGATGATATGCAGTGAAATATGAATATGACCACAAATATACACTCACAAAAAACAACAAATGTTTGTGTTACTTTAGGTTATTTTAAAAGGTTAATAATTAATTTTAAAAGGTTAAAATATTAGTTTAACTTAATATGTTTAGTCAGTTTGAGATGACTATAAATTTTCATTTGATTCAACTACATTTAAAACAGTGACAACATTTTTTACAGTGCATTAGTAAATTGCTGGGATTTTCCAGTCAAAATGTAAAAAAAATGTAATGTAAATAATTAAAAAAGATTAAGTTTGGCCATATTTGAACCAAATTGTTCTTGAAACAACCCAGCAGTTTTGTAAGTATTCAAAATTCTTTTATTAAAACACAGGCACTGTGCTATTTTAAAGCATGATATCTTCAGGGTTTTTCCAGGTAAATATTTCATGACCATTTCAAGACCAGTTAAATCAAATGTAATAAACAATTTGAAGGGATCGCGTCAATATGTTTTCTACGTGTAAAATTATAAGGAATATACATTCTCTCCTATTCGTTTTAAATTTCCTTTAACAAAAATGATCTTTGGTTTGAATAGCTGTTTTGTTTTGTATTTTCTTGGTTTTTAGTCTAAATATTTAAGAATTCATATACAATCAAAAGATGTCTGACTTTAAATTTTTGAAATTAGTTAGCCATTTAAACCTTTTCCATTTTATTTTATTTTTATTTTTTTTGGAAATACAGGATTCAACTTGTAAATTTAAGTCAGTTTATTGCCATGAAATACAAGATTTAACTTGACAATTTAAGTCAGTTTATTGCCATGAAATACAAGATTTAACTTGACAATTTAAGTCAGTTTATTGCCATGAAATACAGGATTTAACTTGACAATTTAAGTCAGTTTATTGCCATGAAATACAGGATTTAACTTGACAATTTAAGTCAGTTTATTGCCATGAAATACAAGATTTAACTTGACAATTTAAGTCAGTTTATTGCCATGAAATACAGGATTTAACTTGACAATTTAAGTCAGTTTATTGCCATGAAATACAGGATTTAACTTGACAATTTCAGTCAGTTTATTGCCAGGTAGTGTACGCTGAAATGGCTACCTAAATGTAAATATTTTAAAGCAACAATTGTTTATGGTATAAAACAAGATACAGAATATTTAGTCGAGAAGGAAAAATTGCATGAGATTAAATAAACTGTCAAATTTCTTGCTTTATTAAAAATAAATGTTGATTAACTTGCATGGATTTAGTCCACTTTAAAAATGTGCATTAGCAAAATAAACATTGTAAACTTGGATTTCATAGTCTTTTTAGTGTAAATTAGTTTCTTCGGCAGAGGGAGCTTGTGTATCTTTATTTAGTGTGCATGCAATGAAAGCATAATAGGATACATTAATTAATTATCTGAATGAATTTTCCACTGTAGCATTTGCCAAGAGATTGGAACCCGCATATCAGGTTGACAAAGGCGGAAAGATCCGGTTAATTGTGGACCTTGCCGACCCGACTGTGGAGTTAAAATGGTATAAGAATGGACAAGAGATCCGTCCTACTCCAAAGTATGTCACCTTCTACTCTTACATGCACTTTTTTTTTTACAAACTGCATTCAAAAACACATTTCAACCTGCCTAAAAACCCTTCATGTATTGTGTTTCTTGGCTTGCTGGTCACAGGGGATGCAGAAATGACTCTGTTTGCAGCAAACGCACACACGCAGTCATGCACACAACCAGTGAACCATCAGCATTTCATACCCGGCAAACACATAATGTTCTTCAAACATTAATCTGTGCCTCATGGTGACTTCCAGAAATGTTTAAAGGACGTTATGTGATTGAAGGCCAATGTGAGGCTTGAGCTACATTTGAAGTTTTCAATGTAGTGCAAAATGAGTAATTAACAACAGGAAACTGTGGAGGAAAAAGGCACCACCATCCTCACAGGACTTTAACAGAGTTGCCTGAAGTTTGGAAATTAAATACATACATTTATCTCTTATGTTTTATGGTAATATTCTACAGAGAGTTTGATTTTAGAGATATTTTCTTAGTTTCATTTATATGTTTTCTTAATTTTTTACATCCAAAAATTTAAATGTACACTAAATTTAATGAAAGAATTTTTACAAATTGTTTTTTAGTAAAAAGAGCATTAAGAATACAATAAAAAAATTGTTAAAAAAAAAACTTATTTATGATACATATAATATATTAGACCTAACAAATACTTGCATTTATTCCACTAGAAAACATATCATAAAAATATGTATTGTAAAATTAAAGACATTTATTTAAATGTAAAATAATCTAATTAGATTGTTTTATTAGAAATTAAAATATTTATTCATATTAACCCTCTATGGCCTGGTGTTGAAAGAGAGATACAGAGTACCAGGATGCAAAGGCTCATCTAAAGGAGGATGCCCAAACTCTGTCCTGGAGAACCGGTGCCCTGCAGAGTTTAGTTGCCAACCTGCCTATATGTTTCTAGTTAGAGCTTGAGTAGCTGGTTCAGGTGTGTCTAATTGTGGTTGGAACTATACTCAGCAGGCCCACCACGACCAGGTTTGAGAACCCCTGAGCTAAAGTCAAGTAAAGGAAATGTGGCACCCACCTTTGCTTCACATCCAGGTTCCACTTTGAATAATAAAGATTGGTAAATAAGTACATTCAATCAGTATCCCAGGAACATAAAACACACCATTTATGGCTGGTCTTTAATGAAGTATTACTAGTTGATATTATTTATGATTAACTTGTTTATGGTTTGTTCTTCATTTCACATAAAATAACACACAGTTGAAGTCAGAATTATAAGCCCCCCATTTAATAGTTTTTTCTTTTTTAAATATTACCCAGATAATGTTTAACAGATCAAGGAAATTTTCACAGTATGTGTGATAATATTTTTTCTTCTGGAGAAAGTCTAATTTGTTTTATTTCAGCCAGAATAAAAGCATTTTTTAATTTTTTATAAACCATTTTAAGGTCAAAATTATTAGCCCCTTTAAGCTAGATTTTTTTTTCGATAGTCTACAGAACAAACCATGGTTATACAATAACTTGCCTAATTACCCTAATCTGCCTAGTTAACCTAATTAACCTAGTTAAGCCTTTAAATTCCACTTTAAGCTGTATAGAAGTGTCTTGAAAAATATCTAGTCAAATATTATTTACTGTCATCATGGCAAAGATAAAATAAATCACTTATTAGAGATGAGTTATTAAAACTATTATGTTTAGATGTTACAAAACACCTTGGAATTTTAGTACCCTAATAGCAATCTGGTTGGGGCACTAGGGAGGAGCACACTTTATGATTGATTTATTATATTATGCCATAGAGGGTTAATAATATATAATATATATGCATATATTTTTATAATTGGTATATTTGTGATTTGCATTCAACAAAAACTACACAAAATATTACCTCATAATTAATAATGAGCTATTAAAGTGATTAGTGTTTCTTTCTGTTTTTATTTGTTATATTTTTGAAATGCTAAACATCTTACGAATTTGACAAGGAATGCATGAACACATCAGTTAAATGTATATATAAGTATCTCTGTGGCTTATTGTATTAATAAATGTAAAGAATGTGTTATTTGTAAATTAAGGCAGCTTATTTCACTTCCTAGAGCAATTAAATTAAAGCCATTTGGGTGGTCAGTGCCGTTTTCTGATTGCTTATCTTCGGTGATAGCCATCCCAGAATTCCCTGCTTTCTGGAGGAAATTCTCTTTGTTTCTTCTTCTCTCTTTTATAACTGTAACACTAATAGCTCTTCCAGCCCTGTTTGATCTAGGCATGATGTCTATGTGTCCTTTCTCTCTGTTATGCAATGGTGAATCTGCCATAACCTCCACCTCCTCCATCGGCTGCTCCTGCTCCTCTGTTCTCCATACAGTAACAGGAAGTAAGTCTTCACGACTGTCTTGTTTATCTGAACAAAAGGAGTGAGCTCATTTCTGCTGTGTGGATGTTCTGTGGTGTTTTTTACTGCCATGTTGTATGTATTTGTTGAATTACAATGACGATAACGGAACTGTAAACAATTCGGCAATCACACAAGCCGTACTGCTTTTGTAATGAACATCAGCATGCATACAACTTATGGCAAGTTATTTCATCTATGTTTTCTCTGCATAATAAAAAAACTCCAAAAGAAGACAAAGCAAGAATAATGGTGAAGAGGAGAAGAATTATTCAAATTAATCCAAATTACAACAGAACAAACTAAATCAGATTAAATAAATTCATTATAAAAAAAAACTAAGTGGGTCGGTGAGTGGTTGGGTGGATGGAAAGACAGATGGGTGGATGGCAGAATGATAGTACAATTAAAAGATGGATGGTTGAATGGATGGCAGGGTGATAGCACAATTGAAAGATGTATAGATTGATGAATGGATGCCCAGAATGATAGAACAATTAAAGGATGGATGGATGGATGGATGGACGGATGGACAGATGAATGGATAGTACAATTAAAAGATGGATGGATGGATGGATGGATGGCAGAATGGTAGTACAATTAAAAGATGGATGGATGAATGGATGGCAGGGTGATAGTACAATTGAAAGATGGATAGATTGATGAATGGATGCCCAGAATGATAGAACAATTAAAGGATGGATGGATAGATGGATGGATGGATGGATGGATGGATGGATGGATGGATGGATGGATGGATGGATGGATGGATGGATGGATGGATGGACGGATGGACAGATGAATGGATAGTACAATTAAAAGATGGATGGATGGATGGATGGATAGATGGCAGAATGGTAGTACAATTAAAAGATGGATGGATGAATGGATGGCAGGGTGATAGTACAATTGAAAGATGGATAGATTGATGAATGGATGCCCAGAATGATAGAACAATTAAAGGATGGATGGATGGATGGATGGATGGATGGATGGATGGATGGATGGATGGATGGATAGACAGACGGATGGACAGATGAATGGATAGTACAGTTAAAATATGGATAGATGGATGGATGGCTGAATGGTAGTACAACTAAAAGATGGACTGATTAATGAATGGATGCCCAGAATTATAGTACAATTCAAATATGGATGGATTCCTGAATGAATGCCCAGAATTATAGAAAAATTAAAGGATGGATGGATGGATGAATGGATAGATGGATGGATGGATGGATGAATGGATAGTACAATTAAAGGTAGATGGATGGATGGCAGAATGATAGTATGGATGAATGGATGGATGGATAGAGGTATGGATGGATGGATGAATGAATGAATGAATGAATGAATGAATGAATGAATGAATGAATGAATGAATGGATGGATGGATGGATGGATGGATGGATGGATGGATGGATGGATGGGCCGATGAATGGATGGCAGAATAATAGTACAATTAAAAGATAGATAAATTGATGAATACATGGCCAGAATAATAGAACAATTAAAGGATGAATAGATGGATGGATCTGCAGGATGGTATAATGATTAACAGATGGATGAATGGGCAGAATTATAGATAGATTAAATAATGGGCAGATAGATAGATTAATGAATGGATGGGCAGAATGATAGAACGATTAAAAGATTGATGGATGACTGGATGGGCAGGATGACAAAATTAAAACATAGACAGATGGAGGGATATCTGGATGTGCAGAATGATAGAATGATTAAAAATGGACAGATCAATGGATGTAATGAATGGATGTAACCATAGAATAATTAAAAGATTAACGGATAAATGAATGGGCAGGATGATATACTGATTAAAATATGGATGGATGGGTGGATGGACTGAAGAAATGTATAGGCAAAATGATAGAACAAATAAAGGATAGATAGATGGATGGATGGATGGATGGATGGATGGATGGATGGATGGATGGATGGATGGATGGATGGGCAGAATAATGGAACGATGAATGGATGGGCAGAATAATGGAACAATGAATGGATGGATGGATAGATGGGTAGAATAATGTAACAACGAATGGATGGATGAATGGATGAATCGATTGGCAGAATAATAGAATGATGGATGGATTGATGAATAGAAAAAAATCTGTACTTTATTTAACCAGGTAAAAAAACAACAATAAAATCGAGGTCTCATTTACAAAGATGGCCTGGCCAAGAGGTCTGCAAAAAATAAAAAAAATTAATAAATGAAAAAATAAAATAAAATACATATATAATAAATAATACAGTTTAGTGATTCAGCAATACAAAATTACAATATGTTAAAGCACACGCACTGAGAAATGCATTCTTGTTGTTTGGTGTATAGGATAGAACAAAATAATTAAATGTGGATAAATTCAGACACACTTTTAGACTTTGCCACAATTTTACAGTTGTTTACTGCAAAAACGTCCAGTAAAATACCACATATATTCTTTACACTTGACTACTGTAATATGCAAAACTTTTACAGTAACTTACTGCATATTAGGAATTTGCGGTATTCTACTGTAATCAAAGTAACCAAGTACCGCTACTGTAGTTGAAGACAAAAATGACAGTAAATGAAAAAAATCAGTCACTTGTTTGGAAGTTATTAAATTCAATAGTAAATAGTAAAAATAAAGGTTTTGCATTGCTAGTGTAAAATGTAAATAAACGATAGTAAAAGTACTGTAAACATTTTCATACTGTAAAATTTATATATATATTTTTACCATAAAAAGAAGTTGCAGTAAGGCTATTTTACTGTAAAATGAAATGTGGTAGGGCCCTGCTACTGTAACACACATTTACAGGTAAGTTACTGTAAAGGGGAAGCTGCGGGAAATTGCTTGCAACATTGCTGCCAGTAAGTTACCGCAATATTACAATAAAATGTTTAACAGTGCATTTTCGGTTCAGACTGAAGAACATTCCAGGATGACTAAAGGCTCGCTTCCCTATTTCAGTCTGAATTCGAGGAACAGTCAAATGATAAATGTCACTTGAACATAGGGCATAGTGACTTTTTGACCTTTGAAGAAGGGAGCATAAGTATAAAGGTGCAAGACAAAGAAGAGCCTTATAAACCAGAATCATCCAGGGAGTGTACCTCCGTATATTCAAATAAGGCCACTTGGCTTTGGAATCCAGTTCATTGATGTGTTAGTCTACGGTAGCTGGTAACAAACTGCAAGGCACTGTGATAAGCAGAGTTTAAAGACTGTAGACATTTGGTGGAGGCATTCATATATAAAACATCACTATAGTCAAGCAGTGGTAAAAATGTTGCAGACACAAGATGTTTATGAGCAATCAGGGAAAAGCAGGATCTATTTCAATAGTAAAACCCAAGCTTAACTCTCAGTGAGTGAACCAGGCTGATTATGTGTGCTTTAAAAGGAAAGTTCTTGTTCAAGTAAAAGGCCTAAATAATTATAACGGGAAATTAATTTTAGTTATTCACCTAGGGCAGTGGTAAATAATGGTAGGTTCTGTAAAGGGATGGACAGATTTGTGAAAATCCTTAATTTAGATTACATTTAAAAACCGAGTTAAAGTTTTAAAGCCTGAAGATGAGACTGAACAACATTAAAATCAGACTGTAAAGATTGTATGGCCTGGACAAGTGAAGAAGAGCAGCAATAAATCACTGTATCAGCAAAGGCATTTAAACTGTTGACACACAAGTTGTTATAGAGAATAATATGGGTTCTAATATCGATCCCTGGGGCACTCCTTTGGGTACCTCTAGAGAGGTAAAACTGGCCATATGAACACACATTTCACAAGTAACAAGCAAATCAAGTGGTAGCTTGGTTTGACATGCCTATCCATGTTAAAGATTTCATTAAAAGTGTATGATCAGTCGTGCCAAATGCCTTTGAAAAAAATCAATAAAATGGCAGAGCAATAGTTCTTACAATCTATTGCCTGTAAGAAATCGTCTAAAACCTTTAGTGTAGCAGAAACAGTGCTATGTTGCTTTCTAAATCCAGACTAGTAATTTGATAGACAACAAACAAAAATTGAAAGCACAACAAATTAGATAGACAGACAGACAGACAGACAGACAGACAGACAGACAGACAGACAGACAGACAGACAGACAGAAAGACAGACAGACAGACAATGATAAATAGACAGAATGATTGACTGAAATAACTGAATAAATAAATAAACAAAGAAAAAAACAAGTAAACAATTAATAACAAATAAATGTCACAATAGAATAAATAAATCCTGAAAAGAAATGTCAATTAAAAAACATAAACAGACTAATAAACAACTAAAGCAGACCAGGAAAAAACAACAACAACAACAACAATAATAACAACAATAATAAACTTTGAATAATATAATATAATATAATATAATATAATATAATATAATATAATATAATATAATATAATATAATATAATATAATATAATATAATATAATATATTTTTTGTTCTTTAATACAGTAAAATGAGAGAAGTAAAGTAAACACAAGCTCTAGAATCTTGACTTTCAGTAACCGATGAACTGACTTGTGCAGGTTTATCTTTGAGCACAAAGGCACTCAGCGGATAATGGTTATTAACAACTGTCAGATGAGTGATGATGCGGCATACTCAGTCACCGCAGGAGAGGAGAAGTGCACCACTGAACTGTTCGTCAAAGGTACCGTCAACCAACCGACCTACATGATTTCATACATCTTTTTGTAGACTTTATGTTTGAGAATACATGATCTCCCTTGGTGTTCCCGTAGAGCTGCCTGTGAACATAGTGAAAGAGCTGGAGCCTGTCAAAACCACAGTCAATGAGAGAATTGAACTGGAGTGTGAGGTGTCTGAGGAAGGAGCCAAAGTAAAATGGTAGGTGCTATTAAGACTGATGTTTTTTCAATCCAACCACAGGTAGATGATGCTAAATATACAGTAAGTGCAAATTGGGTCTAATGTACGAGGAGGGTTCATATACATTTTTACTACAAAAATTCCATGACTTTTCCAGGACTTTTAAGTCAGTTTTCATGACCTAATGTTTAATGTAATGTCTACATATATGTGGTAAATCATAAGAAATGTTTAAATTTATTACAGCATATCATAAAACACACCATAGTTTCAATTTATTTTTATATCTATGTAAAATAGATGACGCTTACACAGCATTAATAATGTGAGAGCATGTTTTTGGCCAAGATAAGAAAAGAAGTAAAAACAACTAACCTCCATTCCAATCTACAGATATTTATCAAACTAATTTTAGATAATCTTAATAGTTTGTTAAACTAGTAATAGCAGATGAAACTACTTCTATTATAAAGCCGCGATCACACTGAACTTTTCGATCCATAGACTTCCATTCATAGGCATGGGAATGCGGCAGATCTGGCACATGCGACAAGTTTCGCATTTCACTGCATTCGAAAGTTCAAACTTGGTGAATTCTTACCTGAGAAATCACACCAGGTGATTGTGAGACCAATAGAAGATGATTTAAAATAAGAAATTTAAAATATGGAGCAATCGTTTACTTTTATTAATGTCTGATCATATTGTTTAACCCCACTCCTTTTCACAGCACCGTACAACAGAATTTTGCAAGCACAAGCTCTAGTGTGACCGCAGCTTACGTCGCTTTGGACAAAAATGTCTGCTAAATGACTAAATGTAAATGTAAGTTCAATGACTTTTCCAAAACTTTAAGGGTTTTTTGCTTTTTCCAAAACTTTTCCAGGCCTGGAAAATGCCATGTCAAAATTCCATGACTGTATGAACTCTGTACAAGGAATAGCTGTCAATGGGCTGATGAATTATTAGAAAGTGCATTATTTTCTAATAATTCAATGGACTGGAGTTATTATTCTGCTTATGGTTACCACACCTGTTAAGAGACATGTCAGTTTTTGTCCACCAACAGCTACTGCGCATACTGCTAGTTTTGTACACATCTCATCTGTTTTGTTTTGATTTTTGATAATCGTAGGTTAAAATAACTCAAATCATTCAGTGCATTGAAATGGAATTGTAATGCATTCTTCTGAACTAGCTATACATTTCCATCTATCGGAATCAAGCATTTAACCCTGTCATATACATTTTGATATTATTTACTATAAACCACTTTCACAGGATATTATTTGACATTATTTTCTATAAACCACTATCTTATCACTATCATGTTACTAGTCTTGTAACATGGATTTTTTTCATTTGGTAGTACTTATTAAAGTGGACCTATTATGCAAAAATCCCTTTTATAAGGCGTTTAAACAGCCTCTAATTGTAAACATTTGTCAATTCTATTTTTTTTCTAATCAAACTTCATAAAAACATTCAGAAGAAATACTTTGATTGACATTCTCTCTTTACACATGTGATCAGAAAGGGAAAGCCCCGCCTTGGCTTGGGCGGTAATACAGTATAATGGTATACCGCGGGATCTAAAAATAGCAACGATATCATTTTCAATACTGTTATACCATCATAAAAAACAATGCACTTATATAGAAGACAAGTATTAAATATTAAATATTATTTATTTAATGCCTAAAAATGCATATGCGGGATTGTCATCACGGGACAGTGTGGAGGAGAGAGAGAGAGGTGAGGTAAGGTGGCGAGTCGCGCACCAAGTGACCTGGTCTCGAAAAAGAACACAACCTCTGCAGTTTGGCAGTATTGCGGGTTTCGGCTGAACGAGAAGGGAGACGTGGTAAATACAAACTAGAGGTCTGCATTCTCTCTGCTGTACCGCGGGAGCCGCAGGACCTGACCGGATTTCTTGCGGTGCGGGAATAAATTTCCGAATAAAGCGCAGGAGCTGTGAGTAACTCTGGTGCAATTTGAACGGATGCGGGATCTCTAATACGAACAAGACAATTTGCAAGTTGTGCAACAAACAGGTGACCGCGAACCTAAGGTCGCATATATGGTATTCAGTTTCTGAATGGTTTAGAAACAGTTTGGTTACGCTGTCTGAGCCTTACATCATATATTTTTTATTATGCACGGTAATACCGTATACCGAGGTAAAATAGGGAGGAGGTTTGACGGTATCAAAAATTGCATACCGCCCAAGCCTAGCCCCGCCCATTTGTTACAATCTCTTCCTCATTTGCATAAACAGCCCTAAATGAGAAGTAGTCGTCTGCCAATAGAATGTGCCATTAGAATATAAATGTAGAGTTTTAGGATGCACAAATGAACACTGTAGTCTAAATAGAATACCTTCCTTCTGAGACACAGATAATGTTAGTTCTGTTTTGAATCTGCCGGTATGTTAATGCATAGTGTTTGTAGCTACACTCTCTTTTAAAAAGAGCACAGTTTTATTTCAATTTAAAGCGACAATCCCCAAAAGGGCACAATTTGGAACAAAGCCTAAAAGGTGCAGTTTAAAGAGTTATAAAACACTATTTGTGAGGTAGTTTGAGCTCTAACCTCACATACACACTCTATCAGAGACTTATTTTACATCTTGTAAAAGAAACATAATAGGACCTATTTAAAGAGTTTTGTCTCAAGACACACATTTGAACATCTTAATAGCATGTGGAAATGCTAATATGTCTTGGCTGACCACTTGATTGGCTCAGTGAAATTTAATGTTAATGCCCTATGTAAACAGCCCAGAAAATAAGTGTTTTCCTGTGTTTGGTCCAGGATGAAGAACGGGGTGGAGGTTCCCACAGGTGTGCGTTCACGGTACCGTGTGAAAAGCGAAGGGACCAAACATTGGCTGATCATTGACGACGCCTCAAAGGACGACACTGGCACCTACTCCCTGATGGCCACCGGGGGCACTAGTCAAGCTCACGTTCAAGTTGACCGTATGATTATTTTGACTTTCATTAAAGTCCGTGTGAAATCTAAGTTTACAATGGTTATTTTGCTGGCGCACATTGATTATTGATTAGGTAAACAATTAATTTCTACTGAAAAAAAGAGAGGCAGTCCTTCGCTCTACGATGTCAGCTTGAGCCACAATTTTTATAACCACGACCCTCTTACAACTAGTTTGCTATGAGAGTATGGTGTGCAAAAAGAAAGCCCTGCCCCTTACTCTATATTCAGTTGGAATTACATCAACACACTGAAATAAAAGTCTCAGCAACTTCCAGTTCACACAGACTTTAATGCTTTTACATCTATTCTAATCTAAAACAAAACCATCTCACACTTTCACTTCTTTCTCTCCTGGTCTTTTTCCTCTGTTTTTCTGCCATTGCATGATCCAGTAAAGCCGCTAAAGGTTTTAATGGATCTGCAGAGTGTGACGGTGCTGTTGGGTCAACCTCTTAAACTCAACTGTGAGATTTACCCTGGAAATGTCCCGGGCCGCTGGTACAAGAATGGCCAGCTGGTCCAGCCCAACGACCGCATCAGCATTACACATAAAACTAAGTATGTCAGCTTTTATATACTGTAATATTCAGCCAATACCAGTCATAGCTTACACTCAAAAAATATTTAGGCCTAACAAATAAGATTCATTTATTCTGATTGTATATAAAATTTCAATTCATTTGGATTATATATTTTAACATAACTGAACTAATACTTTTTATGTGAGTGATATTTGTTTGTTAAACATAAATGAAACAATTAAGAACAAGATTTATTTAATAATATTAATAAATACAATGTGTTTTAAATGCTTCGTATTAATTAATCTACTGTGTGGCATATGGAGATTGGTCAATTTTGCCCCTGAATATTAAGTAGCGGACCTGGTTGAAACCCCGACAGGCAGCGTAATACAGAGAGTGGACCAAAGCACATGAAGTGATCGGTAATTAAAAGGGAAAAAAGAAAAAAAAAGAAACAAATATATATATATATATATATATATATATATATATATATATATATATATATATGTAAGAGACACATCTGATGCTTGTATTGGCACTAGCTCCACGTCCACAACTTCACGCATTGGGTAACATTAAATTTTACAGTCTCCGTGTTCAGTCCATTACTTCCACTGTGTATGTTCAGCTGAGGTATTTGAACCAACCTCGTGACGTCAGACACAGCGAAATTCCAAGATGGCGACACCCTAGGTCTAACATCTATAGTAAAGCATGCCGTTTTCTGCTAAATGTTACATTAATCGAGTTTGTAATATATATTTCCATTAAAATGTAAACCAATTTCCAAAAAATGTTAACTTGACTGAGTGCTTCATTTCCCCTTTAAGTAAACCAATCTCATAAAATGTAACTAATTAGATCAGGCTATTTCTACAGCTAGATATATGTATACCGGATTCCTCATATCTTTTAAATGGTTAAATCTAATAGTATTCAATTTTTAACAGGAATCTGACAGCATATGTTTTAAAAAACCGACAAATGAAATAAAATCAAACAGTTAATGAAAGACTTCATCGTGATTCATTTTTGGAGTGCAGCAAACATGCTATGTTAATAAGATCTGAGTAAATATTCTTCCAGCAATGTTCACAGAACATTTCTCTAATCTTTATAAGTATTCAACATGATATTCTGAAACATTTTAGTTTCCAAATTATTACACTATTATTAGTTTATAGATGGTCCATTGAACACTCTAAAGTAACATTACCATAATATTTGCAACAATATAAATAAAATGTAATAAAACATTTATATAACCAAGCTTTTTTAAAGCATTAAAAGCAATGTTTTGAATATTCAGATATTTAAATTGTCAAATGTTCTTAGAGCATGTGTTTGCTCATACACTGCACATAAATATAACAAATCATATACTACACTAAAAATTATACTATTGTATATATTCAAAAATAATCTTACCTACATATTATATGTATTCCCTGTATATAAAATACATTTAGTGAAAAAGCCAAAATGGCATGCCTCATTTTTTAAACCTTACATACAGTACATAAATATACAATCATTTCTATTTTGTACATTCTTAATTTCTCCTCATCATTTTGTGCTTTATATTCAACTCGCAGGAATCACAGCCTGGATGTTGAGAGCTCCACAATTCATGATGCCGGCGACTACACTTTTGTTCCTGAGGGATACACACAGACACTGTCTGCCAAAGTACACATCATAGGTACCACCAACAACCCAAAACATGCTTATTGTGTCAATGTTGATAAGCTCTTTGAGTGAATGCCATTTGGGTAAAACCCACAGATCCTCCCAGGGTGCATTTAGAGGCACTGAATGTCCAGGACAACACGGTGACCATTGTGGCTGGAAACAAACTCCGACTGGAGATCCCTATCAGTGGAGAACCGGCGCCCAGAGTCGTGTGGATGAAGGGAGAACGGGTGAAATAAGACATTTTATATTAATTATAATGATACACTCAAGTCACAACTCGATGCGTTTCTTGATTTAATTTGATCTAATACAATTGAATCTAAATATCAATTATTATCTATATTTTAAGCTAAAATTATTATTATTAAAGTCATATAGTTAAAAATAATATGCAGGCCTACTAGGGATATTGTTTTCTTGCTTGTTCAAACTACTTAATTAAAATGCGATGAACGAAAACAATTATTGAGATTTTTTGGGGGGACAACCTAATTGTTTTATGTTCAAGCCACTTAAATTTGTTAATTTATTTGTGTTGGGACAACTTTTTTTATACAGTGGGAAATGCTTTATGCTGTGGGCTGTTGAATGCTTGACTTGAATTAGCTAATGCAAGGTGTACGATTACTTTCAGATCAACACACAGCTAAAGTAGTTCCAGACAAGTATTGATCACACAGGTCCATATCACTACACCACACCTCAGGGGTCCGTTCATTATGCATTGCTCAGTTAGTTAGACTTAATTACTGACGACATGTCATGATCCAGGAACGTTTCGGGAGCCAACTAATTTCATATAAACAGGATTAGATCATGTCATTTCAATGAAAGGGATAATGAATGTATGTACCAACTGCTGATATTTTCTTACAAGAGTACTGTATTAAATGAGGGAAAATAATAATAAATAATTTTTTTGCGTGTAATTACACTCTGAAATAAAAAGTAGATGGTGGTGGTACATTTGTGGGGAGTTTAAATAGAACATCTTTGTACTTATAGTAATTAAGTGAAGTTTATTTATAAAGTAATTTTGTGAGGATCACGTGCTTATGATTTACCACAGCCAGTCCTGCATTAGCTAATCATGATCGTCCAATCATGAGATTCCTAAGTTACTATAAATCGTTTGGAAGAAACCCCCCTTCCTCCCCTTTTCCTCCTTTTTTCTCATAGATTGAGTGGCACAGCAGCCTAGTGGTTAGCACTGTTGCCCCACATCAAGAACACCACCGCCTCTAGTCCTCTCCGGGCCGGTGGGTGTTTCTGTACAGAATTTGTATGTTCTCCCAATGTCTGCGTTTCCCTCGAGTTCTCCGGTTTCCTCCAACTGTCCAAAAATATGCATTATATGTAACAGACTAAGCAAAACGGGCACTTTGTCTAGGACTCAGCATCAGAATCTTTCTTAAAGTAGTCAGACGGGGAGTTTTTGAGATCTACCTGAGCTCAAGCTCCCCTCTCGCTCTTCAAATGGGAGGAAGCCCTGAGCTCTCTGCCGGGACAGCATGCCAAATAAGCTTATGGTAAATCAAGAGCTAAGTGTGAACTCTCAAATACGAACTTTAAGTAGTAAATTAGTAATACATTTAAGACACCAATTTGGACCTTTTAGAGACAAACATGTGCTTTGAAAAAGTACCGTCCCAGTTTAGTACAATTACTGAGAGGGCATGATAAAAAGCTTTTGTTTTCTTTTTTTGGTTAAGGAATAAATATATTATTTACAGGAATCATGCACATGCAATGATGAGAACTAATATATAGGTGATTTGATGTGGGTTTTTTTTAACTATTAAATGCTTTTTTGATGCTAAATTCATTTAAATAGCCAGCGACAACAAACAACACAATTCTTAATTCTTTTAGGGGGGTGTCCATAATTTGGGGTCCAGAACAAAGGTCCAGAATTTGTCCCATACCTGAGCTCAACTGTAATACTTTTGACTGCTATGTCAGCACAAATAGTGAAAATAACCCATCGAAAAAGGCTTAAAGACTAAGCGGAATCCTCTGTTAGCCATCGCTTCTGAGTAAAATTTTAGCTCATCAGTTTTGGCCAATGCTAACAAATATATTTCAGGAGTCCAACATTCAGCTGTGCAAGAAAACACACAATCTGATGTAAGAGAAGTCATCTTTTGGTACATCAAAAAGTGTGGTTATGATGACCACCAGACAAACTAATCTAATTATAAATAGAGCTTAAAAACACTCACGATTAAAGACTCACTGCTTAAATCTCACAATTAAATAGAAAATAATCTGCAAAAAAAAAAAAAAGGTCGCCCTTTCACCAGGCTGGCTACGGGCCTGGTGAAACCCAGCATTTTTTGCAGTGTTGATAGTATTGCGTAGAAAATGTGCTCTATGAGTAAAACCACATAAATTGCTACATTCTTCGCACATGCAAGATTTCGTTGTTTGCTTTCAACGCAGTGTTACACCCCTAGTACTTCCTGAAACACCTGAATTAAACTTAACTTCTGTGTGTTTCAGGTCATTCTTGATACAGGAAGTCGAGTTCGTGCAGAGACATTTGCAGATCACACTTGCCTCACCATTGACATTACAGAGAGAGAAGATACCGGAAACTACAAGATCGTCCTTCAGAATGAAGCTGGCGAGGACACGGCTAGTGTTAGAGTCAAAGTCGTGGGTAAGAATGTCTTATCTGATTGAATGTAACATTTGATTGGTTGAAAGCAGTGTAAATGGGATCATGTTTGCTTCATCTAGATATCCCAGATCCCCCTGAGGCTCCTCTGGTCACTGATGTGGGTGGAGATTGGTGCACTATGACATGGGAGCCTCCACGCTATGATGGAGGATCCCCCATCCTTGGTAAATCCACATATTATTGAGCATGAAATATGGATCATGTTTAAAGTTTAGAAGCTTGTTCATTTTAAGTTTGATTGATTTATTTTGAACAAACATTTATTTTTTATTTTTTGTCCGAAATAAATAAATCCAATCAAATCCAATTTTAAGTTTGAGATGAAAAGCTGAAAATGCCGTCTCATTACATTGAAGACTTAGTACTGTGTAACACTTTGCTAGCATCTCGATTGTATTATATTCAGGGATGGGCAGTATTTATGATACATGTATTTCAAATACGTATATTAATACGTACTTATGGGGACTTTTATAATGGAGTGTTTTAGACCTGGCAACCCTGTCAATCCTTTTCATATACAATTTAAAATGACGTTTTTCTATTTTAATATACAGTTGAAGGCTAATTTATTAGCATAATAGTTTTAATAACTGATTTCTACATACTTCGCTAGCAAGTTTGTGCCCAACGCACAAATATTTCACGTAGTGGAAGGGGGGTGCGATGTTGGTTGGTGAGCGATATGTTTGTGATCGCTCATATGAAGAGGTGGAAGGGGGGTGGAGATGGGGGTTGGGGGGCTGTGACGTTAGCTTGCTATGTCTTCTTGTAAGTGAATAGCAGAGGGTATCCCTATCACCCTTTTCACACAACTTAATACGGCCCTACAATATATATTTATATATATATATATATATTTATATATATATATATATATATATATATATATATATATATATATATATATATATATATACATAAATATTTTTTTTCAATGTATTCATAATCAGTTTAAAGTGCAATTTACAAGGTTAATTAGGTTAACTTGGGATAATTAAGCAAGTCATTGGACAACTGTGTTTTTTCCAAATGAATTATAAATGCTTTTACTCTTGACAATGCATCTTTGCAGAATAAAAAAAAAATACATTTAAAAAGTTAAATATATACAATATATGTTAGAGATTATATATTAAATCAAAATAATTTTTATTGTTATTGCTCTGATATTTTAATCAACTTCATTTTACATCATTGGTGGCATCGTGATGAATCAAACACTCCCTGACCTTTTAAAATATAACCTGCAGAATGTCTTTCTATCATTGTATGTTAATCTCTGAAAAAACATATATGTACATATATATATATATATATATATATATATATATATATATATATATATATATATATATATATATAGACACACACACACACACAGTCGAAGGCAAAATGATTACCCCTCATAAATATTTACCAAGTTTAACAATATTAAAATTTTTCACAGTATTTTTTTTACTGTTTTTTTGCTATTTACTTTTTTTTTTATATTCTTTTAAAGAAAGTTTTTAGTTTGACTGGAATAAAGGCAGATTTTTAAGTTTTTGAACTCAAATAGTTTGTTGCAATCTGTTTCCTCAAACGGTTTGTGTTGCCTTAACTAATTGGGTTTTGCAGTCCTCATTTGGTTCTTTTCATTTATTGGGTTTTACTGTGGTCAGATTGCTTCGTTTACTCAAATGGAGTAAATTCACAGTACTCATTAGGATTCGTTTTTGAACTTAAATAGTTTGTTGCAATTGATTTCCTCAAATGGTTTGAGTTACCTTAACGCTTTGGGTTTTACAGTGTATTTATTTTCAATATAATTAGCTCCCTTAAAAATTCATTCTTTTGATTGGCTACAGAACAAACCACTGTTGTCCAATGACTTGCCTATGCTACAGTAGTTAAATCTTTAAATTGCACTATATGCTGAATATTAGTGTCTTGCAAAATAGCTAGTGAAATATTATGTACTTTCACCATGGCAAAGACAAAATATGTTATTAAAAATTTGCTATTATTACTATTATGTTTAAAAATGTGTTAAAAGAATCACCCTATTAAAAAGCAATTAGGAAATATATATAAAAAACGATTAAAATTTTACAGTAGGGCTGTGTAACATTTTTTACTTCAACTTTATATGATACAACTTTTGCATGTACAGCTTCAATTATAATAAGCAAACTCATAAGTTATAATTTGTATTTTTTTTTTAATCGCAGGATACTTCATCGAGCGAAAGAAGAAACAGAGCTCTCGATGGATGAGGCTCAACTTTGACCTCTGCAAAGAAACCACCTTCGAGCCCAAAAAGATGATAGAGGGTGTTCCGTATGAGGTGCGCATCTTTGCAGTTAATGCTATCGGCGTCTCCAAACCCAGCGAACCCTCCAAACCTTTCATTCCTCTGGGTGAGTACTCAGTCCACGAGCATTATCAGTGGGATTTTGTGTCTCCTTTAAATCAGTTATGTCATGAACGCCGTCTCTATTATGTAACACAACACGCAGTTTGATCATGTAAGCATATGCCATTAGACCAGACAAAGACCCTGCAGAGATGCCAGAGCTTGTCTGTTCCCTTTTGGGCTTCTCTAAATGGGACAGGTGCTGCTGTGCTCAAACCAGTATCCAAAACAATCGCCCCGTGTCCTCCAGAGCTTTAGAAGAGACTGAGGACGACTTTATAATGTCTGCCAAATCAGCTGTGGATTATGATGTTATGAGTCTTAGTTTTATTTGTAGCTTAGGCGAATGAGTCCAAACTAGTTGTCAAATTATTCAAATTCCTCTTTCACGTGTGTTTGAACATAGGGTAAACGTGAGGCCATCAGTGTTAATGGAGCTTTTACCCAAAATCATTCATGCATTGATTTCTTCGGCTTAGTCTTTTATTTATTAGGGGTCATCAGATTAAACCGCCAACTACTCCAGCATATGTTTTACGCAGCGGATTCCCTTCCAGATGCAACCCAGTACTGGGAAACACCCGTAAACACTAATTTATACTCACACTCATACACTACGGCCAATTTAGTTCTTACAATTCACCTATAGCGCATGTCTTTGGACTATGGGGGAAACCGGAGCAAACCCACACAAACACAAGGACAACAGGCAAACTCCACAGAGAAACGGCAACTAGCTCAGCCAGGACTCAAACCAGTGACCTTCTGGCTGTAAAGTGACAGTGCTAAGCACTGAGCCACCATGCCACCACTTTTACCCAAATTGTTAAAAAAAAAAAAAAAAAAAAAAAAAAAAAAAAATATATATATATATATATATATATATATATATATATATATATATATATATATATATATATATATATATATATATATATATATATATATATAAATAAATCAATGGATTACACTTTGTTTAAAGGTCTATTTTTTTATAATTTACAGTGTAACTATTCATTTAACTACTGAGTAATTTTAATTCATTGCATGTACCTACTTTATAGTTAGGGTTATAATGTGATTAAATGTAGGGTTTGTTACATGTAATTATACATGATTAATTGTAACGAGCATACCTTAAAATAAAGTATTACCAACTAATGATGTGATTTGGAATGTACAAATAATGAGAAAATATTGATAAATCATTAATTTTACTAAATGTAAAACTGCTTTATTTCATTAAAAAACATTTTATATAAAAAATGTTGTATTAAATATTATATGGATTAAAAATAATAATATAATGAATAATATACAGTATATATATAAACTTACTTATTGAGCCCTGGACCGCCGGAGCAAGCTGAACCGCCGCTCTAAGCAAAGGACGATCACGCCGCCCTCAACCCGAAAGTGAAAACGATGACTCGTTAGCAAAGTGAGGACGGGGGGTGTGGGGGTGGGGTCGTGGATATAACTGAGGACGCGGGTGGTGAGGGAGGTGTCGCGCCCGCCGCCTGACATTTTTATGCCTATCACGCATAGCTAGCACGCATATCAGGCTTCAGGTCTGCTTTAGAATTTATTTATTTTTTTTTAAGTTTCATGATATCTAGTGCAGTCCGGTCTGCCAGTGATGCCTTGCACACAGAGATTTCCAGCTACCTACAATGGAGAACATGAAGAGAAAAATTGCCAGTGGCAAACTTAAAGCTGTAAAATTCACTAGAGGAAAGGCAAACATCTGGTCAGCGTTTCAAATAGTAACAACTTTGAATGATGAGCCTACTGGTTATGCACAATGCACAACCTGTAATTGAGTAAACTCACTGTGGATCACATACCGCTTGGATATCGGTGTCACTTGAAAAACTCGCATTTAAAAAATAAATAAATAAATAAATAAAAATCTCCAAACCTTTCTTTAAATTATTATGAAAAATAAATAAAAAAAAGAATCAGAAAAACATCACCGTTCTATTAAAAACAAATCTGGTCTATTTTAATGAAACTTGTCTATAGCGCTTGTTCACTGCTGCTCTTATAGTTGTGTAAATTGCTTCCTTGTCCTCAATTTGTAAGTCGCTTTGGATAAAAGCGTCTGCTAAATGACTAAATGTAAATGTAAATGTAAATGGTTGTAACAGTAGAAGCTGTTTGGCGGAAAAAAAGATGGGCTTCGGGTCCGACTCGGGCATCATGTTGGTTTCATAACATCTCATTTTTATGAGCTGAGTTATTAACCCAAAACTCAACCCCCAACCTGGAGGACCGGGACAAACATACACTACGGACAACTTAGCTTACCCAATTCATCTACAGCACATGTCTTTGAACTGTGGGGGAAACCAGAGCACCCCGAGGAAACCCACACGAACACAGGGAGAACATGCAAACTCCACACAGAAATACCAACTGACCCAGCCAGGGCTTGAAACAATGACCTTCTTGCTGTGAGGCAACAACGCTACCCACTGTGCCACTGTGTTGCCCAATATATTAATATATTATTTTATTATATAAATATATATGGGTTATAATTTGGATTAATATTTATTTAGTTATTTTTTGCAGAATAATAATGACTTCAGAAACTGTGTGAGGCTTATTATTACAACTCTATCAAAAAAACGTTCAGTAATTTTAAATAGTTGTATTAATCAAAAAAGAAAATGGAGAAATCATTGAAATGATGGATGTAAGAATACATGTAAAAAGTATTCAAACTAATTGAACAACATTGTGCTCTCATTAACTACATTCACTAGCTGTGACCAGTGAACCCACAATGCTGGTGGTGGATGATGTCACAGATACAACAGTGACCATGAAGTGGAGACCACCAGACACGATTGGTGCCGCTGGACTGGACGGATACCTAATTGAATACTGCATTGAAGGAAGTGAGAGAAAAAAAAGAACAGTACACATTTTGCAGAAATTGTTCACCAGTGTGTGTTCATGCTCTTTGGTGCTTATGCAATACATTGTTTTACAGCTGACGATTGGATAGTTGCTAATAAAGAGCTGACAGAAAAAACCAAGTACACTATAACTGGTCTACCGGTGGAGGCCAAGATCTTAGTGCGTGTGAAAGCCATAAACGCTGCTGGCGCAAGTCAACCACGCACAATCCAGCACTCCATACTGGTGAAAGAGGTCATCGGTGAGGCCTATTGAATCTACTAACTCTATACTGTAGTATAAATAAATATGTTGGCTTTAGAAAGGTCAAATAGTTTAAAAGTTTATAAAATGTAATCGTGTTCACTTTAAATTAAATTTTTGGAGAAATTGTAGCCAACTTTTCTTAAAACTTAAGATTTGACAAATTGATTAATGTTAAAAACATCACTTGCAAGAGCTAAGCTTGTTTTTAGTTTTGCTATTAATAGATCAGATGGATTTTAATATGTAAATGGCATGTTTTAGTACACTACGTGCATGACACAATGCTAGTATGTTGTACTATGCATGTATTATATCTATCATGTTTGTTAGCCATTTTTATGTTTGTTACTTGTTTTAGCATGTTGAGCATACTGGGAAACTTCTAGCATGGTTTTTTAGTTTGCTTTAGGACTTTAGGCTGTCATGTATCAACATCATGTTAGTACTGTGTAACACTTTGCTAGCATTTCGATTGTATTATATTCAGGGACGGCAGTATTTATGATACATGTATTTCAAATACATATTTTAAATGCAAAATAGTATTTTGTAATTTGTATTTTATGGGGTTTATGAAAGTGGGTTAATATTTTGTATCAAAATACTTTAGTGTGTTGTCTTTTAGTATTTTTAAAAATACTTTGTAAGAAGTCTACATAATAACATCATAAAAATGTGACCTTTAATAGTGGTGTTTTCTTGAGATCAGACTAGAAAATTGATCAATATTGAACAAGTTGATTAACGATTGGAGTATGGATGGAAATTATGCATCACATATAAAGAAAGTAACAGACAAATAGCAGGGGTAATTTTGGGAGCAGGTCAAAAGCAGAGAGGAAAATAAGGTGTGTGGGTGGGTGGATGGATGGATGGATGGATGGATGGATGGATGGATGGATGGATGGATGGATGGATGGATGGATGGATGGATGGATGGATGGATGGATGGATGGATGGATGGATGGATAGCCAGGCTGGCAGGCAGACAGACAGTAATACTGTAACTAGTATGAGTTAATGTCTACTAGGTCTACTGGGACTAAGATAATTTAGTCAAGTTTAAATAGCATTTTATCAAAACTTTCTCAAGCCAACATAATATTTGGGTCCTAAAGATGTTATGAGGAAGCTGCTCTAATGCCCTTGTTTGTTTGCCAGAGCCTCCTAAGATTCGCATACCTCGACACTTGAAGCAGACGTACATTCGAAAGGTTGGCGAAGTTGTCAACCTCGTCGTGCCATTTGTGGTGAGCCAATAAATCATGCACAACACATTACACACCACAAACTTATCTGATTTGTTCTTGCTGGTCACAACGAAAAAAAAATCATCTTTTTAGGGCAAACCAAGGCCGAAAGTCACCTGGTTGAAAGAGTGCCAGCCGATTGATCCCACCATCAGTATTCGCAACTCCGACTGTGACAGCATTATGTTCATCCGCAAGGCTGAGCGCAAGCATTCTGGGAAATATGAACTGAGCGTACAAGTGGAAAACCACATCGACACAGCCATGCTGGACATCCAGATAGTCGGTTAGTACAGAAAAATCCCCCCAAAATGTGCGCAATACTGACAGTGCTATCTTACTACGATAATTGATATGCTATTTAGAATTAGCTTTCACATTCTGATATATACATATATTCAGTGCTCAGCATAAAATGAGTACACCTCCTTTTATAAATAAATATATTTTGGTGCATTTAATCAAAATAGTTTCATTAAACAGTCATATCCACTAAAATAAGAGTTTGGTCACCTAACATCTTCAGGTATAGCAAGATAATACGTTTAAATTCAAATGAGTCATTGCATCATATATATATACACAACAAAATGTAAATAAATGTATATTTTTTATGATTTGTCTTGTTTATTAAAATTTTATTTAATCATTTTCCACCAACCTAATTTGGATGTACTCATTTTTGGACTGTGAGCTTAAGTTATTTTGTTAGATTATCTCCAGATTTGGCTTCAGTACTGACTAATTTAGTGTATGTACACAAATATAATATTTTAAATCATCCTATAGAAAATATTTATTTAAAAAAAGTGATCTGTGTACTTATTTATGCTGAACACTGTATATATGTACTGTATATCTGCATGTATGTATATATCAAGGCAAAATAAAACGTGAAGTTTTGTTTTCTGGAGAAAATTAATGTTTTTTTTATGCTTTATTGGAACTTGAACTTTCAAATTTCCAACCTTTAATCTATTTAAATTTACTTAACATTATATACACTGAATTCCAATCATGCTAAAATATATAATTTCTTATAAGCACTGTTCTAATTAAGTATTATATGTTATTTATCAAAAGGTTTAGTGCATTAACCAAAAAAGTATGAAGCAGAGCTAACCTACAGCAAGTAAAAAAAGCTGAACATTTTGTATTGTCTGTCCCAGATCTCCCAGGACCACCACAGGCTGTAAAGATTGAAGAGATCTGGGGGAATAATGTAGCGCTGGATTGGAGCCCACCCAAAGACAGTGGCAATGCACCTATAACAGGCTACACCATCCAAAAAGCTGACAAAAAGACAATGGTCAGAAGAAAAGTTGCCTCGTCACTACTTCTATACTAACATTTAAGACACACAAATTGAAAATATACACAAATTAAATTAAATTAAATTAAATTAAATTAAATTAAATTAAATTAAATTAAATTAAATTAAATTAAATTAAATTAAATTAAATTAAATTAAATTAAATTAAATTAAATTAAATTAAATTTAGATTAGATTAGTTTAGATTAGATTAGATTTCGATTAGATTTAATTTAATTTAATTTAATTTAATTTAATTTAATTTAATTTAATTTAATTTAATTTAATTTAATTTAATTTAATTTAATTTAATTTAATTTTATTTTATTTTATTTTATTTTATTTAATTTTATTTAATTGTTCTTTGGATAAATTATATATTCAATTCAATTCATGTATATTTATATAGCACATTTACAATGTAGATTGTGTCAGAGCAGTTTAACAAAGAAATTTTAGTAAATTATAAAGTATAATATAGTAATTCAGTAGATATTAATAATAATATAGTAGAAAATGCTTTATTATTATCATAGCTACCACACACATAGCGTTTTCACTGAATTATGTCATAATAATGAGATGCTTTCTCATGATATTATTAGAAATTGTATGTTATGATGATATTAAGACTATATTTCCTCAAAATAAAAACATTTACTGTTATTGACGGTTTTATTGACAGTTTTATTGTTAAAATGTTGTATTCTGATAATAACTACAGATTATCACGACATATTGTGCCATGTTTTTTCAGGTAATCGGGTATTTTATTGCCAAAACCATATATTTCTTTTGTTTGCAACTTGACAAATTAAGGGATTTTCAAAGTGCAAAAAAATGCATTAATAAAGAAATATTTTAAAACGTATTTCATCAGAACATCTCATCAATGTGATAAAATAGCAAAATAACATCATTATGAGAACATATTTTGTTTGATTCCACTATAAAACAACATTTATTTATCATGAAGAAGACAAAAAGACACATGTACTGTATGTGTGTGTTTGTTACAGGAGTGGTACACATGTGTGGAGCATTATCATCGTACCTGCATCACAATTTCAGATCTAGTGGTGGGCAATGAATATTTCTTCAGAATCTACTCAGAGAACATGGTGGGCTTAAGTGAAGATGCCACGGCCACTAAAGACAGCGCTCTGATCGTGAAAGAAGGTAACCCTCTGCTCTAGCATTACTTTATCCACATCCACACTCTTTGTAAACAAACTGCATGTGTGAAATATTTGTGACTGCGTGTGAAATGATGCAACTAACAGCATAAACTGCATGATTTCAACCACATAACATGCATTCAAACTGTATAGCAAATATAGCAGTATGCAATTTTGGATACAGTGAATGTGAAATCTACAGGTTTTACTCACTAAAAACGAAAACATTAATATGAAGTAAAATAAAATGAATCACAAAATGAATGCATTTTAATTTTTCCTTTTTTTCTAGTTCTGTTTGGTGTCGCTTGTGGTGCAAAAATTGCTTGTAGCCATTTTAAATAAGATTCTTAAACCTAACAAACTTGTTTTGTACTAAATTGCTTTCTACTAAAATCATTGTGGAGGTTTTTTTATATATAATTTGAGAAATTGCAGGGGAATTTGCAGTCTTGATAGCCAAGCGCTGATGTACTAATTAACACTAATTTACTAATCATAATAAAATTTTAGTCAGGATTTTATTTGAAATGCACGGCACTAAATAGGGTGTTAAGAAGGATTGTTCAATTCTGCTCCTGAAGACTGTGTCCCAATTTGAATACACACTAAAACAATATTAAATGTGTGTAAAATACACAGTAAAAAATATGTATGCTGCCGTTGATGGGAGCATAAAATAAAATTTCTTAATATTAATTATATATTATATACATAATTATATATATATATATATATATATATATATATATATATATATATATATATATATATATATATATATATATATATATATATATATATATATATATATATATATATATATATACACATACATACATACATATATATACATATATATATAAGCTATCCAATAAGCTATACAATATTATATTTGTGCATATACATTTATGCACAAATATAATAGTCAATAATTCAATTATGCTGAGCACTGTATATACAAACCCGATTCCAAAAAAATTAGGATATTGTACAAATTGTGAATAAAAAAGCAATGCAATAATCTTCAAATCTCATAAACTTATATTTTATTCACAATAGAATATAGATAATAGAGAATATAGATAACATATCCAATGTTGAAAGTGAGAATTTTTTTTACATTTCAGGCCAAATGTTGGCTCATTTTGGATTTCAAGACGGCTACACATTCCAAAAAAGTTGGGACAGGTAGCAATAACAGGCTAGAAAAGTCAAATGTACATATTAGGAACAGCTGGAGGACTAATTTTCCACTTATTAGGTCAATTGGCAACATAATTGTGTATGAAAAGAGCCTCTCAGAGTGGAAGTGTCTCTTAGAGGTCAAGATGGGCAGAGGATCATCAATTTCCCCAATGCTGTGCCAAAAAATAGTGGAGCAATTTCAGAAAGGAGTTTCTTAGCGAAAAATTGCAAAGAGTTTGAAGTTATCACCATCTACAGTGCATAATATCATCCAAAGATTCAGAGAATCTGGAGCAATCTCTGTGCGTAAGGGTCAAGGCCGGAAAACCATACTGGATGCCCGTGATCTTCAGGCCCTAAGACGGCATTGCCGGCTAAAAGTCTATAGGTCAAAAAAGAAGCCATATTTAAACATGATCCAGAAGCGCAGGCGTTTTCTCTGGGACAAGGCTCATTTAAAATGGACTGTGGCAAAGTGGAAAACTGTTCTGTGGTCAGACAAAGCAAAATTTGAAGTTCTTTTTGAAAAACTGGGACGCCATGTAATTTGGACTAAAGAGAACAGCGACAACCCAAGTTGTTATCAGCGCTCAGTTCAGAAGCCAGCATCTCTGATGGTATAGGGTTGCATGCGTGCGTGTGGCATGGGCATCTTGCACATCTAGAAAGGCACCATCAATGCTGAAAGGTATATCCAAGTTCTAGAACAACATATGCTCCCATCCAGACGTCGTCTCTTTCAGGGAAGACCTTGCATTTTCCAACATGACAATGCCAGACCACATACTGCATCAATTACAACATCATGGATGCATAGAAGAAGGATCCAGGTACTGAAACGCCAGCCTGCAGTCCAGATCTTTCCCCCATAGAAAACATTTGGCGCATCATAAAGAGGAAGATGCAACAAAGAAGACCCAAGACAGTCAAGCACCTAGAAGCCTGTATTAGACAAGAATGGGAGAACATTCCTATTCCTAAACTTGAGCAACTTGTCTCCTCAGTTCCCAGACGTTTGCAGACTGTTGTAAAAAGAAGATGGGATGCCTCACAGTGGAAAACATGGTCTTGTCCCAACTTTTTTGAAATGTGTTGATGCCATAAAATATAAAATCAACCTTTTTTCCCCTTAAAATTATACATTTTCGCAGTTTCAACATTTGACATGTCATCTATGTTCTATACTGAATAAAATATTGAAATTTGGAGCTTCCACATCATTGCATTCAGATTTTATTCACAATTTGTACAGTGTCCCAACTTTTTTGGAATCGGGTTTGTATATATTAGAATTAAATATTAGAGGACAGACTAATATAAAATGAACAATGTTGTCTTGACAGTTACAATTAAAATAAAATCAAAAATTTTAAAAGCAATTTTGTTCATGTAAGTGAAACACGAATATTAAATTTGAATGTTACACTGAAAAGTGTTGAAATACTAGATTGTATTACTAGAATTAATATCTAAACTCAAATTTGTAACATTAATAATGTCATTAAGAATAATATATATTATTTATAAAATATTACAAATGTAAAAATACACTTAACTGTGTACTTAGAATGACAATTCAATTGGGCATGCAAATTGGGACACTTTCCTGCACAGATTATTATTTGAATTACTTGAACCTGCTAATCAAGATTTAGCATTTGAGCAGGATTGCCTGTAAAGTCTGAGTTTCCACTTTCATAGGCTTTACTGGATTGTTAAAGGTTTGATCTGCAACTTGTAGTAGCCTCCCAATTTGACGATTAGACTACTCATGCGGTTAATAATCCGCAATCTACAGGATCAACAGTAGCTCTATGTGCCCACAAGTGCAGATTTTATCTTTAACACAGTGTGTGTCACGCTTTGCCAATGCTGACGATAAATGTTGTCTCTTCCTCATCACATAAGGGAAATTCCCCCATGATACAGCTCTCGCCTCGTATCATGCAAAGTCCCACACTCCCTTCCCCTCTCACTCTTCCTCGTCCTCCTCCTCCTCTCGCTCTTCCTCTCACTCTCAATCAGGCCTTCATCTGAAGAATCCTGAATATAACGACCGTGACTTCACTGAGCCGCCCCGTTTCACTCAGCCCCTCATCAACACCTTCGCCATTGCCGGGTACAATGCCACCCTGAACTGCAGCGTGCGTGCCAACCCTCGGGTAGGTGACTTGCAGGACACTCCATTAGAGAGGTACCAAAAACGTGTTCAGTTGTTTCATTTGATGAGATACCTCCCCTGTTAGGTAAGTTTTTGATAGCATGTTCAATCAGAAGTAGCTTTAGCATGTTAATGTATTTTAGCATGTTAATGTATTTGGTCCTGATGGACTAGATCTGCAGTGCAAGTAAGGATTTGCTACTGGAATCAAAAACACAGACACACTGCTGTTAGCAAATAAGAAATGCTGCTGCTGCTGAGGGGAAAGGCCAGCCAAGGTTGCAAGGGACCCACTGATTTGTAATAGAGAACTGGATTGCTCATGAAGTCATAAAAAGCGAAGCCATCGTGCCGCCATATTGGTACAGTAAACCCTACTATGCTCAGGCGTTCTATGGAATTAATAGGAAATCGTATGATTTTAATGAGAAAACATCGCCCAACAAGACACTCGCTTGGATTTGAAACCTTCGTGTGTAGTGTCTTGTCTAAACAAATGTGCTAAATATTAAACAATTATTTATTTGGGATCAGGAAGCTTTTCGGGTGTTAATAAAAAGCTTAGTATGGAGAGGAGGATCAAGCAGAACGAAAATAACACATGTTTTTGGTTAACGGCAGATGGCAGTAAAGGGTTATTTTATTTGCAACGCCCCTTTAAACAGAAAGCCGCTATTATCAGAGGTTAATATAATCATTGGAAGAGACAGCTTATATACAGACGCTGATCGTTCACTTGTAATATATTGATAGATTTTTTATAGCAAATATACATAAAGATGTTGCACACCAAAAATGTCAAAGAAAGTTATTTTTTACACAAATTTAAGCATGTTAATTGATTTGACTCGATCCCATCTCACTGAATAGAAATGTCATGTATGCGTACTTCCAATACAGCCTTTATCTGATTTAGTTTATAGTGCATTATTAAAATTAGGTGTTTGTTTGCTCTATGACCTGTTTTAAAAAGAGATGTCCATCTAAAACTGTCTGGTGGTTTTGCTATTGGAGTACATTATATATTACAATATATTACTCTTTTATTATCCTTTTTTCAGCTGTTACTACTCACTTTATATGAAAAGAAAACTTAAATTTGCCCATAAATGACAAGATAAGCTTGAAGAGAACCTGAACAGATTTGCCTCATCATTTACTGAAATATGTGTCAGACTTGTAACTGTAAACTGGGTCATTTTTTAAGCAAAGCAACTAATCCCTGTAGCACAGAAGTTGTAGTTTTCTATCAGTAGGGCACAGTAAGATGGTGGATCCAACACTTCCGGTGGCTTCACCGCCTCTCCGCAGTTTAGAACACAACGCGCAATTCAGTCATTCTACACAGATCAGTGGTCTCGGCACAAAAATATCCCTAATAGCCAGTCGTAACAAGTCTACAGTGGGCAATCAAAACTAGACCAATAGCATAAAGACTCAATATTGCCACTTAATATTAGTAAAGTAAGCAGACTAAAAAACTATTTTTAGAAAGTGGTTAAAAGCAATCCAGTTCCACAGGAAACCACATACTTGGTGAACCTAAACCCAGGCTCATTAGAAATACGTTACTCAGCCTAAATAGTTTTCAAATTGTATCAAAGTTGCAGTTTACTACCAGCTTCTCCTG
This sequence comes from Danio aesculapii, assembly GCF_903798145.1. Taxonomy (NCBI): domain Eukaryota; kingdom Metazoa; phylum Chordata; class Actinopteri; order Cypriniformes; family Danionidae; genus Danio; species Danio aesculapii. Next base: position 41,558,034 of record NC_079438.1, read on the forward strand.
ATATATCTGAAAGGCTCATCACTTTGGCCATCATCTTGCCACTTGCTGAGTTTTAGTCACTTTAAAACATCTCAGATTTCAAAGTCAGTAAGATTTGTAAAGTTTGGCACCCAGTTTAATAATAAAGATATAACCACAAGGTACCAGATTAACACCAACAGGTTGGTCTGTATTATACAATGAGCTATGAATGATCTAAATAATTTTTAAAACTCGGGTCATCAAAGCAAACTGAATCCAAAACTGAATTTCCAAAAGTACAGTAAAAAGAAGTACAGTATCTGATACAGTATATATTTGATATGTTACTCCCTTATCCTGAACCTGGAAATTGAGTTTTGGATTCAGTTGCCTATATATGGGGTTATGCATGAATGCTAACGATCCTTTAAATACCTATTGATCCTTAACCTAGACAATTTTGTTGGGCACCAACCATGTGTTCATAGATTTACACCTGTAGTTTTCTCTTTGTGGCCTGACCTGTGAATGTCCCATTGGGCTGAACAGCACCTGTTATCTATAATCTTCGAGCACAGATACACTAGATCACACTGTCGATAACTAACACACGAGAAGAGGAGCAGTTCTCACTCCACATGTTTGACAAACGTAAGTCCTGTGGCAGATCTAGACAGGTGGTGCTGGGGGTGGTGGAGGGCTTTTACAGCAACACTCAATCAGACTACTTAAATCCTACATAAGCAATCTACAGTAATTGGCTGCAGAATCAGGCCAAATCAGCTGCCAAGTGGTATTCATATAATTGTTTGCAGAATGCCTGTACAATGTGGATTTCCATGACCAAACAATTTCAGCTATTATTCAAGAATATTTCAAGACATATGGTTTTTGTCTACACATGATATCACTATCACTCTGCCCCATTTAGTTTCATGATCAAAGTTTATAATTCAAACAGTATTCACTGGAATGATGGTGCTTTGGTTCCTCTTACCCGTTAATGCTTTCTGTTGTTTCTCTATATTCTCATACTATGCTTCATTACTGCTCTCAGCCTAAAGTGGTCTGGATGAAAAACAAGATTACCATCATAGACGACCCACGTTACCGCATGTTCCACAACCAGGGTGTGTGTACACTGGAGATCCGCAAGCCCAGTCCATTTGATGGAGGCGTTTACACTTGCAAGGCTGTCAATGACCTCGGAGAGGCTCAGGTGGACTGCAAACTAGAGGTCAAAGGTTAGTCTTTGTGTTAATATGAACATACATGACCTTCAGACATGTATCTTGAAACCTGGGACCCACTAAGCTGACGTCAAAAAAACTTGCGTTGTTAAAAACCAACTGTGTTTTATCTTATGTCAGCTGTGATTGGAGCAAAAAGCTGCCCATAAACCCATACAGATGGGTTAGGAGGATGTATCTCTCCATACCTGTAGGCATGGAACTAGTGCTGCAAACATACATGTACAAACCATACACAAAGCAGCATTTACTTACTTTTTTCACAATACTTCTCTTTCACCAAAGAGGAATTCACTCATGCAAAACTGCCTACGTGTTCCCTTTTGACTTGCATCATTTGCTTAGTTTTGTTACTTCAGTTTTTGTTCATGCACTTTGATTTGTAGTTGAACAACCAATCAGAGTACTCTCTTTCTCTCAGTGAATGATGCAGATTTGACATGTTAATTAGGGTAAATTCCCCCAGACGTGAGCCTGACAATAACAATATGTAGAACAGACCAAGCAAACTAGCCTGACGGACTGATGTTGCCCATTAGCCAACCTTTAGCTTTGTGTGTCCCAGCCTCAAACCCAAGTTAAGCATACAATATTGTCAAAATAATGCTCTTTCACATGAATCAGCGACAATAAAATGATCTATTATGCATGCCAGAACAGTAGATGTAAAAATGAACAGTTGAAAACAATGTTACATAAATGTACTACTTTAAGTAGATATATTGCACAAGATTTGCTCCTCCATCGCTGTGGTTCAATATACTCATCTGCCACTATATTAGGTACACCTGTCCAACTGCTCATTAACGCAATATTCTAAACAGCCAATCACATGGCAGCAACTCAATGCATTTAGGCATGTAGACATGGTCATGACAATCTGCTGTAGTTCAAACCGAGCATCAGAATGGGGAAGATAGGTGATTTAAGTGACTTTGAATTTGTCATGGTGACTTTGAACGTGCCAGATGGGCTGGTCTCAGTATTTCAGAAACTGCTGATCTACTGGGATTTTTACGCACAACCATCTCTAGGGTTTACAGAGAATGGTCTGAAAAAGAGAAAATGTCCAGTGAGCGGCAGTTCTGTGGGTGCAAATGTCTTGTTGATGCCTGAGGTCAGATGAGAATGGCCAGACTGGTTCGAGCTGATAGAAAGGCAATAGTAACTCAAATAACTATTAGTTACAACCGAGCTATGCAGAAGAGCATCTCTGAACACACAACACCTCCAGCCTTGAGGCAGATGGGCTACAGCAGCAGAAGACCACACTGGGTGCCACTTCTGTCAGCTCAGAACAGGAAACTGAGGCTTCAATTGGCACAGGCTCACCAAAATTGGACATTCAATGATTGGAAAAATGTTGCCTGGTCTGATGAGTCTTTATTTCTGCTGCGACATTCTGATAGGATCAGAATTTGGCATCAACAACATGAAAGCATGGATCCATCCTGCCTTGTATCAACAGTTCAGGCTGGTGGTGGTGATGTACTAGTGTGGGGAATATTTACTTGGCATACTTTGGGCCCATTAGTACCAATTGAGCACCGTGTCAACGGCACAGCCTACCTGATTATTGATGCTGACCATGTCCATCCCTTTATGACCACAGTGAATCCCCAACTCGTTTCTTGAACATGACAATGAGTTTACTGTACTCAAATGGCCTCCACAGTCACCAGATCAGAATCCAATAGAGCATCTTAGGGATGTGGTGTAACGGGACAAGTGTGCAGCAGCTGTGTAATGCTATCATGACAATATGGACCAAAATCTCAGAGGAATATTTCCAGTACCTTGTTGAATCTATGCCACGAAAGATTAAAGCAGTTCTGAAGTCAAAAGGGGGTCCAACCCGATACTAGTAACGTGTACCTAATAAGGTGGCTGGTGAGTGTATGCTCAAACTAGAAATATGAACATAATATATTTAATGTCTTTTCTAGATTTCCCAGGTAAGTACAGTATGGAATTTAATTTCTCTCTTATTATTCTATTTATTCACATTAATTCTATGTATTCTTCATCTCTTGTTTCTAGTGGTACTGTGGAGCTCAACTTCAACATACAAAGCCGTTGTGGCTCCTTTCTTTGCACCAATACTGCATTTCTACAGTATAAATACTTGAACATGTAATTTATTTATAACTTTATCAAACATTATTAATAATAAAAAACTTATTTGACAAAAAACAAACAAACATTATTAATAAAACTTTCAAAAATGTAATGATAATAATCTTTTTCAGAATTTACTTAACATCCAATCAGTTCCTTTCCACTTATCAATAATACTTTACCATACAATAGGGGTACAATAATATCCCATCATAATTTATGATCACACAAATAATTCATGTAAAAACAAAACAATAAAAGGGATCATACTAAATTTTCTTACGTTTCAATTTAATTTTCTTGCTGACAAAGCTTGCTGAGTTAAACTGGTTTGAAGGATAGTCACAAATAATATAAAGATTTCAAATGAGTTAACTGGTAGTATGAAGCATTTTAATAGAAAAAATAGATTACTGCTGTATGCTCTTATTCCACAAGAACTGGCATAAACTGAGAATCTGCAACAGCATACAGCAAATCCAGATCAATGTCATCTCACCACTACCACTGGGCCACACATCCCATAATGCAACAGACTGCAGAAAACAGACTTCACACAGTCACACCCATCACACATTGTTTGGCAGGTCTACCATAAACCCCTAGACCTGACAAAAACACCAATATTTGCACATTATATCATGTTTTCATACTGTCACACATTGCCATATTGTTGTGTTTCTGTCTTGGTAGACTGTGGTCTGTCCTTTAACTCCTCCATGTTAAATCTGTAATGACTAAGTCAGCGATGTACCCTGAAGCACATATAACTCCCTCATGTAAACTTTGGGTTTAATCCGTATTTTCTTTTTCTCCCCCAGTCATCACTCAGGAATAGTTACTACATGTGTTGTTCTCATTCAAGGTAAGCTTTCATATGGTTTCGGGCATATGAAGCTTATATTTCATTCATTCTGCATCCCTTGGTTGCCAGTAATCCCACTTTTGCTCTTTGCTGGTGTGCAACGCTCTAGAATTCTATTCAAGAATCAAGACTGTTTTACAGGATTCTATAAGAGCTCAGTTTAAGGCTCTATAGATAAACTGTTCGCTCCGTATAGAATGTATACTGTATAGTGCATGCTTTTGACAGAACGTTTCACGTTACAATATTGCAATAATGTGACATTACTTTTGCATTTTCTCAACAGAATCTAACAAAGACTCTTTCTTCTCTAGAACGGAAACGCTATGCTTGGCTTGCAGGCATTTTTACACTGGAAATGCTACTTTATATTGTGATACTTCAAGCGTTTGTTCCTCTAAATGTCCTTTGCATGCAGTGACAAATGGGCTATACCACAAAAGTTTTTTTTTTAAGTTGTAAAACCATTTATCCTGGTGTAGGTAGAATAAAATGATGCATTCTGAATGTCAATAGACCAAAAATATAACACCATTATTCATCATGCTCACTCATACCATGATGACTCCCATGATACTTGTGTATTGCTTTCTAATAGCCAAGTAGTGACTTCAAAGCAAATAGAAAACTAATGTGAATGAATCACTTGGCTGTTAGTAAAATCAGATACAGGCTGATTTTGTAGTTGATAATGCACAGTTAATGACTTGGAAACTAGAGTGCAAATCTTCTGAAGTTAAAGTGCCCTTATGATGCCAATTTATTCTAAATATCAGGTTTAAATTTATGCAAAATATCTCAAAATATATTGTACACCACTTCTTTTCTCAGTGTCTGAAATGAGTCGATCCAGATCTGATTGGTCAACTCGACCAGTCTTTAGTGACTAGCCTACTGCTTATAGCACATGTAGGAAACAAAACACCCATAAACTTATCTGAAATTCAACTGGGGAGTTGTTTGGCATTTGTAAACAGTAATATATAATGATGACATTGCATTTACTATCAGATTTTACCATGAATCCTGCTCTTTTGAAAGTATACAAATAGTATAGGCAAAGACTATGTAAATACAAAGATAGTCTGTTATGTGCAATAATAGCGAAATAAGCCCCAACTATCTAAAAGAGCTAATCGCACACGGGTAAATTAATTGAATCTGTTTTGACGGTAATGATTGCAGTTGTTACCACAAAACCAGTGAGTAGGAGCTGTGGAAGTAACAATCTCATTAATCCGGCCTCAAGGGGCACACTAGTGACTATTGTCTAGTGTTCTTGTTGAAGTAATAGTTCACCCAATTAATATTTACTCACCAATTACTTACTTGAGGATTCTTCCATTAAACAATAAAGAAGATATTTTGAAGAAAACCTGTAACCACTGACTTCCAGTTGGAGAAAACAAATACTATAGAAGTAAATGGTTACAGGTTTTCAAAATAAAAGTGTTCAAAATATCTCCTTTAGTGTTTAACAGAAGAAAGAAACTCATGAAGGGTTGAAACAAGTAAAGGGTGAGTAAATGATGACAGAATCTTCATATTGTGAGTGAACAATCAGTTTAAGGTGCCCTCCTTCCATGGCAGAGGAATCAATGTTGGTGCCGTGACCCGGATGGGAGTGAGTGAACTATAGAGGCTGCAGTCTTTAATGTCCTTTCTTGTGTTTATACTGTAATTCCAAGTACAATCACCCGCTTGAATTAGCATTTACAGCACAGGCCACATGGCCTCAGCCACAACTTGTTTTGTAAAGATGGTTGAGGTTGACAATATTTGCAGGCAACTTTTAAAGACTATAGGCTGGCATTATGCAAGCTTATTCCAAGTCTACATACAGAGACTAAAGCGGTCACACTAGCATGCGAAATTGGTCATATGGTGATGTGAAAACGGGTGGGATAAAACAAGATGATGGGACACCATGATAAAACGAGTGATTGCTTCATATTACACATTTCTGAATGTCAAGTCAGAGTTCACCAAGCTTGAACTTTGGAACACAGCAACATGTGTCACACAAGCTTGCGGTTTCGATCTGACATATTCACATGTACAACTGGTCAGAAAGTCTATGGGTGTATCTAAAAGTGTATCTATGAAGCTAAAAGTGCAGTATCCACGGCGGTGAGGAGACAACAACTCCATTTATTGTGCACTTTTGAAATGTGCAGACCTTCCCAATCCACTTCATTACACACTATAATAAAGGTGATATTCAAAAAAAGCATATAGGGGCACTTTAGAAACTACTAATTTAGATTTCAGTCAAATAATGAATGATTTCTCTTGAGATCAAGCAGTCAGATTGAAAAGAAAGTCAAGACTTGCATCTCTGCCCCAGCAACAATCCTTCTGCAGATGCTTCCACTGTGTGCTTTGTATATTTATAACTGTGATCATATTGCATAATGCAGCTTAATTTAGAGCACTTTCAACCAACTGCCTTCACAGCTCAACATGCTACAATAAGAAAAGATGACATGCAGTGATGAAATGAGTTATGAGCGGCTGGATAGCTGAAAAAGCTTGCAGAAACATGATTGCACTTACTGCCTCAACATTTGCGCTGCACCTGGCAAACACTCACAAACTGTTCTGATGTTACTGTGTTCTTTTTATGTTTTGGTGAATTAGGAGCTTCTCCGTATGAATTCATACAGTCTCATTGTTTCTATAAATCTTACATTTTGTACAATTTCATACGGTTTGGCATTTAATTAGCCAAAACATAAGCTAGTTATGTATTCCCAGAAGATTTCCTTCTCTTTCTTTCTCTCTCCCTCTGTATCTCTGTCTGTGAATACCTTTTCTCTCTTTGTTTGAAAATACTTAAGTTGCTCCTATAATTGTCTGAATGTCATTGCATTACAAAATATCAAGCTGATTCTTGTAAAAATTAAGTGCACTTCTTGTATTGAATGTGCACTTGTAGTGTACTGTAGTGTAAAAAAGCTAATAATAATAAATAGACAAATAATACATTCATGAAATTAAAAGCCACTTAGAGTAAGTTGAAGACTATGCTTTATATGTTCACTCCATTGCGAGTAAAATGTACATATTTTACATATTTTAATAAGGTGAATTGTTTTGAATTAATGTTTTAATAATATTTGGTCGTGTTTTACTTCATTGTCCACAAGTGGAAATTTATCTTTGGCTTCAACTACATCAGCATTTACATCCTACATATCACATAAATAAAGTCAAATATCGGTAAAATAATATCCAATCATCATTCATGGTCACAGATATTTACGTAAAAACAAAACAATATAAGCGATCATACTGAATTTTCTGAAATTTAATTCAGTTTTCTTGCTGACAAAAGGGTTAAACTGCTTTGAAGGATAGTCGCAAAAAAGATTCTAAATTACTTATTGTATTACTGTATGCTCATTTTCCATTCCACTCAAGTAGTTATTCCATCACTATTCCAAGTAGTTATACCATCACATAAATCACATTAAAAACTCAATTAGCCCTATTTACAAGCCAGTATTTAAAATTCTAATGGCAGTTTGCACAAAAGACTTTTGATACACACTTTTCTTTACTTGAGGTTGCCTAAAACGTCTTAAAAATGCACTTACTTGATGTATTCCGTATTATACACAGGTTAAGCCAAGTTGCTCAAGTATTAAATGTTCCAAACTGGAACTTCTTAATTACCAATGTATAAATACAAATGGTTACATTGTAGAATTCAAAAATCCTGGTAACAGTGTAATTGTACATGCAATTAATATTAGTAGGGTACAAATTTGGTTCTGGGCTACTGCCTGTCATTATGCATAAAAGATGGTTACTATTTTAAATACTTGATACATGAAGCAAGGAAACTGTAAAATAGTGGGTTACAATTTATTTTAAGGTGTCCTTGTTACAGTGTAACTACTACCAGGTAATATTAAATAATTACATGTACTTATTATACAGTTAGGGTTAAATTTGGGTCAGGTTTAGGGTTATTTACATGTAATTATGCATTATTAATTGTAATTACTATAGTAAGGACATGAAACTTGTATAACGGACACATTAAGAAAGTGTTGGTAAATTGTATTACAAACATTTCAATTTAAATGTAATGTTTTTCAGAACCTTCAGCAGCATATTTCAAAAACTAAGCAAAGTAATTTTGTGTCGATGTACTGTACCTAAATAAACAGCAATATCCGAATGTTATAGTTTAAAATTCAATAGTTTTGTGAAATATTTTGCTTGAAAACTGGCTTGTCTTTTTTAAAATATTGCTAGGTTTGTTATTTTGTTATGCGAGGACATTCAGATATTTTTAGATGCGTTCACCTGTCTAAATGCCTCTTGAAGCAGCATATACAGATGTAAAGAACAAATCTGTTTCATTATGCCATCATTTAAGTGCCATCTCTCTGACTGTCCTCATCTTTCCCTCTTCCAGGAGGTTTTACATTCTTTGAGCTGATGAAGCGAGGAGTTCCCTTACACCTCATTGATAAATACATGAACGAGTCTAAGACCTCAGAGTCAGAGAAGAAGGGATCGGACTGATGACTGATTCGCCCAATCATTACAACAGAAATCCCTGTCACTACTACAAATAATGGCACATGTGTCAAAACGTTGGCATGGCATGCTGTGTTCAGATCTGTAGTTGCTGTCACCGTTTTCAAAAACGCCACTGGGATGCATGACTTTAGTGAACTGGATTGTAGCTTTTATCACAAATAGACTTTATCACTTCAATATTGTATTGTGAAAGACGTAGAGCAGCCTGGTACAGATATGGTGTATATGCAGTTCATTTATGACTTTCTGGGTGTGGAAAATGGGGGTGAGCCAAACTGAGCACAAGTCTGGGGTTTTGGATGTTTATGGTTTTCTTTTCTTTTTTTTTCCTGGCTGTGTTGAGCTTTCCAAAAATGTATTCTTCATTCTCTTATGAATGTATTGAAACTCACTTAGATTTGCAACACCAGTTCTGCGCAACTGTCGGAACAGACATCAGAAAGAAATATAGAGACGATGTGTTTGTCGAGTACATGTTCATTTTAGCATGACAGTTGAATAAATGTCCCTATAGGGAAAACTACTGTTGCTTTTTTGTTTCAAAATATATTATTTTGTTGCAGATTGTAATTTAGTATCTGTTTTAAAAATAGTGTTGTACACATATTTTAAGAAAAACAATTTTTTTGAGTGGTTCAGTTTGGTATGCTTGTGCACCGAACTAATATAATCTTTGAAACCAAAACATGTGCAAGGCTTAGCCTGCAGTATATGTGATAAATTTGGATAGCAACAAAACAAATGTGAGGTTAACTATATAAAACCTTTATTAAAATGAATTTTGATTTGTTCAAATGAGGATTTATATACACTCTAAAAAACGTTGAGTTATTTGATTTAACCGAATGGTTAGGTTAAAAAATATTTGGTGCTTTGTTGGGTTATTTTGAACCATTATTGAATTATTTATTTAATAACTCAACCGGTTGGGTTTAAAAAAATTTAAATTTCAATGGTCAACTGATTCAACTGACACAGAACAGCTGTATGTTAATATGCGTGCGTAATCTTGTTTTGCGTTATAAAGTTTATGTAATATTTATATTTGTTATGTTTTATTACAATAATGCTACTGATTAATAATCAAATCCATCTTCAGTTGAACTTTATCATTTTTACATCAAATGTGTTGATGTAACTTTTTTGTCACATATCGAGGCAATTTTGTGAATCTCTACCACTCCACAATTTAGAAAACACAGTCATTTTTATGTAGGTTAAAACGCATAAAGCCAGGCAAAAGCTATGGATTTTTAAGTACAGTAGGTGCTGATTAAGTGGACATTTACAGACACAAAAGTGTGACCGAAAAAAACCCACAAGAAAAAATACCAGTAATTTAAAGTAAATATTATTGACTTTTTGAACCATACAATGCTAAAGTGTGTTATACTGTATATTTTAATAATAGTTAAACACTTTGTTAATGTGTGCTACAGCACTTTGTAGTATTACCTATAATACTACTGAAATAGAACTGATAAACTGATGTAGTAACTACTGTAGTGTACTTTAGTTGTAGTGAAGTTTCACAAACTAACTTCGAGAGGAGCATGTGATAGGATTGACCGCAGCTGGTCCCTATCGCTAATCATCAGTTAGCCAATTGGATCATTCCACATTTAATATAAATATCAGCATGCCTTTTCTTCGTTTTGAAATATAGTAAACTGATGTATTTTAGTATAATATAGTTGTTGAAAACTACGACATTGGGTGATTTGTTTATATTACTGCAGTTGTTCTGTTAACATAGCGACTGCAGAATTACCACAACAGATAAACTCAAGTACAACACTAGAGCAGAGGTTCCCAAAGTGGCGGTCGAGGGACAAAGGGGGTTTTGGCTGGGTAATTTCCAAAAATCTAATTTATTTTATTAAACTGTTACAATTACCATATTTTATCCATAACCTACAGAAGAAAGAAATAGTAGTTAATAGTTACATTAAAAAACAGCATTAAATAAAAAGAGATTAGGCTTTTTTTTTTTTGCGACCCCCGGGGTGATTGTTATATTAAAGACACGGCACATTAATTTTATGGCACCAGGTTAAACTTTCTGACACCTTTACAGCATTCACATATATCAGAAATAAATATAGGCCACAACTGAACAAGGAAGATGATCTCTGAGGGGCATTCTTCAAAATTTAATTATGAATAGACCTATTGGTGTGTGTCATTGTCTGCAAGGTTTATATAATTATAACCAACTCTGAGGATATTGGGGGTCAAGAGTCCCTGACATTGCTATTTTTGGGGGTCATAGGCTGAAAAGTTTGGGAACTCCTGCACTAGAGTAGGGTTCAAAAATACTGTAGTAGGCCTACTATAAATCCCTATAGTATGTTTCATATAGTGTCTTTTGGGTTTGTTTTCTTTACATGTAATATTTTTTTAACTTTTAATTTAAGTTTTTTATGAATAATATTAATATTTAATATAAACAAAAAGTTGTTTAGCTACAACACTCTACTGTAAGCACCGACAGTAAATCGGCGCCCCTGGCGGTCAGACGCGCCACCGGAGCTGTTCAAATTTCCCGGCTCGGTCCTCTTCCGGACTGCAGTTTCCTGCTCCTCTCCGTTTATCTGCTTTCAACTATTAGGAACGGAGGAGACTGTCGTTTCCGCTCACCCAAAATGACTCTCCACACGTAAACGCCGCATTCTAATGCCTTCTTCTAAGTGGACACTTGGTTATTTGGACCAAAAGCGTGCACTAACCCTGCCAAAAGAGCGCTCATAATGCCTCAGTGCGAGTGTCCGGAGCCGCTGTCCGCTGTCCAGCTCAAGCGCCTGGAGGAGCACAAGTACAGCGCGGCCGGGCGATCGCTCTTCGAGCCGCCCTGTCAGATATACTGGAACTGGCTGGTCCAGCAGATCCCGACGTGGGTCGCGCCGAACACGCTGACCACCATCGGACTGGCTATTAACGTAATAACGACGGTCATTCTCGTGTATTACAGCCCTACGGCCACGGAGGAGGTGAGTTTCGGGCACAAGCAAAACTTTGAGTGACGGCGTGACGTGTTTCATTCTATTTAAATGCCCTGCCACGTCAGGGTTAAAAATAAACAACCACACTTCGGACAGCAACACTTGACTGTAACGCTTATTGTAAATATTTCTCAGTTCATTGAGAAAATAATACACCATGGAGGTGGTACACTCAGCAATACAGGTACAGAAGCTATCACGGTGGTGGTACCTGTTTAAAAGATTCGCGTTTGTATACAATTTAGGCACCAATATGTACCTTTAAGCCACCAACATGTGTGAAAAGATGGTGACAGCCTTTACCTGTATTTTTAAGTGTCGCTATCTAGTGATAGTTCACCCAAATATGAAAAAGTACTCATTATTTACTCTCTCTCAAGTGGTTACAAACCTTTGAGTTTCATTTTTTCCTATTTAAAATATTTTGTAGAATGTTGTCAAGCTGTAGCCACTGACATCTACTGTACACTCTCAGAAATAAAGGTACAAGATTTGACACATTTGGGTTCATATTAATACATTAAGGGTACATATTAGTACCTAAAAGTAAAAAAGTGTACCTTTTAAAATGTTTAGGTACAAATAAATGCTTTTAAAGTATCAATATGGACCCTTTTGGTACAAATGTGTATCTTTTGAAAAGGTACCACCCCAGTGACAGCTCTTGTACCTTTATTTCTGTATAGAGGGAATAATATGGAAGTCAATGGCTTCCAACATACTTCAAAATGATATTCTTTTGTGATTAAAAGAAGGGAGGATCTCAAACAGCTTTGAAATGAGTGCAAAGTAAGTGACAGTATTTTCATTTTTAGTTGAATTATCCCTTCAGGGCACTGTAAACAAGCAGCTGCTTTATCAGATTTATTGACTGTATACACATCATGCAGATCACATGGACGGTTTGTTATTTTAGCTGTTGAGCCTCTCTATCTGATTCCTGGGTGCACAGTGACCCCGTATCACTCTGTGTATATGTGTGTGTGGACATACCCTGTGTCGTATTTCCAGAATCACAGACTATAGTCCACTGGCAAAGTCCAGATTGCTCTGTTTATTGCTGTGCAGTTGTGGAGATTGCTGCTGAATGCACAACTTTAACCCACCTGTTGCCAGGCTGGAACACAGATAAAGGGGGCTTAGAGCAAACTTTGACCAGAGGCTAAATTAATTGGTCAAGTCAGCCAATAATAGCCTTATTAATATATAATATAGTGAAAATATTTTTTAATTAGGCAACATTCCGTTTCACATTCATTTAACATTACACAAATAATAAATCATGAATAGTAAATTAAGGTATGAGAGATTTCATATTTAATTTTAAGTTGAAACACACATGCATTCTTATATTATATTTTATGATAGTATATTACTAAAATCAACACTTTTCTCCCTCCATAATTACATGCTTTCATTAAGCAAGAATGTTTTAAATTGATTACAGTAAAACATTCATGTTAAAATATATATTAAATTTATAATAAAAAACGTACAGTTGAAGTCAGAATTATTAAATCCCCTGAATTATTATCCCCTGAATTATTAGCCCCCCTGTTTATTTTTTAATATTTTTTAATATCTGTTGTAACGAAGAGAAGATTCTTTCAATACATTTCTAAACATAATAGTTTTAATAACTAATTTCTAATTACTGATTTATTTTGTCTTTGCCATGATGACAGTAAATAATATTTTACTAGATATTTTTCAAGACACTTCTATACAGCTTAAAGTGACATTTAAAGGCTTAACTAGGTTAATTAGGTTAACTAGGCAGGGTAATTAGGCAAGTTATTGTATAACGATGGTTTGTTCTGTAGATAATCGAAAAAATATCTAGCTTAAAGGAGCTAATAATTTTGACCTTAAAATGGTTTTTAAAAAATTTAAAACTGCTTTTATTCTATCTGAAATAAAACAAATAAGACTTTCTCCAAAAGAAAAAATATTATTAGACATACTGTGAATATTTCCTTGCTCTGTGAAACATCATTTGGATTATTTTTTAAAAAGAAAAAAATTCAAAGGGGGGCTAATAATTCTGATTTCAGCTGACTTAAAGTAAATTCCAATCAAGTATTATGTGATTATTATTCTTTTTTAAGCATCAAATTGTCATTATTGAAGTATTTCTGAGAAATTGTGTGACACTGAAAACTGGTGAAAGTGCATCTTTGCTAACACAGGTATAACATGCATTTTTCAAAATATCCAAATAAAATAGTTAAGTTAAATTGCATCAGTGGTCCGCAACATTACTATTTTTGCCACATTAAATAGTTTGAAAAATCTTACCAACTCCCAGCATTTAAAGGTCGCCAAAATGTACAGGAAAAGGCCAAATTAGGATGTCAGAAGAGACGTAGATAAATATTTCTCCATGACTTTATAAATCAACAAATTTGGGCCAACATTTTATCTGCCAACCACTTTTAGTGCATACTAAAAATCTAGTGTATGCTTTACAGTAAATGATCAGTAATGGAATCTGTGCAATTATCAAGGCCAAAATAATATATGTAAACAAAATTTTGCCATGTACTATATATAGAAATATTGACAGCATAGTAAAAAACAAGTAAACCCTTTTTATTTGGCTAATGCATTGCACCACTGCATACAAAAGGAAAAAATGACACTTAAAACACTGAAAATGCATCAGCTACAGCCTCAGTGAAAAATAAATTCCTTCAGTAAACAAGTATCTTTCACAGAATAAGGCAGACATTATATTATTAGAAGCCTACTCCATACACTACAGTGATTAAGGTGACTGACATACAGTATTATATTATATATTATTACATAGTATAAATGTGCTTTATGCTTATAAAACAACTAAAATGGCTTGAAGTACACAGATAATGGTATTTTTGCTATCGTGTGCTGATTCTCTCTGGATTTCATGAGTCAAAACATTTCTATCTACAGTCTGTGTTCATGTAAGGGATTTCCTGGAAAGCTTTAAGTTTTAGTTTATGAGTAAGATTGATTTTTAAATATCATGCTTGTCACTTATGTTGTAGTACCCCTTTTAGAATGAAAAATGTATTTAATTGTTTTATTATTACGATTAAAAGCCGATACTAGGGCTGCTTAAAATTGAAAAAAAAAAAAAGAAAAACACACAAATTGTGATATTTAGACTTTCTCCTATTTACATTGCGATATTTCACCAGATAAATTTTAATAGCTCCATTTTGGAAAGAATTAATATTTTTAGATTGATATGGATGATTTTGTAGTGGAGTGCATTTGCATAAAATATAATAAATTACTAGCATAGTTAAGTACAGAAGAGCAATGATTCAAATGAAGGAGTGTAACAGTATTAAGGTATCAAATTAAAAGAATTTAAATTTACAATAAAGCTGTATAGTCTTCACTGTATAAATAATTCAATATAATGAATCTTTCTTAAAGGTACAAGCATAATAATTTCCTTGTGCCCAAATTTTTAAACTTGCTTAAAATGTTAAATGAAGACACACACAAAAGAACACACACACAATTGATAAACTTTCACTTTATTATGGTTAAAAATGAACAATTCTCATGTGTTCTGAACTGCTCCTGATCAACTATAATCCTGACTCCACATTTTGCAATGTGAATATTGTGATTTCGATGCTAAAACGATATATTGCGCAGCCCTAATCAATACCAACAACATCTTGATTGATACCCCCAATATACAGTATATTAAGTATACTGTACATAATCATGCAATGTCACTGCATAGACCTGAAATCAGGTTCCATCCTAATAACAATCTGACAGATTTGGAAAACACATTCACAGTGACAGACTCAACAGCGAGAGTCATTTTAAACATTGAAGGCCTTCAAGAGTTGCGATAACACTCTCTCACACACACAGGCGCACACATGGGATCTGTTCAGTTTTGTGAATGTGCAATGAAAGCAGATGGTCTGCATGTAGTCTCTCGCTCTCTGGGAAATCGACCCACTAGGCCACATGGACTTTTGCCCATATCAGTCAGACACACACGCACGCACATGCGCACACGCACACATGCACACACACACAGACACATTGAATCTGTCCTTGATATAAAAGTTTCTCTTTTCATGTGGCTATTTTCAGGATTATGAGCCATTATAAAGCATTTCACAATGTCTTTATATAGTATTTTGCGTTCTTTATTATTACATTTATCTACTATATTTCAGTTAATATACTCCATCTTAAATCTAAAATCTGATCTTATTGTTTTAGTGTTATATAAAAAATAAAATGAAAAACTAGGGCGAGGAACTGAGAATTAAAGCCAAGGAGGCAACAATCTAGGGCAGACAGTTACGCCAGTCTTCTCTCAGGAATTGAGTCATTTCACATTTGTAGCTACAGTACATTCTCCTTTCCTTACATATGATTTGATTATACTCCCTCGGCTTAGTTACCTTTGAATCATTTGTACGACCGAAGATGTTCTTTTAAAACAGTCCAAATACTGTAGGAATGATAACGGTATCTGTTAAAGCAACTTTTGTGGCCATGTTTGTGAATCATCATAGAAAGAAAATACAAGCCAAGCATATCCACAATTACAAGTTAAAACTGAGTTTTAAGGTATATACTTCTTCAAGTGATAGTTCACCCTAAAATGAAAATTCTGTCACTATTTACTCTCTCGTTTCAAACTGTTATGACTTTTTTTGTTCTGTTGAACACCAGAGACAATATTTTAAAGAAAGCTGAAAACCTGTAACTGTATTTACTACTATAGTGGCCCATTTCCACTGAGTGGTACAGTATTGTATGGGTCACTACACTTTTTGGGTACCCTTTCCAAAGGGTACCTAGCATAGCAAAAAAGGTACCAAAAGGCGGAGCCAGACGCCCAGCTGAACGCTAATGGTTTACAGAGAAATGTCACTATGACATGCACAAGCCAGGAGAATGAAAACAAAGGAAGCGCCATTTTTAAATACACTGCCGAGGCATTACAACGTAACAATATATACATATAATAAGCCATGGTCGCCCCGAGCTCAAACAAGCCTTGACCTAGTCTTGATGGACAGCCAGAAAGCCAAGAAGGACAGAATCTGCCATGTGTCCTGTTGTTGTTTGCGAGCCCTTCTAAAAGCGTGAGTGGTTGGGTGCGCTCTCTGCGAGTGTATATTTGAAATAACAAACTTGAGCTCATGATACGTAGACGTGATTACAGTAGTGCGGATTCTTACATCCTTTCAGAAATGGAGAAATGCAAGAGTGAAGCGCGGAAAAACAAAGCAGAAGCCTGAAAAAACAAAGGCGCAAATGATTCTTTCAGCAACCCAATACATAACCTAACTGCCATGTTTAATTATCGCCTTTTAGACTATTATGAACTCAGAATGACAGAATTACTTTCTAACGTGGTTCCATGTGCTGGTGAAGAATAAAGATGTGAGGTTTCCACAGACTGTATATGTTTCGTATCATTCATGAAACCTAATAAGGCCTAGATGTATGTTTTGGGTGTATTTTATTTGTAATTGGTAACATTTTGCAGTCGTTACAGTAGGCCATTTCGAATTATCATTGATCTGCAGCTATAATCAAATCCTGTTCATAGAAAGGTTAGTAATTAAGATTAATTTATACTTAAGTATTTATGTATATAAAGGCATTAGTTTAGTAAGAAGGGCTTCTCATACGATGTGTGAACTTGAAGCAAGAAAGACATCGACTACAACTTTCTGTCGAACACCACACCTTCCAAAAGGGTACTATTGGTACCCTTTATCAGTGGAGACACAAGCCTGATAATTGTGACATAGAAGTCAATGGCTACAGGATTTTAGCTTTCTAAAAAAACATATTCTCTTATGTTTAATTGAAGAAAAAACTCTAACGTTTGGAACCACCTGAGGGTGAGTAAGCAGTCAGTAAAGTTATGGTGAATCATCCCTTTAAGTGGTGTCTCAGAAAATACGAATCAAATGATTCGTGTTCTGGAAAAAATGCCTTTGTGTAGTCAAACAAGTAGAACTGGATCTCCATTATTGTTAGTAATTAAAGTTATTATGAGTTAAAATAGGCATTATTTACTTTGTTAGGTGTGAAAAGTTCAACTGCTCAAGTTAATCCACAGAAAAAAGTTGCTTTGCTTAACTAATCAGGATTTAAGACCCATTGGTACACTCTGGAATGCCAGTTTGGCAGATACTAATAATTCTTTATATTTTGAAGCCTATATAGAGACCAATAAAGACAATTCCTGATATGAATTGTTCTGAGCCTGATCACATAACAGATGACGACCAATTAAAACTTCTAATAAATGAAATAAATCAAAGTATTATTTTAAAAATGTTCGAAATATTCTAGATCTTAAATCCTCTTTTGCCCACCTCTCTCTCTCTCTCTCTCTCTCTCTCTCTCTCTCTCTCTCTCTCACACACACATACAACCAAACTGCAATAATATAACCTTAAAATGCACAAAAATACAGATCATGTGACAAAATCTGTTTACCATACACTTCATTTTCTTATTGGAGTGATTAAGATACATTAATAACACTTATCTGCTGATATTGATATGGCCACTAACATATTACAATATTTTCAGTCTGAAATTCACCACAATAAGTCGACAGAAACATCTGGTTCATAGAAGTTAGACTCGATCAATGCCTGTGTACCAGTTTTCATTCCTTTCTACCTTTTAAGGCTCCAGGTTGGGCCTTCCTTCTCAGCGCCTTAGGCCTCTTTATCTACCAATCACTGGATGCCATTGATGGAAAACAGGCCAGACGGACCAATAGCAGCTCAGCTCTTGGAGAGCTCTTTGATCATGGCTGTGATGCAGTTTCTACAGGTAAAAACTGCCAAATAATCTTTCATAATTAGATTTGACCAGTACTAATAAGTATTTTTAATATTAACATCAGTATTTATACTGCTTATATTTAAACCTAAGGTAGTAAGGTTTATCCTAGTCCGGTGTCTGCCGTTTTAGTATTAACTGTTACAATCGTATTAAATCATTTTTAAAAATTGTGGGTATATTTTAATCACATGCACTTGTTGATGTTTGGTCTTCAGTAGTATTGTAGTTCTTGTGCCACCTGTTTCTTTTCAGTACTGACACCTTGTGGACAAACGGAGTAGTTCAAAAACAACTGAAAGTTATTTTGGGAGCTGCTCTTTAGCACATACTGTGAAGAAAAAAAAAACGTATGAAACACCAGGCCGTTCACATAAATGTCAATTGTAAAACATAGACTAGGGGAGAGTGGGACACAAAGTAACACTTATTGGTTTTGGGCAAATAATGAGGGTTAGACAAACCATTTTTTTTACCAACAACACACAAGCCTCTCCTACAAATGAGCACTGGAATTATGATCGCCGGACCTATGTTTTTTGTGCAGTATTGCCAAAAGTGCCAGGAGTAAAAATGTTACTATTTACCCACCTGCGGGGCAAGTTGTAACAGTCAGAGGGTTAGTTGTAACGCATGCTTATAAAAGGCAGATTTCACACGATTCATTTAAATCCAATTTACTCTAAATAGTAGCTATATTTCCTCAGTAATTGGCTCATTTTTTTAATTCTACATAGCACAGTATGTTTATGTATTTATTTGTTTATTGGATAAACACATTTGAATCTATGTGCATTATTATCCATTTATCCATTATTATACAATGCATTTATTTGCATTATTATCCATTTATCCTTTATTATAAAATGCATTTATTTGCATTATTATCCATTTATCCATTATTATACAATGCATTTATTTGCATTATTATCCATTTATCCTTTATTATAAAATGCATTTATTTGCATTATTATCCATTTATCCATTATTATACAATGCATTTATTTGCATTATTATCCATTTATCCTTTATTATACAATGCATTTATTTGCATTATTATCCATTTATCCTTTATTATACAATGCATTTATTTGCATTATTATCCATTTATCCTTTATTATACAATGCATTTATTTGCATTATTATCCATTTATCCATTATTATACAATGCATTTATTTGCATTATTATCCATTTATCCATTATTATACAATGCATTTATTTGCATTATTAGCAATCAAATATTTTTTTTTCCATTAAAACAATATTTTCTATTAAAAAACATTTTTTAATATAAAAAGTTCTCAACATTACACTTAAAATAAATAAAAAAATGTGTTAGTTTAACTGGTGTCCAAGAGTGTGTGGCTTAATTGTAACACCCTGTTACAACTAACCCCGCTGTGGCTAGCAGTCTCTGTGTGTGTTTTACATCTTTCAAAATGGTTCCATCTTTTAGCCTGGAAGACGGCAATCACAACAATATAAGATTTTACATGCACGCTTTCACAGATTTTTTTTAAAATAAAAAATATAAAGTATAATAAAAAATACTTTTATGTTGCAATAATGGTTTCTCATTCAAATTTCGCCGAATTTTTTCAATAATTGTCAGGAAGACGTCTGTCGACACTGTGGTGAAAACCTCGGAAGCATGCCATGATCATCCCTGAGCAAATACCTTAAAACTCAGTGTTACATTTAACCCTGCGTTACTTTGTGCACTGCGCTCCCCTACACTTAACTGATGTGTTTAACACACAAAAATTACACGGTGATACAAGATGTCAAGAATCAAGTCATCTAGCACAACAGCCAAAAAATGCTGTAACTTGAAACTGACAACTAAAAAAATACACACTTACTGTTCACAATAATGTTTTTTAAAGACCGATTTGCACCAGATTTTGCAATTTATGAAAATATATATAAAAAAAAGGCTAAGTGATTGGCGTAAATCAGACATTTAGCACCTTGCTATGCTGCGGGCATTCTAAAAAGCATGGTACTTCCTTTGACAACAACTTACAAAAATACACTTGTCTCCGGGGGGGGGAATAAAGCGGTTGGGAGGACACGCAGCACACTTACTGTTCAATTTCACACTAATCTAATTTGAACTCAGATTAGCACTCGGTTTTGCTGTTTGATTATTTACCCCTGCACATGTGTATTTCCATCGCTCTAACTAGACTGCTCTTGTAGTGTTTGTTGCAGTGGGATCGTGTATATGCTGTGGGATCGGCGCGTATCCTAACTGGATGTTTTTTTGTGGCTTTGTGGGCATGTTCATGTTTTTCTGCGCACACTGGCAGACATACGTGTCTGGAACGCTCCGCTTTGGACTGTGAGTGCATCTGTTCACAGTATATTTGACTCAATTTATTGAACTGTCTTGATGGGTTGTTTTTTTTTAATGGTATTTTGTTTCTGCAGGGTTGACGTGACAGAGGTCCAGATTGCTATTATAATCATGTATACACTGACAGCATTTACAGGAGTGAGCTTTTGGGAAATGAGGGTACGTTTTTTTCAGTACAGATTTGCTGCGCCTTATTCATAACATTCATAAATTCATTCTCATTATAATCCCTGACTACACTGGAAGAGTCTTCTGTGGCCAATCACAGAGCTTTCACTAGAGCTAGTTATTTGAAATGTTTTAACTACAACAACCCCAATTATAGTAATAATATAGGTTAATCTAATATTTTTTATTCATATTTTTATTCGCAATATCACTTTCACTACTGTGTTTAGGTAACTTTTCTATTTTTTAATTATATTGTTTTCATTTATTTACATGTTTACTCACAATACTAACACTATAATAATAATAATAATACACTACAATAATTCTACATTTATATTTGTTGAATTTTTTTTCAATTAGTTTTATTTACAGATTTATTCAAATCATAATGATAATAATAATAATAATGATAATAATAATATAAATAATAATTTTAAATTTCAGTTTATGTTTATTTACATGTTTGTTCATAATACTAATAACAATACTTTTAGGTAAATAATTGATACATTATCATTTATCATAATTATTATTAATAATATAAAACAATATAAAATAAAACAAAATAATATAACATGAATAAGACAATATAATATGATTTAATACAATGTCGATTATATAACGTCAATTACGAACGGACATATAATCTGGCACTTCCAGTGTACACAGTGTCAGGTAATTTATTAAAAAGGGTTTCACAGACACTTGTATTATTAATTTAGTAAAAGAAAAGCTGAAAAAAGTGTGTGTTCTTCAAGTAGACCTTCTGTCTTTTACTCTCTGCCTCCTCTCTGAGGACAAACAGTCTGAGAACAGGTAAATATAGGTACAGTAAAAGCTGCTACCACGGCTATCAGTCTCCATCTACAGACATGATCTTGCAAAAAAAAAAAAAAAAAAGAAAGCAGATGACATTTCTAACCTTCCCATATTGTAAAGCATGCTCACAGCTTCAGCCCCGCTCCTTTCCCAGCATCCCTTGCTCATGAGACACAAAATAACAGCTATTGTCAAATTAAGAGATTGCCATCCTCATTCTTTTATTCAGGTGCCAGTTGTTGGTGTGAATTTGCAAACCTTTCCTATTCTTGGCATCATCGGTGGATTCCTGTATTCAACCTATAACTACTTCTTTGTTATTATGAACGGCGGCGTCGGCAAAAATGGCTCAACTGTTGCAGTAAGTGCACATTTTATGGAGCTCTTTGAAGCAGTTGCTTTTCCTCAGGCAAGACAGAGCAGAGGAATAGGGTTAAAAAACTAAAAATGAAGAATTCAGATGCAAAAACCTCGAAGTGCATCTGAAATTTTCTTCTATAATTAGCATTTTTCTCAGGTTCTTATGTCTTGATTGAGTAATTTCACTTTTATGGTAAAAAATAGGTTATTTTCATCCATTTTTACATGAAATAACTGAACATAAACATAGGAGGCAGAGAAAAATGTGCATTGTAGAAGAATACTCAAGATGGCACTTTTGCATCTGACGTTTTTGCATCTGAACTCAAATTTCAAATATAATTAATCACCATGCAGTATTTCACCAGGTGATTGAATGCATTAGGAATCACGATTTCTTTGAATTTAATAAAGTTGTCAAATGTTTTAAAATAATGTTTAAATATGCAAATGATGCATTAATTAAATATGAGCTATTTTGCATGCGCCAACCGTGATTACATTGAACACAATGAAAGCATATTGAAAACATGAATCAAAACATACTGTTGAATCACCACATGAAAGCCATGTTCAAAATTCTAGTTAATTATAGTTATTTTTGTGACATGCAGTCAAGGATTTTTATCACTGTCAGCAATAAATGTTTTTTTTTTTGTATAAAATATTATATACAATCAGGCATATTGTACATGAACATTCCTCTGTAACAGCATTCAGAATATAGATAAACATAAAACATTTCTGCTGAAGAGGAGATTTATGCAGCAATATTTGACTGGCAAGTGTAAAAAGAAACTGATTCTCCCCAGTTTTTGTGTTTGTTTATTTATTTCACCATACCTTTGTATGGCAATATGACATAGTGCAGGAGAGCTTTTTGGAAAATCTGCCTCTAAAATGTATTGTACGGAGGACCAGGAGCGCCAGTTAGAAATAAAACAAATAATCAAATGATCAATTTAATAATTGAAGCACAAAAAATGAATAAGTCACAATTTAAATGGACAAATAAATCAACATATTTAAATTTGTTTATTTAAATTGTGATTTTAAATGTCATTTGATAAAGCAATAAAACAATGCATTTTAAAATATAAAACAATGTAATTAAATATATAAAACAATGCATTTAAATATATAAAACAATTCATATAAATATATAAAACAATTCATTTAAATATATAAAACAATGCATTTAAATATATAAAACAATGTAATTAAATATATAAAACAATTCATTTAAATATATAAAACAATTCATTTAAATATATAAAACAATGCATTTAAATATATAAAACAATGTAATTAAATATATAAAACAATTCATTTAAATATATAAAACAATTCATTTAAATATATAAAACAATGCAATTAAATATATAAAACAATTTATTTAAATATATAAAACAATGCAATTAAATATA
This sequence comes from Danio aesculapii, assembly GCF_903798145.1. Taxonomy (NCBI): domain Eukaryota; kingdom Metazoa; phylum Chordata; class Actinopteri; order Cypriniformes; family Danionidae; genus Danio; species Danio aesculapii. The sequence goes on from NC_079438.1 coordinate 41,581,767, forward strand.
TAAAACAATGCAATTCAATATATAAAACAATGCATTTAAATATATAAAACAATGCATTTTGATATATAAAACAATGCATTTATATATATAAAACAATGCATTTAAATATATAAAACAATGCATTTAAATATATAAAACAATGCATTTAAATATATAAAACAATGCATTTAAATATATAAAACAATGCAATTCAATATATAAAACAATGCATTTTAATATATAAAACAATGCATTTTGATATATAAAACAATGCATTTATATATATAAAACAATGCATTTAAATATATAAAACAATGCAATTCAATATATAAAACAATGCATTTAAATATATAAAACAATGCATTTTGATATATAAAACAATGCATTTATATATATAAAACAATGCATTTAAATATATAAAACAATGCATTTAAATATATAAAACAATGCATTTAAATATATAAAACAATGCATTTAAATATATAAAACAATGCAATTCAATATATAAAACAATGCATTTTAATATATAAAACAATGCATCTAAATATATAAAACAATGCAATTCAATATATAAAACAATTTATTTAAATATATAAAACAATGCAATTAAATATATAAAACAATGCAATTAAATATATAAAACAATGCATTTAAATATATAAAACAATGCATTTTGATATATAAAACAATGCATTTATATATATAAAACAATGCATTTTAATATATAAAACAATGCAATTAAATATATAAAACAATGCATTTAAATATATAAAACAATGCATTTAAATATATAAAACAATGCATTTAAATATATAAAACAATGCATTTTGATATATAAAACAATGCATTTTGATATATAAAACAATGCATTTAAATATATAAAACAATGCATTTAAATATATAAAACAATGCAATTCAATATATAAAACAATGCATTTTAATATATAAAACAATGCATTTAAATATATAAAACAATGCAATTAAATATATTTTTAAACGTATAAACAAATAGACAATTTTATTACTGTTTATTTAATTGATGTTTTAAAATGCTGATTAATCAAACTGTAAAAAAGCACTTGTTTCGTGTGTTTTATTTACAAGTGAGAGAGGCTTTAGCTAAACTTGAGACTAAAGTTTGTTTTCAACTGAAGAAAAGCATGTGGCAAAAGAAAAAAAACCAAGTGGCAAATCAAGAGAGAAAAGCATTTGCTAAGTGCTTTTTTAAAAAGCTATTTAAAATGAGCATTTAAAATGATTTACTAATATACTTTTTTACTGTTTGATTAATCTGCGTTTTAAAACATGAATTAAATAAACAGTTTTAAAATAGTCTATTTATTGATACATTTAAAATTTATTTTTAAATGCATTGTTCTGTTGCTTTATTAGGTGATATTTAAAACAATGTAAATAGACACATTTTAATAAGTCTATTTATTTGTGCATTTCAAATGTGATTGAAATACATCTTTATGCTTCAATTATTAATTGCTTAATTGATTCTTCATTTTATTTTAAACCAGCACTACTGGTCCTCCATAGTATTGTAATTGAATCTATAGGGACAAATTGATAATGGATGGCAACAGAAACACTTAAGTATATTTTGAGTGTTTGTTTTTTTTTACATTAGACTGAAAAATGAAAAGCCTGAAGAGCTAAATTGACTCAAAAGCTTGTTTTTCCTTGTTTATATAATTACATTATTTTTGCAAGTTCTTCATGCGATCAGTCCATTGCAAAATCTAAAGTAATGCAACGCAAAAAAGAGAGTAGAATAACAGATCAACTGCTTCTTCTTCAGGACACCAGTGTTTTGACTCCTGGTCTCCACATCGGATTCATCCTCACTCTGGCTTTCATCATCTTTAAAAAGTCGTCCAGTCAGCTTTTCGAGCACCATCCTTGCCTCTACGTCCTCACGTTTGGCATGGTGATCGCCAAGATCTCAAATAAGCTAGTGGTGAGTGCTGCTGAAGCCTAAAATGTGAACCATCCACAGTGCGTCAGGGTGTTTTTCAAGATCTGCTTTGTTCTACAGGTGGCCCACATGACCAAAAGTGAGCTTCATCTTCAAGACACGGCCTTCATCGGTCCTGGACTGCTTTTCCTTAACCAGTATTTCAACAGCTACATTGACGAACACATCGTGCTTTGGATCGCGATGGTAAGTTATAACCATTAGTAGGTCAATTACCTGTCATTTTGATGTTTACTTTTTGTGTGATATATGGTGGTTGTTGCTAGAAGGGATACAGCTGCAGCCGGAAGATAATAAGAATTAAGCCACAGTAACATTAGAGTTTGAGTATGCTAAATTCTGTTGTACGTTGCTGTGAAAAGGGGCAGGATTAAACAACATGATTAGACGTTTTAAAAAAGAAAGTTGGCATGACAATGAATAGAAGTCTACGGGGCGAAAAGTCTACTGAGCACAGCTTTAATGTATTATTTATTAAATTACCCATTAATTGTATTTTATTAATGTCTACCCCTACCCCAAACCTTAACCCAACCCTCACATAACGTAATTCTAATGTGAATTATTTATATTATTCATAAAATTGTATATTATTTACATCTACGTCTACCCAACCCTCACAGTAATGTAAAAATATGAATTATTATTGTTGTACAGTGGCACAAAAAATATGCTATATTGATGGGAGTATCCACAGCTGTATCCCATCTACACCTGACCATATATGATCTGGATATGACATATAATCTGGATTATGTAATCAGATTGCAAAACCTGATTAAGTAATCAATCCGTAATATCATTGCACATGATGGAAGTACATTTTAAAGTAAATTATATCACTTCTTATTCGCTATTTTTAATGTCTAAAACACTCTACTGTGCGTCATGCAGTTTAGTTTTATATATTCATGAATTAGAACGACTAATGGCTGATGAACATTCTGAGGTTTGGGATTATTTTCAGATAAAAGCACAGCTATAGTAGTTAAGTCAGGTCTTGATTAGGCATGGCACGATAATCATTTTCAAGGTAGAACGCGGTTTGGAAAAGTCAAGGTTTCAAAATTTTCTGTAAAACCGTTCCTAAGGTATGTGGAAGATTTTTTATTTACATTTTTGTTTTTTAGGACAACAGTATCTCCAGCAAAAAAGATATCCAAAAATGTCGGTTTTAATTGTAAAGAAATCAAGTGTTTTTGTAACTAATGAAGAAAGCAGAAGTCTATGATTTATTTTATTATTTAGCCTGACATGTTTACTGCTTTAAAATATTTTCAATCTTTCAAAAATGTTGTTTTTTTTACCCAGACATTTGAAAAGAATATATTTTAGAGCAGTAACCACAATAACGTGATATTTTTGTCCAAGGTTATCATACCGTCAGAATCTTATACCGGCCCATGCCTAGTCTTGACTACATTACCTCTCCATTTCCCTGCGCTTAATTATTTCAGTTATATCACAACCTACATTTATCAAAAACAGAATCAAAACAAAACAGCTTTGGATGAGATGCTTAAGAAACTAATATTACACACAGGAGCTGTTTGAGGACAAAAACCTGACAAATGTCTCGAAAATGTGTTAACAGTGGTAAAAGCTGAATAACTGATTCCTATCTGTCGAATTATTACAATGTAATGCACATCTGAGGTATATTTATCCCTGTCGACAACTTAATGCTTACTAATGTTGTGTCCCAATTCGCCTGCTTGTACTACGTCCTAAAAGTATGTACTTTTTTTGTAAAGAAAAAGTATGTACTTTAGTGTGCGTAACAGAAGAGTATGCAAGGATTGGGACATACTATTTCCTCATTAACGGACAGTTATGTTGCTTAGTTATGTGCTCGGTCAATCAGCTTGCCACGTCATCCACATGTATTTCATATTTCATTTACTTTTCTACCATACTGAAGCAGCAGCAGTAGCAGGTTAATTTGCCATTTACAGGTCTTTTACGCAGAGTTATTGACCAAACATGGCTTAACATAGTAGTTGTTGCAGATGAAATACAAGGTGAAATATATATTCCATAAAGCTATATATAAATTAGGAATCACGGAAACGTCTTTTCCAAAGCCTCTCCACTTATAACGGACATTTGTGGTGAAACTAAATAGGGTCACTCATATTTCATTAAATAAACAAACATTTATTCAAAATATGAAGAACATTTATTCAAAATATGAAGCTGCTAGAGATGTAATAAGGCCATGAGTGTATGTATTTAGATCGATTGATAATCACTTTGACTGATAGTCTAAGTATAAATATATATATCGTTAAAAAATGTTTTATAAATCAACAAATTGACATTACACCAAGTAATATCACAATATCATCAATATTGTGCAGCCCTAAAAGTACCTTTTCTGGACTAAACTAAACCGTCTCTTCCCAATGATATAATGTTTAGGTGCTGTCGCTGGTGGATCTGGTGCGTTACTGCACAGCCGTATGTCTGCAAATCGCCTCTCATCTACGGATCCGGGTTTTCAGCATCTCCCCACAGGGTCATGCGCACAAAGACTGACAATTTGCCCGGCGGGAGGAGGAAGCGGGATCTAAGGATGAAGACATCATCCCGCTTCTCAAACTAGAGCAGGAGAGTTCCAACAACCAAAACCACGACTGCCTTGACAGCGTCACCACAAAGACTAACTAACACAACTGAACAATTAACCAGGTTTGACCAGACCATCTCTAGAAAAACCAGCTCCACACTATTGTACACTAGAACATCTCACTGGATGAAAAGGAAGAGTTTAGACACGATGTACGAAAGGTGGCCTGAAGGCGGCTTTTGTGTTGCCTTAAAAGGGTTTATTCTGTGTAGGAACGCACTATACATTTATTAATATTTCTAAGGATACAGAGGGAATTTGGTTGGGAAATCAATTTTAAATTGAATTGGTTAAAGTTGGCATAAAATCACTTCTTAAATAGTTCTCATTCAAACTAATTGGTCAAAGATAAAGATGCTGACAAATAACCTAAAATATAGTGAATAAAATCATCCAGGAAATAATTTGGTTTCACAAATGTGAATATAAATAGAGTGTGTGTATCATTTTTGATAATGTCAATTTTTCACAACAAAAGGGAAGCTACAACAGCAGTTTGGGCATCAACTAATGGAAATCTGAACCCAGTCTATTTACTACATCATATAATATCCATTATTTTACTTAAGCCCGTGTTTTTATACATCTGATCTTCTCAAAGTACTAAAGAGAGAAGTATTACGAACATAATTAGCTTTTAAGACCTACATACAGTCACAAACTGCCAATGGTTTATATCCCAGGAGGTTTTTTTTTACCGTTTCTACTGTTAAAAAAGCAGCTATTTGTAGATCTTGTAACACTTTATATGAAAACTAAGATACAGAAGGAAATAACTTTGCCCAAACAGTCATTGTAGCTTGAAGGTGTAAAAGGTTTAGTGATTGTCCAGTGATTACGGTGTATGTGTTTATTTGAATAATCTGACTGAATTTAGTGTGAAATTAAGTCAAGCCGGTTTAAAACAAACATACTAATTGAAGTTAATTGTCAAGGATTGTGGCTGTGTGTTGAAAACAGAGACGGCTCTTCACACCATCCCCGTTTTCCAGTGAACGGAGCACAAACTGTTGCCTTTCGCTCTGTTTTGAGGGATTTTTGGGGTGGGGGTGTTGATCTTGTGTGCCTGTTTTATGATGCACTAACTCTGAATGCTTAGAATCATCTCCTCCCAAAGGGCTAATTAAAAACAATAAATTTTGTGTGATTTGAATAGAGCACTGTCTACAGTCCAGTTCCTTTGTGTTTCAGGTTCCTCTTGGAAACAAGCATCTAAAACTACAACATGATGCTGGTGATTTGCAAACATATCCACGTCACTACGATCATATCAACAGGCTCAGTGGAAATATATGCTTTACATTTTTGTAGGCTGCAGTTTCTAGGTAAAATGAACGCTACGGGGCAGTATGATGCCAACGACAATTTTTGCTCCATTTCAGTTTCAATTGGATTCACTGTACTTCACTCAGGTTTGGTGAAGCTAAATCAAAGTCAATGAGAAACTACATAATCCAAGTGCTTAAAAATCATGATAGTATTGACCAGCCACTGTTGTCGTTAATAGGAATACAACAATTATAGATATTGGTTGTACGATTATAGTCTGAGGCATGGGCGTTGCTAGGCCTATTTTAGGGGGGCTGTAGTATTTCTACTCAGCCCCCCTAAAACTTTTGCGATTAGCTCATAAACTGTACACTAAATTATTGCCTCAGTCCCTTTAAAATTTGATATGAAAACGGCGGCAGATTCAGCTCCTCCCCGTCTTTTGTTTTTCATTTGATCCGCAAACCACAGCCGTGGACAGTAAGAGAACGAGGTGTGTGTTTATCGATAAACTGTTATAATTACTGCTTATTTGCAGTTATTTGATATAGATAACCTTGTTTCACTGGTATTTCAATGTCACGGAGGAGCAGTCTTTTCTCTGCATCCATCTTATCAGCACAGCTGTTTCCTCCAGCAATAAATAATTATGTAACTCTTAACGAACATTTAGCTGTTTTTATTTCAAAATGAACTACCAATATTAAACACTTTACAGTTTGTGTGGCATTAACTATATCATACAGTCTTGCACAGGAAGGATTAAACAGTGACAGAACCACTTAGAGACTGACAGAGTCTAACCACTGACAGAGGTAGAAACATCAAGTGTTGTCTGGTATTAATAAAATACTTCTTATTTATTATTATCATTCAGATCGTGAAATAAGTGAATTAGCCTGTAAGTTTAAAAATATATATTAATATGTGTGTCATTTAATTATAAAAGTGGCAGTTTATTTATTTATTACATGGAAACAAAAAATGCCCTTGAATATAGAAAGTGGTTTTTACTACAGTAAACAGGTTGAGTTGAGCCTATTTGGCTTATTCAAAACTCAAATGGCTATGCCTGTCTATGTAATACAGTGGAATACAACCCATATTAAACAAACATTCTTAAAGTGTATTGCTATTAAAGTACTACTTTCAAATGTAATATTAGTCTCTCTCTCTCTCTGTATATATATATATATAAATATATATACGATATATATATATATATATATATATATATATATATATATATATAGATAGATATATATGTAGATAGATAGATAGATATAGATATATATGTATACATTCCACTATGGGTGGAAGAAAAAAAAAAAGCTGCGTGGGAGAAAAAAACTGATAGGAAAATACTTTTTTTTTAAATTTTTGCGTTATATCGCAAAAATGTTCTGCGTTATCTCGCAAATATGACAAACACTTCCTGTTCGTGTTTTAACATTCTATCCCGCTATCATCCTATTAGTATTTTCCCGTGTTTCTCCCATATTTTACATCTTAATAGCACGTTGAAATTAATATAAAAATGCCTGCATTCACTTTCTTTCCATTAAAGCTGTGTGTAGATCATCGCCCTTCATATGCAACCTCTGAATCAGTGAATGCATGTATAAGCGCTGACAGACAACACACTGCGTATAAAAAAACTGATCCCACTCTACGCCATTTAAAGTGACACCTCTGTTATCAAACAAGTGAAAAACAGCAAATGACTTAAAAGTTTGAAAAAGTTATAATAAGAAAAATATAAATAAATAAGAAAAACGTTTTTGGCAATAAACCATAAGCAATAATTTTACACTGGCAATTGTGGGTGGATGGAGACCCCCCATCTGTTACGCCATTGCGTGCTAGCCACACGCTTCTACTGGAAATAAACTTGTTAATAGCCTCAGCCATAGTTAATCCAGTGTGTGTGGGTGTTAGCCTCAGTGTACAAGCTTAAAACTTTAAACTAGTGCACAGTTGGCATAACTTTGTTTAGTTGCAGCAGTTTTGTTCTGTGCAAAAACACGGTGTTGAGAAGCCTTTACTATTAAATAACCGTGACGAATTAAAGCGTGGTTAATAGTAATATCAGTCAATCATTGCATCCCTATTTGTTAATAACAAACACTATGAAGGCCATGACATACCTAGTTTTTGATATACCATATTTTTTTACTCTAGATTTATTAGGTTTAGCATCTTGGACATAGCATGTGCAGGAGTTTGAACACCAGCAATACAGCAATGTATTGTAGTTCACTTAATGGCCACCGGTGTCGCCAACTGCAATTGGATTCACTGTACTTCACTCAGCTTTGAGTCTAGTAAAGCTAACTTGAAATCAAGGTGAAACTACAAGGTTGAAGAGCTTAAAAATCATGATAATAATTTTGCTAATATTAACCAGTCACTGTTGTCGTCAATAACAAATACTATAAAGTTTTTAATATACCATTTTTTTGTTGTTGTTTTTACCGTAGATGTTCAATAATACAATTTCCAACAAATTTGTAACTTGAAACCTGGGCATAGATTTAGATTTAGCGTCTTGGACATCGCATGTGGATGAGTTTGAACACCTGCAATAGATTGCTGGCTGTAGTTCACTTAATGGCCACCGGTGTCGCCAACTGCAATTGGATTCACTGTACTTCACTCAGCTTTGAGTCTAGTAAAGCTAACTCGAAATCAAGGTGAAACTACATGGTTGAATTGCTTAAAAATCATGATAATAATTTTGCTAATATTAACCAGCCACTGTTGTCATGACCAGTCACTGTTGTCGTCAATAATAAACACTATAAAGTTTTTAATATACCCTTTTTTTGTTGTTTTTTTTTACCGTAGATGTTCAATAATACAATTTCCAACATATTTGTAACTTGAAACCTGGGCATAAAGTTAGATTTAGCGTCTTGGACATCGCATGTGCATGAGTTTGAACACCTGCAATAGATTGCTGGCTGTAGTTCACTTATTGGCCACCGGTGTCGCCAATTACAAGCGATTCTAAAGGTTAACAAACGATTTCTACATACCACCGCTTTAAGTTTTCGAACACACTGCAAAGGTCATGACATGACAAGCCGACAATCAAAAGCTGGGCCATCGTTGAGCATCTGTCACGTCAGTTGAAGCGGTATACTGTGTTCCTGTAACTGACACTCAAATAACATCCAAAAAAATAGGACTCAATTTGAGCCCAGTCGGGGAGATTTCAAAAGACCAAAGCAGTCATGATTTTAAAAGACTTTTAATTAATAAACAGATTTGGCTGTTTCATTATGGTACGGCATTCAGATTAAGTAACGTTCATTATCAAACTTTGCTCGAACAATTAAAAAAAAACAAATAAGAGGCACCGTTTTCTGCTTACATTTTCAGATTGACACAAAAAGTGGCAAATCATCAGCGTAATTTAAAGACCTAAAAGATATTTTCTTAAACAATTTGACCATCAAAATAACACAAAGATACGCTTGTATATTACGATGGTGTCTTTCATAACCCAATAAATAAAAGTAAACAGGGAACTTGATCCCAGAACGACATGATTATTCATCGTGTTTTGTCAGCCCTGAAGTTTGGGGTCAGTAGTCGCAACTTGTTTATCCAAAAAAAAAAAAAAACAATCCCTTTAAAAGACACCTGAAGGTGAGCAGTTAATCAATACACATGAGGGCCACACACATGGTGGCATCTGAATTTCAGACAAAGTCAGAATTTAATGTCCCGCTAAGAGACAATCACGTGAAGGACTTCAAGCAAAAAGAAAAATGGCATGCTTTTAAAAAGAGAAGGAAATACCTCCATTTTTGATAGATATCAAGCTTGCTGTTCGGTTTTTAAAGAATTTAGAGAGTCCGAAAGATGAAAGAAGACAGAAAGAACCAGTTTCATTCATGTGTAAAAGAAAGGCACTGTAAGAATGAGGAAGGAAAGACCGGATAAAGAGACTGCTGGGTAATACTTTTACCCTTAAGTTTCCCATATAAATAAAAATCCTAAGTCAGGGTTTATGGCAACTCGCACTCAATATTGGCCATTGAGTTGAGTTCACATTCAATACGCCATGTGGAGTGTCTGTGTGTCCCACTAATGCCCCTTTGTGGAGGAGGCCTGTACCTTTAAGCTTCATCCCAACATCTCCATTTGGGGCTAGTCTGACTCAAGTACGGCTCCACTACTTCATGTTTTCTGGGGAAAGGTCATACCCGCTCTGGGTTTGCGTCCTTGCTGACTCTGCGTCTTGGGAAGAGCCGTCGTTTCAGCATGATCAGCTGAGGGCAGAAAGAAGAGGAAGAGTGTTACACAAACTGGTTTTGAATGTTGCAGGTCAGCTTGTGACTGACACATGATAGTATGAAAACAAGATCGACACATGATCAGAACAGGAAAGGGTAATGCAAGAATGAAACAACAGGTTTCACTTTAGGTTCAAAAAGTCGTGAAGTGATGCATATGGGTAATATTAATGATAATAGCAAATACAGCATGTATTAATAACAAATTATTTTATTTTATGAAAACTACATTTCATTAAAACATTATGTATTATTTCTGTATACTGATTCAGATTTTTCTGATAAAGAAAAGAGGAAAATAAAGAAAATATAAGAAAATAAAGAGAATTTTCTATCATCATCTACCACTGGATGGATTCAAAGTGGCAATCAAAAATAATAGAAAAAAAAAAAAGTGTATGAATTTAAAAACTAATATATAAATGGTAACATAGTAATGCTTCACATACCATTTGTTAACTACAGATAACATTAAAAACTACTTAGCGTTTATTAACAATTGTTTACATTATTTAAAAAAATATTTTAATAACATAAGTCATTTTTATCTAATGGAAATGAACTACATGAGCTTACAATGAACAGCAAAAAAGGTGACAAAATTTTAAATGCTTATCAAAAAGTACAAAACAAACAAGTACATATACAGATATCATTCTTAAAACTTTGAATAATTAAATTAATAATAATAGTAAAATAATGAAAACGGTTTTTAAATATTACATTTTAAATCAATCTATGTGTTATTTAGCATTCCATTCAAATCTTTGTGAAGTATAAATAAAAATATGTCATTTCAAGAGTTCCCACTTAGATATGCTTGGCGTATAAAGCAGGTTTGGCATGCTGTCCCGGGAGAAAACCCTGAGCTCGGAGATATTTGAGCCCAGGGCTCGATAAGCATATCAGGAGATCCGAGATCAGGTAGGTCTCGAGAGCTCCCCCTTTAGAAAAGGGAGGAAAAGGAGGAGATGGGGTGGAAGGGGGGATTTTTCCAAACGAAGATAGAACAGTAGGGAGAAAAGGATCCATTTATAGTAAACTAGGATCACTCTGATTGGATAATTACTGATTACAGATGAGTGGCCAGACATGCTCAATCATATCACGTGCTCCTCTCGAAATTAGTTTATGAAACTTCACTTAAAATCAAATTGACATGACTTTTTAAGAGTCATAAATACATAATTAATGAAATTTCTGCCATGAAACTATGCACGCGCAGGCTGATAGGTCACCTAATCTGCTCCTTCATCATTAACTACATGGTGCAGGAGAAATATGCAGAACTGTGCAGAAGGACTTTTACATTTTCAGTAATGCTTCAGGCAAACTGTTTGCAGTTACAAAATTGGTGGTCTGTTTTCTTTCAAAATAAACAATCTTTACAGCCTGAATGATATACAATATAAAGTGGGTCTCAGGGTGTACCAGAAGCACTGCATTAATTTACATTTTCCGTGCCATGTCTTTAAAATATCAACATTTATTTTACACCAGTATTTTCAATGGAGTTCCTGCACTAGCACGTACATGTAAACAGCTCTTCATCTTGTTTTATGCTTGAACAACTAAATAAATGCTGAAGTCTATTTAAATGATTATATTTTAATTATATTTCAACATTGTTGCTGTTAAAGGAACCATATAAAACTGAAAAAGTCACATTAACTCTTCACTGTTCACCATTAACTGTGAAAATTAAGGACCTTAAAAGGTATTAAAAAATCATGTTTTTATGAGTTCTTAAATTTTGTTCAAGCATTGTTTTGTTCAAGTGTTTGACTCCAAAAGAGCATAAATAATCTAAATGTGCTAAATCCTCCGAATGGTTCAGGCCGGGGTGCGTCCAGCCAAGCTCCTCCGTCCGGGTGATGTCACGTAATTTGCGACAAACACGGCAAGGTGATGTGACGCTCACCACATGTAGTGAAACCATAGAGTGAACAGACGGCAAAATGGGAAAATGAAAGTTTGCGTCTCCTGGTTGGAGAAAGACTAGTTTAAACAGCGGCTAAAGCCTGTCGCTGAAAACAACCACGTAATTTATTCTTTCAAGCTTTGTTTCTTCCGAGCTTATCTGAGTTCTGTTGCATGGTTGTGCTCCATTGATCTATTTAACTTCAACTGTTTATTAACAACTGTTTATTAAGTTAAAGGTTTGATATTAATTAGAACTTGAAGTGACGATGAAGTCTTAAAATATTCTCAGAAGCTCTTTAAAAAGTATGAAAAAGATATTGAAATTACCTTTAGGATTCCTGCAAATACCCTGGATTAGCAAAATCACCTGTTTTGTCATCACTTCAGACATTACGCTAGAGAATCATTCAAATCCTAGCTCTATAGTGACGTTGGTGAATTAGTAACGATTTCTGCTGTTCTGACGTCAGCTGCAGATGTGAAAGAATGGCGGAAGAAAGTAGTTCCTCATACAAACGGGTTTTTAGACTCTAGTGTTTGATTTTCTTTTTAATATATGTTGTATAAATGCAATATCACATGAGTAGCATTGCGATATGGCTGTATATTGTCACTGGTGGAAACTAAGGCACTCGGCCAGCGGCCTTGTGCCAACCAAGCGGCAACCTTCCGCTCTCCCTCGGGAGGCCAATACGGAAGTAACTGAAACTGCAATTCATCAAAATTCCGCTAGTCCTGGCTCCATAATAGAGCAAAGTGCAATTGAGCCCTCTGTTAGAATGGCCAACTTTACAGCAGAAAAAAAGGTGTTTACAGCCTGGTACAAAGAACGATTTAGGTTCATATAGCTATTATTACCCTCCAGAACAACTGTGTGGGGGGTGAATTTTTTTATAACTCATCCATTTCCTTTATATTAGGTTATATTAAGTTTGCATAATTAAGGGCGTGGCCACTTGAGTGACAGCTAGGTCTCGCTGGTCGCCGTCACTTCACCTCAGCTGAATCCGGCAGATTAGCCACTGATCTCGGCATATTCATCGTATTTTTGTGTTGTTTTATGTGGCTTTACACAGTCAGCTGCCTTTTGGACTTATTTCTTACAATTATCAGATGATATGGGATGCTGTGTGCATTTAATTGTGCTCACAAACCGTTCACGTGGCCTCGTTTCCCATGTGAGTAAAGTTATATACTTGTATACCATCTTTATAAATGTATTTGTTTTATTTAAGATCATTTATCATTAATATTTTTCTTTAGACCCGTAAAGCACTCCAGAATGTGACAGATTGATTAGCTGTAGGCTCTAGAACAGTCATCTGAAGCGTTGTTATACAGTGTTGTGCTAGATTTTATCAATAGTCTTGCATTTACTAACACACACACATATCTGAAGTGTTTGCAAGTAATTCGCGTTTACCTCCTGTGGAAAAACGTCATAAGAGCAATGTTTAGTGGCTCAATGTATTACTACAGTGTTTTTGAAAGTCTAAACACTTTATTGATATAGTGTACAGCCAAGCACATGTGGTCAGAACACAAACGAGTCGCAGTTAATAAAGTATCAAGCGTTTCTCCCAAAGTAAAGTCTGTCTGCCAGGTCTAAGCAAAGTGCCAGCAGGTGTCTGTAGCTCCGCCCACTCTCCGCCTCTTTGCCCTTGTTTGGTATCCCGCCGTGGGTGCGATGACGCGCGAACAAAATGGCGACGGTTGGCCGCGCCTACTTGCGGCTTCTTTTGCGCTCTTCAGAAACCTATGGGTGACGTCACGGATACTCCGTCCATATATTTTACAGTCTATGGTGCCAACACACGCCTCCCATCTGTGCCGATATACAGCCATATCGCACTACTACTAGTGTGATAATGCTCATATATCATGTGATATCTATATCTACACACACAAGAATTTTCAGATTGTTGAATCTGCTTGGCTGAAAGCCATGCAATATTCTATAAGACTGACAAAAACTGCGAATGTTAATGTAAACAGTCTACAATAATGTATTTAAGACTTTTATTTAGGTGATAATGTACTTGTTTAGATTTCAAATAAGCAGTTTATTTACAATACAGTTGTCTACATGATGCAAATAAATAAGTATCATGCAAATATAAGTTATCATGTGACATTAGATGTGAATCCATAGCAGAAGCAAGTAGTTCCTCAACTTGCTCGCACAAAAGGGCTTTGAGACAAAGTTATTTCTTTTTTCATTTACACATTTATACCATCTAATTGCTGTATGAATGCAATATCACACTCGTAGCTGTGTGATATAGTTACATATCAACACTGCTGTTATAACAACACTGTGCACCAATCATAGCAGCGCCGACATACATCTATATAGCACTGCTATGATTGTAATATTGCTTATATAAACTGCCCATTTGATCAGTGATCAGGATGTTATTTTTGTCACAGTTGTTACCCCCCGATAGCACACATACATCTCGCAGACGTTTATTTGATGTTTCTATTTGCATTTACATGGAAGACGTATTCATTAGAGCAGGGGTGCTCAACCCTGTTCCTGGAGATCTACTTTCCTGCAGATTTTAGCTCCAACCCCGGTCAAACACAGCTAAGCAGCACTTGAAAATTACAGGCAGGTGTGTTTGATTTGGGTTGCAACTGAAATCTGCAGGAAAGTAGCTCTCCAGGAACGGGGTTGAGCACCCCTGCATTAAAGTGTTTGCTCATCTGCAAAACGTCAATTATCCGTCTATTTTCAGACGTTAAATAGATGTCTTTAATGTGTTTAAAATTTACAATTCTTACACAGCACACTTTCAATCAGAACTCTGAACACGTAGATGTTTTACAGACTATTCGGTTTTTCAAATACATCCTGCATGTAAATGTGCTGTCCACTATGTATTATTAATTGTCACATTAATGAGTCCCACATTTAAGCAGCAAACAAGAAGCGGTCAATCACATTAACACTGCAGGCTGTAAATCTGTTACGAAGGTTGTAATTAAGCCTGTTAATGCTCCTGTCTGTCAGAGATGATGATGCAGCTCAACATGACATGTCTCTGTGCGAATGTACAAAAGCATCCGCCGGTAATGTCTCATCTCCATATCAGACCTTCTGGTGAGTGTTCACATTACTGTTCTGTCAGTAATGTTGGATGAAGACATACTGCTCTTTTTAAAGGTCGCCGTGCCCATTAACCTCTCCAAAACACAGAAACCTGACCCTACATCTAATAGTGCGAGTATTTGCTGCGAGCTGCCCACTTGATCAGTCATCAAGGGCGGTATTTTGGCCTTTACCATTTCCTTAAAAGTGCACTAGAGGGTTGCTGGGTAAAATGTGATATATTAGTTGTTAATGCCATAGAGGCTACTGGTCTTGGTGGAGTGTGTGTTTTGTGTGAGTGCGTGCGTGTGTGTGTGTAAGACAGTAGACATGTGAACTGAAGGAAACTGACCTGCTCAGCAAAGAAAGACAAGACAGTGAAGACGACTAATGTCACCAGCACACAGTGGGTCCAGAACTTCAGCTTGTCTCTGTATATTCGCCTGTAAAACAAAGGTTAATGAATTTTTAGCATGGCTCATTTAAATAAATAATTCACTAAAAATGGATAGTTCTGGTCTTTAAAAGGCACCATTTGTAATTTTTGCCCCTAAAGTGGATAAATTCACAACAAAGGCATAGTTTTATGACACTGTGACTGAGTTTGGAATCATGGGAGTTGTGGTCTTCATTACATCCTGCAGAAATCATGTTCACGAATGAGCTAAAGTATTTAACACTTATTCCATGATAATATGAAGACATTGAAGTAAAAAAAGAGCACTAAAGCATCAGACTAGCATGAAGTAGCACAAAAACAGCAGAGCTTTTATTATGCCACAGTCCACCACTTCCGTTTTATTCCGGTCATGATCACATAAGAAAGAAGCTAAACTAATTAACCATGCTATATGCATCTGTTATCCATTTTAGGGTTCTGTTTTGGGTTGCAGTTAAAACATATCAAAGCATATTTAGTGTTTTCCTGTTTTCTATGAAACCAAACCAAAAAATTTAGAGTGTGTGGCATTGTTAGCATGACAACGCTAATTAAAATAGCTTATTTCTCTGGATTTGAAACATTCTTCAGAACATTTGTGACCATTTAAATACAGAAGTCAGCAAAATATATAACATATCTAGTGTTTTTTGAATATTTATAGGAAATAATCTTAAAAATTGTGCTTTTAAAGTCTGCATGAACCAGAAGTTGTGACTTTTTTTTCTTTCGTATTTTGACACAGTTCCTAGTAGGGCTGGACAATTTGGCCTAAAACCAAAAATATTAATTAACTGAACATTAACTTGATTCTGAGTAATGAATGACTATTTTATTTATTTATTTATTTGATTTTTTTTGCCCTCACAGTTCACTGACAGGTTTTGTACAGTAAATATGCTCACATATTACAAGTGAGAAATTTTTGAATGAAGGGTGCATTACTTGATTTTAAAATAACTGAAGGAAACACACGCTATCTACTATCTACGATAATTTATTGAACATCAAAGTTGAACAACTGAAACCAACAATCACTTTTTTCTTTAAGAAAAGTGAAAACAAAAAACTTGCACTTTTGAAAAAATATATATATATATTCTATATTTTTCATATTAAAAGTAGAAAACAAGCAGTATTTCTTCAAAATAAAATAACTCTTCTATATCCTGTAAATAATAAGTTATGTGCATTTCTTGCATCTTCTGTAAACATATTTTAATATGAAAACATGCCGTCTCAAGGCATCTCTGCCGCAGCTTCCAATCATCATCAATGTAGTGCAAACGTGTGACGTGTAGTTACATTTTTTGAGAGGTGTGCGGCTATGCGACCGCGTGAAGGCTGCACCAAATCACACCCACGTGTTCAATGCAGAAGTATAAATCAGCCTTAACAGAGCGGGGTCACTCTGTTAATTGCCCAACCCTAGTTCCTAGGCATGTTAATTGAGAAAACAGTGTGTGTGGCTTGTTTTTTTCTACTGCGAGCTGATTGTATGTAGTAAGTAGGCATTTTATTCAGAAAGATCAGGAAAAGGGTTTCAAAAAGTTATTACAACCTAACAGACACCTCCTCGCCATTTCTGTTTGTTGTCATGGCGCTGTCAAAACTGACAGTTGGAGGGGCGTGGTTAAGTATGTTAACCACGCCCGATACTTCAGACAGACGTAATAAAGAATTTAATTAAACACAAACAGGAAATGCATTTTCAGATTTAATATAAAGGTTATAAGGGCAAATATTTTGTTATCTTTATGACATACACAGATGAATTATTTACCACAAAACTAGCAATGTGAGCTAACAAAATCAATATGGTTAGATTTGATTTCAAGTGTACCTTAAATCTGATTGTTGAGCCGCATTCAAAGCTGTTATAAAATACTCTACACACACACACACACACACACACGCACGCACGCACGCGCACGCACACACACACACACACACACACACACACCTGTGACTCCTGCTTGGCAACAATTTTGTTGTTAGTATCGAAGCAAAGAAAGGGTTTTATTTGCTTTGTTTGATTTTGTAAAAACTATGCTACATACATGGAATAACAATTTATAAAAGCAATAAGCCCTCGGAAGCTGTGGTTTACAGTGAATATAGAAAAGCTAAGCTTGTTTAACAACATAATGTCACTTGTTAAAAAAATCATTTGCAGATGTTAAAGATTAAAAAAATAATGTTGTAAATTATGCTAAAGGTCTCGTGAAGTGCTTTGAAATATGCATTTTTATTCAATGTTTGATTTAATCTCAATTGAAACACAAAGAAAGGGTGGGATATAGTGTAGCTCCTCTCCTATTTTAAAAACAGCCAATAGTGTTTTGTTTCATCAACACTCTTCCAGTGAGAGTGGTTGAGATCATGACACCATGTCTCATCTGAAGTCAAAGATACTAAATATTTTTGTTGTTGCCTACATACTTTACTTTGACACTCAAAGTGTAGTTTCAGTTAAAATCTTTTTTAATCCTCGACTAAAGAAAATGTTAGATAACCCAAAACTGACTTTGTTTTGCTACAGTTACGCCTTCCATCCACACTACCCCGGAGTTTTGAAGCCGCGAAAACGGAGCATTTTGGAAACGCTGAAGTTTTGGTTTTAAAACGCTGCTGCTCTGTGTCAGTGTGGATGGGGGAAAACAGAGCCATCTGAAAACAGAGATATGGCTGTTGACATTCGCCTGTCTGATTGGGGCTTTTTCTCAATATTAAGTGCACAAAGTTCAGTCTTGCATCCTTTCCTTGTAAGTTCAGGCTTTGTAAGTTTGATATGGAAAATAAACTCCTGAGGACACGTTGGTTAAATCTTCAAAAGGAACAGTGCACTTTATAACCTCATTCACGTCACTAGCTACATTGTTTCACTATCTATATAAATGAAAACATGATATATAAACAGCCTATTATTTGATATTAACTTAACCGACACTAAACATGTTGAGGCGTCGTGTAGCTACATATTTATATGAGCGTCATCTTCACTGCATGCATATTTATAACAAAACGTTGCCTATAGCATAACTGCCTCCTTTCATTTGAATTGAAAAATATGAAACATACCCTCTCTTTTGCTGAATATCAGTTTAAATAATCAATAATGGCCATTAGAAAAGTATAACGTACAATTAGTTTATACATTATAGGAAATAAAGACAAGCAATAAGACAAATGTGCGGAATCAGTCTACGTGGTTACATTAATTATTATATTAACTTATCTTTGTGCTCAGCCAAAACACGTTACCTGAGAACAAGTAATAGATTTAAAAGATCGAAGAGTCGTTAAATAGAGACAAGATGAATTAAATATCACGTTCAACAACTATAGTGAGATGAAATCCAGCAGTAGATCCTTGATGAACTGTCCGAGGTGCGCTGCTCTCACCTGGGGAGCTGTATTCAAAGCACCCGCTGACTTCCTGGAGCTCAGACGTCTGCATATGCTGCAGCGCATGCCAGAGTGTGTGTGTGTGGTCACGTGCATTTTTTTTAGAGGTGTAGTGTGGATGGAGATCTTTTCAGAAACGCTAGGTAAAACGCCAGTGTGGACGTGGGTCATTTTCGTCCTAAAACGCCGTTTTAAAATTAAAACCTAAAATAACAACAGTGTTCATTTGTGCAAACCTTTTAACAGAAGATTATTAAAAACATGTCACAGAGTCAAACCACAACAACTGTGCTATGGAGCGCCAGTGAGCTCATCTTCTCCACTGTCAGCCCACAGGAGACTGGATTAGCAGTGCTGTTTTAACTCTTGCCAAACAGAAAACAGTATATTTAATCAAGACTATGATTGACAGCTCACACTGACTCAAGATCTGATGTCACCGCAGGCTGTTGGAGGTGAGAGGGCGACAAGGTGACATCATCTGTGAGAAACAACGTCCGTTACCCTTTTTCACTTTTACAGTGGACCGCTTCAGCCTGGCAGTGCCCAAAAATAACCAGGCAGGTCACGCGGCTCTGATGGGGCTTTATGGGGCATCTGGGTGTAACAGAGAGCTGGTCTGGCTGGGTGAGCATGAATGGCCAATGCGCTACTCATAATTTCCAGCGTCTAAAGAATCGACAGACACACAAGCCCTTTCTAAAGCACCTCCCCAATTCCCAGAATTCCAGACCGTGTGGACAGTTATCTGACAGCTTCACAAAGTGATGACAGGAAGGAACGTTTACCAGCTTTCGCAGAAACAGGATATAAATCAAACTCATCTCAATGTAAACACTTATGAAACTCATTACAGCAACCCAAATATATCACTACAATAATAAATCATTAGGTTCATCAGGAATGATCTAGAGAGAAATGTTACATCAGTTAAAAATAAAGCGTCAAGTAGCGTGGGAGAAAGACTTGGGAATCGAACTCTCGGCAGACACATGGGACAATTGTTTGACTTCAATACAGTCATGCTCAGTCAACAGCAGACACCAACTGATTCAATTCAAGGTCATACATCGTCTACACTACACTAAAGCCAAGCTCCATAAAATATTTCTTCCTGTCTCACCAATGTGCGATAGATGCAAGATATCAGAGGACACGGTTGCTCATGCCTTTTGGCTCTGTCCCCTATTGAACAGATTCTGGACCAACATATTTGACTGGTACTCCAAGGCTTATAGAACACTTTTTCTGCCAGATGCCGAACTTGCCATTTTTGGATTTTCACAAAACACATCTTCTCTCCCTCAAACAGTGCAAGACTCTTTAATGCAAGGCATGGTGGTGGCTGAAAGACTATTGCTTAATAATTGGAAATCACCGTTACCCCCCTCATTTCAGAACTGGATTTCTGATATGATATCTGTTATTTAGATGGAAAGACTCAAATTTTTACGGACTGGCTCCACGAGAAAATTTTTGGCCACTTGGGGTCAATTTCTTGATTTATTTGACAAATCTACATCTTAAGAGCAATCCAGTGACCCCTCTGAGGTTTAAGCTATACACCCTCTCTAGTTTCGATTGTAAGTTTTGTGACTATGATGTGTGTTTTTCTTTTTTTTTTTGTTCTTTTGTCTCTTTTCTTTGTTGTTTTCTTTTATATTGTATTTTGTTTGTCTAAATTACGAGCCAATGTTTGTTCTTGTTCTGTGTGTGTGTATATATATATATATATATATATATATATATATATATATATATATATATATATATATATATATATATATATATATATATATATATATAAAAATCCTTAAAATAAAGTAATTAAAAATAAATAAATAAATAAAAAAAGCGTTATTTCTAAATGCTTATTGCTATCACAATTATATAATATTACAATTATAGCATTTATTTTCATTTTGAATCTTATTTCTATATTTTCAGCGCACATTTTAATATCAGTCAATATTTTAACACCATAAACATAATATAATATAATAATACATTCAACATAATATAGGAGAATTTCTGATGCATATAGGGAGGAACTTTTATTATGTAATCACTATACAAACATAAAACTGTAACCACTATTAAAATCTACACTCACCGGACACTTTATTAGGTACATCTGTCCAACTGCTCAACAAAAAATTCTAATCAGCCAATCACATGGCAGCAACTCAATGCATTTAGGCATGTAGACATGGTCATGACGATCTGCTGTAGTTCAAACAGAGCATCAGAATGGGGAAGAAAGGTGATTTAAGTAACTTTGATTATGGCATGATTGTTGGTGCCAGACTGGCTTGTCTGAGCCTTTAGAAACTGCTGATCTACTGGGATTTTCACACACAACCATCTCTAGGGTTTACAGAGAATGGTCCAAAAGAGAAAATATCCAGTCAGCAGCAGTTCTGTGGGTGCAAATGTCTTGTTGATGCCAGAGGTCAGAGGAGAATGGCCAGACTGGTTCCAGCTGATAAAAAGGCAACAGTAACTCAAATAACCACCCGTTACAATTGAGGTATGCAGAGGAGCGTCTCTAACGGTCAGCATCGTGTCAGCGTCACAGCCTGAGTATTGTTGCTGACCATGTCCATCTCTTTATGACCACAGTGTACCCATCTTCCGATGTCTACTTCCTGCAGGATAACATGCCATGTCATAAAGTATTAATCATCTCAGACTGGTTTCATAACATGACAATGAGTTCACTGCTCTCAAATGGCCTCCACAGTCCCCAGATCCAATAGAGCACCTTTGGGATGTGGTGAAACGGAAGATTCGCATCATGAAAGTGCAAACCGACAAATCTGCAGCAACTGCGTGATGCAATCATGTCAATATGGACCGAAATCTCTGAGGAATATTTCCGGTACCTTTCTGAATCTATGCCACAAATAAGGCAGTTCTGAAGGCAAAACGGGGTCCAACCCGGTAGTAGAAAGGTGTACCTAATAAAGTGACCAGTGAGTGTGTGTTTGTGTGTAGAACAATATTATAGAACACACTTATTATAGAACAATTTTATATATTTTTTAAGTTTTTAAGATTTCTATTTCATTGTTTTCTATACTTGAGTGATTTTAATTAGTTGTACGTGTTTTTGAATTATTCCAGTTTGCTACAAAAGAAACATTTTTTCCGATTTGCATTTTAGTTTACATTCTTTTTATCTAATATTTATTGAAAATATGTTCTGCTCCACTGGAAGTCATGCTGTTACACAACACCAGTAGTGATTTATGATGCATCTGCCACTTTCCACACTAGATTTAAGCATAATAAACCTCTAAATGCACTTAGAACGTTTGCCTTTATTCCAACATTTCAGTTTTTTAATTGGTAAAGATTAAACTAATATATAATATTAGATTTGATCTTAATCTGTTCTGTTTATACCTGAGACTCAATCATGAAACCTGTCAAATGTTTGACTTGCTGAGCTATGGCTGTCATTTACACACATACACACACACACACACACACACACACACACACACACACACACACACACACACACACACACACTGAACTCTTACCACTCCTGCAGTTCAGTCATGTGGAGGAAGCGGTTTCTGTATTCTCTGGGTAGCTCAAACTGAGATGGCAGTGGGAACATGGACTCATAGAAGTCCCTCAGTACCGCTTTTACCGTGCCCGCATCCTTATGACTGTGGTCAATGTTGTCGTTCAGGCAAATAAACTTCCTGTATGGGTTAAAGTGGATTAGACTTCCTAGTATGTGCAAAACAATACAGACATCGTCAAAGGTTTTGGGACCCTTGGTGAATATGAGCAAATAATACTGTGAAATATGCTTTTTTTACCTTCTTTAGCTTCCATTTAAAAATTCACAAAAAACTAATTATTGGCATAGGCGAAACTAGTGTGTAAAATGTATATACTTGTATACTTTTAGGTATATTTTTTAAAAGTATTGAATAAAAAGGGGCCAGTCATTTATTTACAAAAAGCTGCATTAGAGAAAAACACTTTATTTCATGATTAGGCTGTGATATCGAATTTTCTTGTTGCGATTCATTTCTGAAGTTTAATCACTGTATAATATATTGTAAGATGTTATACTAAGCTGCAAAAAAGCTTAATTTATATTAAATTGCAAAAGGATTATAATGATAGGTAACACTTTACAATAAAAGTCTCATTAGTAAACATTAGATAATGCATTCAAATCAAAAGCAAAAAAATACAGATTACAGTTACTGTTAATATTAGTAAAAAAAACTATTCAAGTTCATTTTATTAGTTATTAAATCAATTTAATAAAACGAGTACAACCTATAATAAGAATATATAATAACAATAACAATAAAGGCCTATAATAATAATGACCACAATTTAATATTAATGTGAAAACATTGATGTTTGAATTAAGTCTCCAAGCAATGGATGCTATTATGAACACAATGTGAATATACTTAAAAATCAATCTAAAAGTGTAAATAATAAATAATTTGTGGAACACTGAAAAGGCCACAATACCAATATTATGCATATTCATTATGACGATATATTGAACTAGTGAATATCGGCATATGTCTATTCTTTATGAGATTTCCTCCCATTTTCAACCAGGGGTGCCAATAATTTTGACACTGACAGTAGGTGAAATGGCCTTTATACGCACCTAGGGTTCTTTCTAATGTCATCGAGCTGCCCGACTACATGAGAGACGTTGGTTCGTATCATCTTAAATGCGATCTCCTCTTCACCCATAATTTCAAACCTGAAAAAAAAGCAAGCATAACTAACCTGCTCTCAGAAAAGAAAGTGAAGTTGGAAGGCAATGAAAGGCATATACTTGTATTTATTCTGGTCTCTGAAAGCTTTGTGGATCCTCTCTGTGATGGGTTTACAGTAGATCACTAAACCTTTGGTGACTGGTGGCTGCAAAAAAAAAAAAAAAAAAAAAAAAAAAATTAGTAACAATACCAACAGTAAAGCGATTTAGGCTAACCGGGCTTAACCAATACAACCCAAGATTGCGAAAACAAGGTGTCGAACACTCATATTAAGCCACTTTTCCATTATCGAGTTGAATGGTTTTATTTTGCTTAATTGTTCTATTCCATGCCAATCCAGTCCAGTCAGCATGGAAACAAATTAATTTTCCATTGTGGTGCTGATAGTGGAACTTTTTGGAATGTAATACAAATGCGCCAGTCATTGCCATGTTAACTTAAGTGTAATGTAAACAGCGAAATGGACAATGATCAGAGATATTTCTGATTTTGAGACTCCCTTTTTCAGATATTTACTTCATTGAATACCAATGAACAATCAATTCTTCAATAAATAAACAAATAGCAATCATCCATCTATTCAGGCAACAGAGTGGCCAAGAATTTGTAATCGTGTGGAGCCGGCTTACTTGTAAACACAACTAAAACTGCACTTGACTGTTCTTAGAACGTTTTGACATTATAGTGGAAAAGCAATAGAGTTGAAGTGTTTTTTTTAGATGGTGAACGGTGGTCCTCACCATGCCGGGGTCGTAATAGGCCTCCTGGGTGGGACTGACAGCGTGGAGGTGCGTGAGGTTGGATGGAAGAGATTTTGAGCAGTTTATAAGCATCTGTTCCAGGCTGGTCAAATCCTGTTAATGGTTAAATTAACACACATCGCTTTCATCAACACAAAGGCAAGACAGACGCTCACATGGAGAACAAACTAGGCTATACATGTGGGGTTCACCTAAATAAAAAAATACAATTTCTGTTGGGTAGATATTTAAAGAAACTGCTTTACTGTTAACTGACTGCTTCATTTCTGTTTAATTTTCAATGCAATTAAAATCACATTAAACTAAACTACATTTGAATTAAAAATAAAATTGATCAATGTTCATTCAATTAAACTACATTTAAACTACAATTAATTTGACCATACTCAAGTAAATAATCTACATCTGAAAATAATTTAGACCGCATTCGAAATAAAAATAATGTTACAATAAATGCAAATAAACTAGTCTCATTCAATAAAACTGAATTTAAAATTTTAATAAATTAGAGTGCACATTAAATAATGGTTTAAATTACACGGTAAACATTGAAACGTCAAGTAAATAACTACAGTGGTTTAGTAAAGTAACATACAAGTCAAATATTTTAGACAATAAAAAAATAACTACAAACTACATGCTAAACTTAAAGTCTGTGTGATTTGTTTGTTGTTGTACTTCCAACTAAAACGAAATATTGTGCATCATTCCCTTATAGCAAACTAGCAGTAAGAGGGACGTGGTTAAGAATATTGTGGCTAAAGCTGTCAAACTGACATCTCCAGAGAAGGACCATCACTCCAAACGCAGAAGCAAGTGCTTAGACTTTGATCACCGAAGATTAACAAAACAACTTTTTTTTGCCAGAAGATTAACTTGCATGGATTAAATTGTACACTTAAATGTGCAATATAAAACAATGTGCACTTGCAAAATAAACATTGTGAATTTGGATTTCACACAGACTTCAAATGTGGTTTCAATTATACTGCGTTAATTAAATTAAACCACATTAAAGCTGAAGTACATTTTAAAAACATACTAGATTTTAAACTAAAATAATACACCTTTTAAACATATAATTATAAATGAAATAAAATGTTTGTTTTCCTAATGGAAAATAAACTCATTTTTTAACTGTTCCCCCCCACTATACACTCAACAGAATGATGGCTTTTCTCTGTGCTATGGCAGAATGATGTGTACCTGAAGGCTTAAGGGCAGCTCATGGATGCGTGTGGCCAGTGTCCGGATCTCTCGGTCAGACAGCACACCGGAGTGATCTGTGTCGATTTCATCAAACACTTCAGATATATTGAGCTGCTGCACCGCACTCATTAAGAAGTAAAAATAAGAGAAAGCAAACTGCATGTCCTCAGAATGGCGCACACGGTGAGAAGAGGTTTTATCAAACTCCTGAGGAAAACTGGAGACAAACACAAAGACCCATTAACTTACTTTAACACTAGAGGTACTTTTCAGGTCTTTAAGGTGAGACACTGCAAACAAAAATGTTTTGTTTTGCGATGTTGGATTTTGGATTTTCATAGAGCTTTTTCAGTTTAATGTAAATAAACATCCATAGTACACCTTTAAGCGTTTTGAAGTCCAATTTCTCTTGCATTAAGTCATAAATCTCCACTTCCACAGCACTTACATACATAAATCTTCACATTTTTATTCATATCTATACTATGAAGGATGGGAATTGTTCTTACATGCTGTATTGAGCCTGATACCTGTATTTTTGTTTTAAATGGAAACATTTATCTTTCTGGCTGTTCACTGTATTTTCTGAATTATTGAGTGATAAAAGGAGATAGAGAAAAACATAAAACTTAATAGGTAACAAAAAAATATATATATTTTACAAACTTTTACAATTTTATAATTACAATTTTACAAAAAGTATCGTAATTCAAAACATGTATGCTATGCGATACTACTAATAATTTAGCCAATCCCTATTTGTTTGGGTTTGTGTGTTGTGCCTCTTACGTGTCCTGTAGTTCCTGCATGATGAGTCTGTCTATCATGTGAGGCATGTGCGCAGGCACTTTGCGGGAGGTGAAGCCAAACTGAGCATTTAACAGTCGGTTGACATATCGGAGTGAATCTGCAAAAGTGTCCTGCAGTCTGCGTCCAGAGGCGGTGCGGTCAGCTGCGTACTGCAGTTCAGTCTGGAGACGATCCACTTCCTGTCAACAACAAAAATAGAAAATGGTAGATGACCAAATGAGATGGGTAATGTCATTTTCCACATCAAATTAAATTTACAACAGTGATTATATACACATGTAAAGCATAATACATGTATGCAAGCATGTATATAAGAATGTCACATTTATTTCTATCAACCCTCATGATTTCTGTTAATAGCAAATTATAATTACATTCTTTTTCTATAGGTTTGCAACATCAGCTTTGGTTTCTACGGCAATAAAGCGAGGGAGAAAAATAAACATTTACATAACTACATTAAGTGTGAATGAGTGTATGGGTGTTTCCCAGCACTGGGAACACAGAATGAGTTTTTCCCTCTCCAATGTGCTACTATTGTTTTTCAATGTAAACACATGCTTGATGAGTGTCGAGCTTTTTAGATGCCGTGTCAAGCTTAAAGATCTTCAATTTTTGCAATCAAGTATCAAGTTTCAAACGCAACTCATCACTGGCAGGTACGAAAGCAGTGGACCAATCAGAAGAGCTCAGAGGCGGTGCAACCATGACAAGCTTCTGTTTATAGTAGGAAGTTGGCATGAAAACTGTTTATTTACTGTTATATCAAGGCAGGGAAGGCGCTCATTGTGGCTTTGTCCAGATATCCTGAGTTATAAGATGTATCTTGTAGTGCTTATCATAACATATGGTTTTTCGATTTCTAATGGATCTGTTATTGTTGATATTCCATCACGTTCATAATATTGCGTCAGGTGGACCTCACGCTATTCTGCGCATTTTTAAAAATGCATTCATGAGTGCCACATCTTGTAATAAGCAAAAATTGTGTGAATGAGCTCTTAGTGTACTCTGAGCGCTGGGTTTTGTCTGAAAGGGCATACGCCGCATAATACATGTGCCAGAGTAATTAGCAGTTCTTTCTGATGTGGCAACCCCTGATGTAATCCAAAGGTTAATGTGGATAACAACACAAATTCATGCATTTACAAATAAGTGAATATTGTTAATTCGAAAGACTTTAAAGAACTACCATATCTACCAAGGGTATCAAGGCCTATAATTAGACCCACACGGAATCTGCGCGTAGAATTCCGCAGATTTTCCACAGAATTCCACAGATTTTTAGCCCATCCTTATTTCTGTTTATTTACTTGTGTAAATGTGTGTAAATCTATATTTATTCAGTTTTTAAATTATTTACAGTAATATTATTGACTAATATGAATGTGTTCGTTTGATTTATTTACAATACAGTTTGTACAGTATTATTTTCTGTCTTTTAGTCGAGATATTATATGAGAGACTTGCTTTGTTTACCAAATAAAGTGAATCTAATTAGATTTGCAGTTTAAACATTAAATACAAGTTAAAAAGATAATATTTTTTATTTCACATATAAAGGTTTTAGTTATGATACTCCCAAAATAATTCCGCAGAAATCCACAGATTTTTAGCAAAATTCTCAGCAGAAATAGCAAAAAATGTCCGCAGATTCCGTCTGGCCCTACCTATAATCCGTTATTCCTGAATGAGGTAATAAAATGTGGCATAAACCGAAACAAATCTTTCAACCATGCTAAATTCGACACGGTGTGGCTTGTTTTACAGCAAATACACCAAGAAAATTAATAAAAAGAAAAACAAATAGGCAATCAGTCGATACTTTTGCAAAGAAATATGTAAATCTAAAAAAATAATATTGTGTGAATAAAATATTTTAAAAATAAAGTAAATAAGTGACAGATTGGCATAGAGATCAATATGTAAATCAATGGAAGTGACAGATTTAAAAGAACAGTTCACCCAAAGTCAGGAAACAGTCTAAGTTTCTTTTTTCCGTTAACGCAACAGAAGAACTTTAAAAAAAATGTTGGTAACAAGCAGCCATAGACATCCATAGCAGGAAATAATCACTATGGAAGTCAACAGCTCTTTCCCTCATTCTTCAAAATACCATCTTCATATTTTAGAAAGAAACTAATAGACAGAAAAGTAACAGCAATAGAAAGAAACTGTCCCCACTTGAGGGTCATTAAATGATGACCAGATTTTCATTTATTGGTGAACTGTCTCTTTAAATGAATGCAGAAGTGTTTCTCACCTCCATCAGATCCTGAAAGAACTTCCTCTTCTCCCACGGCAAGAAACCTCTGTTCAAGCTGTCGCTGTAAAACTGAAGCCTACGACCCGTTGGCCGCCCGCGGAGATGACCCTCGCTGTCTGAATCCCTCTCCTTAGATAAGTTCCCCTTCAGGTTACTAAGAAGATTAAACATATGAGGTTTCTCTATGTTGAACAACCGCGACTGAGCTTTTTTTGTGACATCATCGATCTGAACCGGCACCAGAGATGGAGCAACCGGCTTCAGCTTATCAACATTTTCGCCATTTTCTCTTTTCACCCTTGCTGCTGCTCTCTCATTCAGAAGCTGAGCCGTTGAAGAAGGTTTCTGCTTTTCTTCTTTGTCCTTTTCATGTTTGAATGTAAACTGAGCTTTCTCTTTATAGGGCCCCAACAGCACCGCTTTGGTCAAATTAAAGCCTTTAATAGTAATGTCGCCCAACGATAGCTTCTCGTCCAGCTTTTTCAACTCCAGCTTCACTACGTCAGGCAAAAGAGTCTCATTTAACACAGGCACCTGTACATCAACATGTGTTTGTTCTCTAACTTTAGGGCCTTGTTTTTCTTTGGGAACAGCTTCGAATGGGACTTCTGGTTCAGGGGTCACTACAGTTGGTTTGGGCTCTTCTTCTTTGTCCCGCACTGGAGTGGATGTGTTTGATTTGGGCAGCTCTCGCGTGTCAACACTTACTGAGAAGGTCATGGTGAAGTCGTGGTGGTCTGTGCCCTGGAAGGTGATGTTGTAGTGGATTTGGGTGGCATTGTGTCCTGGAAGCAGCAGCAGGTGGATGGTTTTCCATTTGTTGGCAACTGAAGTGTGTCTTAGGACTTGGTTATCAGCTACATGAGCCTCGGACACGCGGTTCGCCAGGCCGGAGAAGCTGAAATATGGTCTAAGCTCTCCTTGAGGAAGGGTGTACAGAGTCTGGTTCCTGCGCAACACGATGCGGTGCAGCTGGTTTAAATTGTCTAAGAAATCCACAAACACAAAACATGTTGACTGATCAAATATTAGTAGACTTGCTAAAACAACTACTTAAAACTCACGCAGAGGATTATTAATACTTTATTTTTATTATTACTATAGATGTAACATAACAGTGTTATGTTTGACTTTAATAATCATTTCATTAAAATGCTAAAAAATACTTTAAAAAAGACTTATGCCAAAAAAGGTTGTATTAGAATGATAAAATACATTTTGGATCAAATAAACAAGCGAATTGGCACACATTTATTGTCTTATATCATTGGTGCTAAATTATTAATAAAGTTTTTTGGTGCTTCATATATACACTGTAAAAATGATCCATAAATTAGCTGTTTTCCATATTTTTGTGATTCATGACCTTATTTTAGATTTTTCCACGTTTATTTAGGCTTTTGAACTGCATTATGCATTACTTTTTTAGTTATACTGATATATCGTCTAAGTTGGTGTTGTATATAAAGGTACAAAAAACCTGCAACAAACTGCCAGTACATTTTCTGTTATTTTACAGACTTATTTGTCTTTACATTATTTCTTAAGCATTATATTATTTCAAACTACTGAAATATCAGTAAAAAGCCACTTTGGTAAACTACAGAGTTTTTTTTTACATTAAAAGTTGACAGAGGAGAGATCAAGGTCCCATAATGCAAGTCACAACTGTAAATAAACAGTAAATACTTGAACAACAAAATACAGAAACTGTTAATTAACAGATTTTTTATAGTGTATATAAATGTAACTAGATAAATTTATAAAAATATATATAGATATGTCTTTGTGTGTACGGAGACCCGGAAAAGAAAATAATAAGTGGAAGAAAATTGGGTGGGAGAAAAAAAACAGAGTGATGGGAAAAGAGTTTTTGCGTTCTCTAGCAAAACTGTTTTTCCACAAACACTTCCTGTTCACTTCATACATGTCAACCCTCCCATTTTGCCAGGATTCTCCTGTATTTTACCATTCTATTCCACTATGATCCTATTATTAAATATTTTCCTATACTTCTGATTTACTTTTAAACTTGAAAGAATGCTGAAATGAATATAAATATGTCTCATTCACTTTCTTTCCATTAAAGCTGTGCGTCGATCATCGCCCTTGCATAAACATATGCAACCTCTGAATCAGCAAATGCACATATAAGCGCTGACTGACGGACGCACTCCGTATAATAAACTGGTCCCAGATCAGCTTCTGTACATGCCATTTAAAGAGGAGCTAAAGTGCGGGACACTTTGGGATTCTGTTGTGTGTTTAAGCAGACAAATACACTTACTGTTATAATACGTCATGTCTGTCCTGCTTGTTTTATTTTAAACACAACTAATTTGATCTTAAATGAGCACAAACAGTTACTAAAGTACTTGTACGCTTTCATTATAGATCTGTGCATTCTTAAAGTAACACCTCGGTTATCAAACAAAACAAAATGAGAGATTCATTTGCTGTTCTTCACTTGTTTGAAAACAGAGGTGTCACTTTAAATGGCGTATACAGAAGCTGATCTGGGACCAGTTTATCATACAGAGCGTCAGTAAGCGCTTATGCATGCATTTGCTGATTCAGAGGTTGCATATGTTTATGCAAGGGTGATGATCGATGCACAGCTTTAATGGAAAGAATTATGGGAAAATATTTAATAATAGGATGATAGCAGGATAGAATGGTCAAATACGGGAGAATCCCAGCAAAAACAGGAGGATTCCTTCCTTCCTGTCACTCACTCCACCCATTTTTTCCCCACAACCACGTCCCTTCCGACTCTCTGTATCTGTATACCTGTTCATATAAATAAATAAATAAAACAAAAAAATACATAAAAACACATAAACAAGACATTTAAGTTTTAAATCTTTGGTCTCAGTTTTGATCAATTTAACACATTCTTGGTGAATAAAACCCCAAGTTTTGACATTTTTTCATGACAATTTCCAGAAAAAAATAAAGTATATCAAGGTTGCAGCTGGAAGGGCATTCATTGTGTAAAACATATGCTGGATAAGTTGGCGGTTCATTCCGCTGTGGCGAACCCTTATAAATAAGGGACTAAGCCGAAGGAAAATGAATGAATGACTGATTAAAACAAACAAACAAACAAACAAACGAACAAACAAACATCGAGAACACTGGTCAAGTCTCACCTTGTCCGCAGTCACCCACATCAAACCCACAGGCCAGAACATTGCACGCCTGGTCACAGAACTTATCAGCCAACCAAGAGTTAGCACAGCCCTGATTACAGAAGGACATGCCAGCCAGACCTCCAAGACCACCTGCAAACTGCCAGGGCTGCCCACCGCCGATCACAGAGCCGCCCGCTCCACCAAAGCGACTGCTGCCTGCAGTGCCTGACAGGAAATAGACTGCATTAGAAACATAAATAGGTAAAACTAGAATTATTTTGTTTATTCAGTGTTATGACAGTACCTTGACAGTCTCCTCCATCCCAGTCACAAGCAGAGTTGTTGCAGGCCTTGTCGCAGTAGCCGTCCTTGATCCAGGAGCCTGGACAGCCCTCAGCACAGTTTGGCACAGGCCAGGTAAGATACACCTGAGAACACAGAAAAACAAGCACAAAATTGTTACTTTTATCAATTTAACACATACTTACTAATAAAATTAACAACAAAAAATGTGTATGCAGAATCAAAATGTTTTAGAATAAAGATTCAAACTGTTCAGATGCAGTGAAAGTGTTTCTGACCTTTTGGCCTTTGGAGTGGCTATAGAAGTCATCAGGCCACACATCCTTGCCGAACATGACATCATCATTGAGGTAGATGAACTTTTGGGAAAGTCCTGGGATGCGGTGGATGTGGGTCTCTATGGCAGGAGAACTAAATGTAGGCAGATGAGTCTGATTCTGGAAAATATCCTGACAACACAAACAACAAAACAAACAAGCCATTTCCAATCAGCTTTTATATAAATATAATTAATTACATAACAAATTAATAAACAAGGCCATACCAGTTGGAGATCCTTAGAAATGTGTGCAAAATAGGTGTGTGCAATATTATTTACAAAAAATGTTATATTGATAACAATAATAAACAATGATACTTTTCTTGCTATAGATTAGTTTAACAGCCTATTCATGACATCTGCACTCTAAGTACTTGAAGATATGAACTTCATCTCCAGAGATACTTTAAGTCACCTTAAAAGCTTTTAACCATTTCATTCATGAAAAACTAGTAAAAGACATCAAAACTGGAAGATTCTGAAACGACAATCGAGGAAATTATAACAGATACATAATTCAACCGTATACTAAAATTCTTATAAACAGTTGAAGTCAGAATTATTAGCCCCCCTGTTTATTTTTTTCCCAAATTTCAGTTTAACGGAGAGATTTTTTCAACACATTTCTTAACATAATAGTTTTAATAACTCATTTCTAATAACTGATTTATTTTATCTTTGCCATGATGACAGTAAATAATATTTGACTAGATATTTTTCAAGACACTTCTATACAGCTTAAAGTGACATTTAAAGGCTTAACTAGGTTAATTAGGTTAACTAGGCAGGTTAGGGTAATTAGGCAAGTTATTGTATAATGATGGTTTGTTTTGTACACTATTGAAAACAAATATAGCTTAAAGGAGCTAATAATTTTGACCTTAAAGTGTTTTTCAAAAAAAAAACTTTTTTTTTCTAGCCGAAATAAAACAAATGAGACTTTCTCCAGAAGAAAAAATATTAATAATTCTGATAATTCAACTGTGTATATATATATATACATATATATATATATATATATGTTTGTGTGTGTGTGTGTGTGTGTGTGTGTAAAAAAAAAAAAAAAAAAAAAAAAAAAAAAAAAAAAAATTTATATATATATATATATATATGACAGTTATATTAACATTTAATCATTTAGCAAATGCTTTTGACCTCAGTATGAGGATAACTGAATACAATTAATAATTATTTGTAGAAACGATCATACAACCAAATTTTCAGCACCATCAAGTTTGAGAAAAACAATCATTAAATTTTATTTTTAATAAAATAAATAGCATTTTATATGTTCATGTGATTACATTATAAAATATTGATTGAATTGGTACATTTTTATTACAAAATTTAATTAGACACTATTTTGAAACACTCTTATTGAATCATAAATTTAACAAAATGTAATCATTAAAAAAAGTGTAATAAAAAATGTAAAGGAAAACCGAGAATCTAAGAAAAAACGATCAAAAAGGTAAAAGTCTCAAACTAAAACTGTTGAATTGAACTGTAACCAAATTGTTTGTTTACATTAATTTCCAAGGCCTACAAAACATGTGGAGAGCATTTCCTTCTATATTTATGGTAATTAAATGATGAGATAGGAAACGAACACTATGATTATAACCCGAAATAATGTGTTTTCATTAAACAGTAAGAATTTGTAGAGCCAACCTTGTGAGTAACAACTGAAATACGTGGATTATCCAGGTTAAGCCAAGATGGTATCTGTCCGTTTGTTACGATAAAGATGTGCCGCACCCAGGGCGCGTGCTTCTCGATGGAGCGCAGTGAATAACGAAGCTCTTCATTGTCTTCAAAGCGACTGGCAGAAACATCCTCATCCTGCTTAGACTGAAAGAGTGGAAGTTTGGTTATTATAAAGTAATTCACACCATATCCAATCAGCAGTGAGGGGCGTGTCTAGTAACTGAAGGTAGTAACAAAAAGGGCTGTGGTCAAAGACTATGAAATACACGAGACATGTCATTCATATAGTTTTGAATGGAGGAAAGTGTAAGGGTCAATATGGCAAATTTTAGTACAGGAGCCAATTGTCAATCGATATAGACTTCAGGAGAGGTGCTCAGACCAGAAGTGTGTTAGTTGTAATGACTCCTCTGGGCTCAGAAAATGAACTGAAATCCCAAAGAATACTTGCTTTACTGACATGTGAAATATATCCACATAAAACTTTTAACACTTGAAAATAAATCTTTTTGAAACAAATAAATCAGTATGAAACTAATGCTACATTCAGTCCCATCAAATGCACATTGCATGACGGCAACTACACAAACACCCACAAAGAGGCACTGTCATTTTGGGAGGAGACGTGCCATCAATTCCAAGCGGGGAATTACTTCAGAAAACCAGCGTGATCAGATGAGGCATTATTCAGAGGATGATAATGTGTAACGTGTAAACATAAGGAGTTTGTTGTCATGATCTCGCTCCCTTGGGAATCCTGAATAAAATCCTTGTTTGATTCGAATGTTAAGAAACTAAACTTAGAGGTTAATTGATGTTTAACTTTGTGGGTGACTCCAAATATGTAATTTATTGTAAGTTAGGCAGACAGTTTTGGAGATGTTTTGATGTTTCCCCATTCAAACAGAAAGCTCGAACATACCACTTTGGAGGCATTTCAGTGAAATGACCTTCCTTAAAGGGGCTTTGGTGTGGCTTAATTGGATTATGTCGTGCTTGTTTTGGTGCTTCAAATATCAATATCGTTTGGTAAAATTCTCTTAGTGATACATTAATGGAGGTCACAAATATTAAAAATTTAATTATAACCACTCAAGAAATAGCCAAGAGACCAAAATAAGTGACAGCTTAATTCAATTCACCTTTATTATAATTAAATAAAATATGCTAATTCACGGATATAAAATAATGAAACAGATGTAAATCCTTCACCACTTCTTTATAATCACACACATGACCAACATTACATGAACTTGCGTGTTTTTGACTGCATTTTAAGTGACAGGAAGTCACAGTGACGTGTACCTGTGAGATGGCAGTGAGGTCCCAGAACAGGAACGCGGGGCTGACCGTCAGCTCTTTCCCATCCAGCGTCAGGTTCTTCTTGGCCTGCTGTGTGAGATCAGTGAAATCCTGTGCTGTGTTCAGGTGGAGAAGAGCGATGCTGGCTTCAGAGTATAACTGCAACTGAGAAACAGAGG
This sequence comes from Danio aesculapii, assembly GCF_903798145.1. Lineage (NCBI taxonomy): Eukaryota > Metazoa > Chordata > Actinopteri > Cypriniformes > Danionidae > Danio > Danio aesculapii. The sequence goes on from NC_079438.1 coordinate 41,617,558, forward strand.
AAAAACAAACATCAGTCTACGCCTATTTATACCTGCTATCATCATGCATTTTCAGTGATCTGGTCATAAGTGGTCAGCTGAGACAATATGCCATTTCCACCTGGTATTAACACGCATTCAAAAGCATCTCTTGTCTTCATTTGGGTTTATTTTTCATCAAGACCCTCTTTCGTTATGCTCTACATCAGGGGTGTCAAACTCAATTCCTGGAGGGCCGCAGTCCTGCACAGTTTAGCTCCAGCCCTGCTCCAACACACTTACCTGTAGGTTTCAAACAAGCCTGAAGGACTCAATTAGTTGGATCAGGTGTGTTTAATTAGGGTTGGAAGTAAACTGTGCAGAGCTGCGGCCCTCCAGGAACTGAGTTTGACACCTGTGCTCTACATCAACTTTAACTGGAGCACTCCGAGCGATCCACGGCTGCTATTTAATAGTCAATTCTATGAAATGCAGCATGTAATTAAGTGAGTGAACAAATTATTTGATACACCGAGGTATAACTACTCAAAGTTGCAGGTGTAAAAGGGGGAGATATAAGCTGTTTCAATACGCGGTATTCGGCGATCTTGTGTCCTCGTGTTCTCATGTAACATCATCATCAACTGATAAACTTTAGTTCCAAAACTCAAGACCGCAAGAACGGAGGATGCTTGAAAGTTCCTGAATGTGTTCTTAATATCGAGGATGCATTGATTCAGACTTTACAGCAAAACTCGCTCGAGAATTCCCAGAAGTCATTGCGCAGCATTTTATATAGTTTTTTATTAAAGTACAGAGATATAACTTATTTATCTAAGGAGTTTCCCTAAATGAGACAGTAAAATTAAACATTAACATGAAAATCTTTATTATTCTGCAAATGTTGATTTGCTGAAATTAACGTATTAAAATTAGTTTTATTTGTATTGTGCAACATATTTTTGTAAGGTCTTTATGCATAGTAAATATTGTGAAAAGGGGGAAAAAAATCGTTGTATGAATGCTGAAATGTTTAAATAAATTTCCGTTAAATATGGGTGAAGGTCATGTGACCATAAGGAAGGACGCAGCATGTCATTTCTCACAGGATGCATTCTGTGTTATTGCGACTATCCAGAGTACGTTCTTCCATGTAACTTGGCAAGAACGGTGTTCATGAGAACACAAGTCTGTTCTCAGTGCTCTTGGAATTGAGAAACAGCCATAATGCTTATACTTATATGGCCTAATCCTAGCTTAGTCTAAACCCTGTCTGTGCATCCAGGCAAATATCTGTTATAACATGTAACAGGCCAAAATTTAAAGTAATTAAAAACCTATTTTTTTTTGTTGGGGTGTTTGTAATTAATGTGGTGTTTGTAACTAACTGTAATGAAGGAAAAACAGATTGTTGTATATCACAGTCTAAAAACTAAATGAGAGCTAATTCAGATTTGCTATCAAAGAAGAAAAATTAATGTATGTATGTATGTATATATATATATATATATATATATATATATATATATATATATATATATATATATATATATATATATATATATATATATATATATATATATATATATAATAGAAAAACACTTTAAAATATAACTGAAAAGTATTTTACATTGAAAAAAATACTTCAGATTATTAGTGTTTGTACAGCATTCATCATTTAACAAATAAATGCAGCCTTGGAGAGCCCCAAAACATTAAAATTTATTTATAAACTTTATAAACTTTATTTGAACCTTTTCTGAAAAAAATTAGTTTCAATATGCAGCGTCAGGATTCCCCTCTAAACCAATGACTGAGGATCTATCTTTCATATCCAGCACTGCATGTGTATTTATGCAAAAGATTCACTGATCCATTGAAAGCATTGAAAGAAACTATTCTTATGAGAGTTAATTATCAAATCCCCATGATTCACTCCAATGCCACGCTGAATACACGCACATCTGCTAAAATCACACAGCTTTACTTTTACCTTTCAGATAATGTTATTTTCTAAGTTCCTCTTTTAGAAGGTTCCAGACTAGAGACACACCAGAGCCACGAGACTGTCAGGTCATGATGATGGTGATGAGGAGTTTACTTGTGCGATTAGGTTTCCCCCAAAAACAAGTTTTATCACTTGACACAATGCTGTTTACAAGCAGGGGTCTTCATTGTATCCATTCCTGTACCTCCAGTAAGGACTGCAGAGTTTAAGTACTTCATCTATCAATAGCATTTACACAGAAAATGTGTTTCCAGGAACGCCAACACTGCCATAAACGTCAGACGAAATCCTTTTTATTGAGCCTATGACATTGGCTGACTACTGCAGTCAACATTTCAAGAAAAACAACCTGTAGTACACTAATAACTCAGGGGAAATATGTGGATTTTTCTGTTTATGGGTGTATACTGTATTACTAAGTCAAGTTTCAATTCTTAAAGGGACAGTTTACCAAAAAAAATGAAATGTAAATTAAATAAATTACTCGCCGTTTACTTCAACCTATAGTGGTTCCAGGTCTACTTCTTTTCTTTATTTCTTCTGTTGAACACAAAAGAATATATTTTGAAGTAAACTAGTAGCTATATTTTTTTACCTACAATGGAGCCAATGGCTACAGGTCTCCAACATACCTCAAAATATCTTCTTTTGTGATCAACAGAAAACAGATTCTCCCAAATGTTTGTAACCACTTATAAGTAGATAAACGGTAAATCAATTTTTATTTTGGGGTGAACTGTCTCTTTAACAAGTTAATAATTACCACCCGCTATCCTACTATGGAAGTAAATGGCTACCATTCCCCAACATTCTTCAAAATATCTTCTTTTGTGTTCAACAGAATCTCCCAAATGTTTGGAACCGCTTTATAGTGCATAAATATTAAGTCAAATTTTATTTGGGGGTGAGCTGTCTCTTTAACAAGTTAATAATTACCACTCGTGATCCTACTATGGAAGCCAATGGCTACCGGTCTCCAACATACTTCAAAATATCTTTTTTTGTGATCAACAGAAAACAGATTCTCCCAAATGCTTGTAACCACTTATAAGTAGATAAACGGTGAGTCAATTTTTATTTTAGGCTGAACTGTCTCTTTATCAAGTTAATAATTACCACCCGCTATCCTGCAACTTGGATATTTATAACTGAACTGCATTGTTTGTACATTGATTTTTCCAATTGAGGAAGCCCCCAAAGCGATGTTTTACCAGATTTAGATTCAAGTGACAAATTTGTCAACCTATAAGCAAGTAGACCCAACATACACATTCACATCCTTAGTACACCTTGTGTAACAGTGTGTGTGTGTGCTGGATAGAAGTCAAGGAGAGCTTTCATCAACATAGCGAACAGGCTAACACGCACTATAAATACTAGTCATCTCTCATCGCTCAGCTTCTCTCTCTCTTGCTCTCTTCCTTCATCTGTTCCTCAGCTTCATTCTTTACTGTATCACCTTAAGTGACCCACATTTGGATTGTAGACTCGTACAACACTTGAGGGGAAAACAAATCAAGGACACTTCATGCCTCCCGGCATGAATAAATTCAGAACTTCAGGGGACGACAGAGAAAAACATGAATATATGAGAGTTACATAGAGTACACAAATGAAAAAATGAGTGAAACAAATGGAAGAACAAAAACAAGTAATAATAATATCAATAATAAATATAAGGATAAGGATAAGGATAACTGCAAGAACAAAATGACTTCTTAGAAGATCAAGTTCAGAACAAACGTATAAATTGATGAATAAATGCAAGAATGGACAAAAGCAAGAGGTAGGAGCAAACAAAAACAAGAATAAACTAAATAAAAACAACAAGCAAAAACAAAAAATACACAAAAAAGGCAATGAAAGCAAACAAAACATGATGAAACAAAAAGCTGAAAAAATCTTAGGCAACAAAGCAATAAATCTAAAACTATGACAAATAAACAAAAATATTAGCACAAAAAAAGAAAATAAAAGAATAACAAAAATAAGTAAAGACAAACAAAAAATAATTGCAAAAAAAGTGTAAATGAAGAGAAGGTTGAATAAAAACAAACAAAAGTGAACGAAGTAAAGCAAAAACAATCAATAAAAACAAAGCAAATAGAACCCACGTGTAATCAAAATTAAAAGTAAACCAAAAATAATAAATGCAAATCCACAAACAATAATAAAAAAGAAATAAAAAAATAATAAATAAAATCAAAGAAAAAGAAAACAATAAGACAAACAAAACTAATAATGGCAAACAACAAAGAAAAACGAAAGAAAAGCAGGTAAGTATAAAAAGCGAGAAGAAAAATAAAGCAATGTGGTGTGTAAACAGAGCTCTGTTGGTGTACAGAAGAGAGGTAGAGACAGAAGGTCATCTAAACCCTGTTACATTTTCCAAGCGTAGGCTGGCGCCGGGCCATTTCAAACAGTTGTTGCACTAACCATCCCGCCCCCCACCATGCCGCTCAAGTGTCACCCTAATACCCTGAGCTCTTATCACATGATCTTGAATGCTCGAACAATTGAGATAAAAAGTGATACACACAAAAATCTTATTATTTTATAAATCAAAGAATGATCTGCATGGTCTCAGCGATTATCTAATAATCACTAATACTGTGTGCTGGATGCATACAGGCTTTAAAAAGTTATCTTAAACAGGGCAAACATGTCTATTTAATAGATTTAGCAATCTTGTGTGACACCTTGTGGTTGTTTTAGGCATTACATTCAATGAATGGTCTTATTTATTTTTGTTTACCTGTTTGGTTTTACTGGTCACTACAGCTGGCAGTTTGACCCGGAGCTGCTCAGTTTCCTTCAGTGATGCTGGAAAGCCGCTCAAGTAGGCCAGGGTGTGCATGCGGACCAGTCCCGGAGCCTCTTTATCTGTCGTCTGACACACAAAAACACATGTTTAGACTCCCAGAGTTTCACAAGTACAACCTTACACAATCAATAATCAACTGAAAACAAAAACGAAATCAAATATTAACAAAAACAAGCAAACATGAGTAAAAGAAAATCAAAAGAGACATGAGAGAAACAATATAAAAACAAAGACAAGCAAAAAAATAACAAGCAAAGATAAAAAAACAACATACATACATATACATACATATATATATATATACATACATACATACATACATACATATATATATATATATATATATATATATATATATATATATATATATATATATATATATATGTGTATGTGTGTGTGTGTGTGTGTGTGTGTGTGTGTGTGTGTGTGTGCGCGTGTGTGTGTGTGTGTGTATGTATATATCAAAAGAATTCAGAAATATATTAAGAAAAATAAATAAACAAACAAAAACTAAAGCAAACCAGACGCGTGCAATTGGTACTGAACTCAGAAACCAAGTTTCACAAGGATTGGCTTTAAAAGAAAAAGCTGTTGGTTTCATAACAGAGATGGTGTAAGTTTACCCATCGCAATGGGCTGTGCATGTGTCAGATAAGATATAAAATGGGCTCTGAGGGACAGGATTAGGAACTTCATGAAAGGATATTGTGAGAAAGTTCCTCTTACTGGTTAAAGCATCATGGTAGACATCATACAGCAGAGATCACAATAAAAAAAGTTCCTTATTCTGTCAATGACTTTTGGCTATTCATTATCTGTAAAAGCAGAGCAAGGTTTTGATTTTAACTTGTTTGACTCAAACTCTGGGGATATTCCTGCTGCTGTGTAAGTAATAAAGAAAGAACATGGAAACACACTGTAAAAAATAGATTATTTGAAAGGTTTATCAAAATCAAGGGTATTTAGTCATATTAAAACAGCATTTATTTTGATTTAGCTTTAATTTTTAATTTTTTTTTACTTTAAAACATCGATTTTAGTGTGTTTTTGGTTTAATCGTTTAGTTTTTAAATATATTTGTTTTGCTTTATTTTATTTATATAATTATTTTAATAAATAATTAAGTAATTACTGTATCATGTATTCACTGGTAGAGCATTCAATAATATTTTGAATTATTTTTAAATTATATGTTATTTTAATTATGGCAGTAGCAAATGTATTCTATTACTTTTTGGTTTCTTTAAATATTTGTATTTAGGTTTAATTCACTTATTTTATTCTGGTTAGTTGCCAAATTCAAGTTTTGCATTTTACATATATTAGCTATAACTTAATTTATTATTTTTTTAATAAGCACTGTTATTTGCAACAATTTTGATGTTAAAAATAAAAGTCCCCAGTTGAAATATTAAATGTTTTAGTGGTTTAAAAAATTAATTTGTCTGGGTTGAAAAATCTGGTTCAAAAAGCAGTTAAGGAGCTGCCAGAACATGTTCTTCTTTCCGCATGTTATTGAGGAACCTGATGTTTAAAAATCAATGACCATCGTACTGTAAATCTGTCTGGGAGCTCCAAAGTCATGTGACGTCATTTAGCCACAACACCATTGCCCATGCTGAAGTGCAACTTAAAACTGCTGTTACAGATTTTTCATGTAGTAAATTGGAAGTTAGAACTATCTGCTTGACACAGAATGAGTCAATAGCTATGTTTCCATCCACCTATTTTTATGCACATTTTGGATATATGTACAAAAAAACAGTTGATGGAAACGCCAAGAAGCGCATCAATTTTATAAATGAGCATAAAAATGAATGGTTATTCGATAAGAAAAGATGCGCATAAACTATGATGGAAACACTTTTACAGAACAAATTCCAGTGTGCTCATTAAAAAAGTCATGTGATTTTGTTATAAGACATCGTGTGATGATAAAAACCTCTGTGAATGGACAAACCAGCAGGCTGACCATTTTGTAAAACATCTGAAATTTTAGTCAGTCTTACTATATTATCAATGACCTCCAGAATTGTTAAGTGCCGGATAGAAACATAGCTAATGAGTGTGTGCTTTCTCACCAGGTAACCTCTGCTGATGGAGTGTGTCAGGAGATCCTTCAAAGCATCTGCATGAGCTTTTTCAGCTGCAACAGGAAACATTAAAATGATATTAGAGACTAACATGTTGTATAAATGCTTTTCCAATTTCTGTTTAATGTGCTACTAATAAATTAATATTTTAAGTTAACATTTAAAAAATGTTTACATTATATGAGAGAAAAATGCATTACTGTATTAATGAAGTACTACATTATTATTTATATTATGAGTATTACATATTTATCAATTATATTATAAAATCAACATTTAAATATTTATATTACATATTTATATGAATAATTTTATACTTTAGTTTCGTTTTAATTTTATTGTTTAAATGTATTATATAATTGGTTATCATTCATTCTATTCATAATTATATACACATATACACACACAGACAGGGCTTGACATTAACTTTTTTTAATAACCATTCACTGTGCCTAGTAGTTTTCTAATGTTACTGGCCACTCGCCATTTTCACTAGTCACAATTTTGTTGTTGGGTAAATATATTTTTTATGCATGAATTTGACTTTGGCATGCTAAAATTACTTGATATAAATTGTGTGTTATGTCCACATCCCTCCTTAACTTTTTTTTTTTTTTAAATGACTTTTTAGGGCTCAACACTAAGCATATACTTTTTTTACAAATTTTAAAATACATGTCAAAACAAGTTAAATATAGCTGTATACATTCTCTTTTTATTCAACAACAAAAAAAAAATCATTAAAAATTCATTAAAAAAATTATTCTCATTTATCTAAAACTATACACAGTCGTTTGTCCAGACTAAAGGTCCCAGATAATCAGCTAACTATAGATAAATGGAGAGGTAATCTCCTATTGAAGCAATGTTATTGTAAAGCATGATATTTAAACCATTTAACAAAAATAACTGCAAGTAAAAGAAAGCAGTTGAAAAACATTCCGTGTGTGAAAGTAAAAGGATGATCACGTGCACAGGGTTAACATTAGGCCCAATAATAATCTGTTCAAAGAATGGTAAAAGCAAAAGTGGCAACAGCTGCTGCATACAAAAAATCTGCAGATCTTTCAAAGAGAAATCAATTGCATCAGTTGCGTTTCCAGGCACGGTTGTTTTGTGCATTAACCTGACATTGTCAGCTGTGCCTTGCTCACAATATCAGTAAGCAAGGATCACCTGTCTCACCGTGTGCTCGATCATCCTCTCATTCGGTATTCACTTGCTTTCTTTTGCTCGTGCAAACGGTTCTCAATCGTGCTGCTTCTCGGTTCTAAGAGCACATTTGAACGCATATTGACAAACGGTCATAAATTAAAACTCTAATCTTTAGTGATGAGCCAGCACTGGCAATTTAAAAATGATTTTCAACCAGCCAAAGTGGCTAGTGGGGGTGTCTGTCTAACCCGCCATAGCTGAAATCTACCCGGGCTGGCGGGTTTTAATGTTAAGCCCTGCACACAGACATATACATTATTTACATTACATAAAACATTGCATATGTATAAATTGACCAATTTTATTATTACTTTTATATTCATTTGTCATTATATTTACCAAATATATATTATTAAAAACAATTGATTAAAATTTTTCATTGCTATTGTATTGCTATTTTTAGTTTAGAATTCATATATTAATATGACATATTTAGATTACACATTTATATTATAATAATAATTATGCACAATATTTTTATATCTTCATTTAGTATGTTTGTTTTATTTTGTATATTGCTGATTTCAGTGGACTGGGAGTCATTATATTAGCCACAGAGGACGTCATTTTACCTTCAGTGTTAGAGTGGAAGAGGAGCGCAGTGACACTGCTGGACGGATGCAGAGGTTTGGCCACCTGCAGGAGCTCTTTAGCAGAAGAGAAAGCGGCTGAAAGGGTGTGTAGCTCCTTCACGGTGATGTTGGCAGGAAGAGCAGGATCCAGCACCAGCACTGGACCCATAATGCAGTGCGACAGCAGACATTCTGGCCTATCACAGACACTGAATTACATTACAGCTCTGATCGCTATTTAATCTTTACAATGAATACAGACATTCACACCATCAGAGGCTGTTTCTGACACAGGAAAAGATCAGTAGCTTGAACAACAATGTGGCTGTGAGAAAGGAAATGTAGAAACCACAGAGGCCTCGCATCTTTCACAGATGACGAAGAGAAAGAAGAGGAGAATAAAAAGGGACTCACCTCCCTTTAGGAGCTTCTGTTATTTCAGAGCCATTTTTTCCCAGACGTTCCCTAGAAACAAAAAACGGAAAGGAAACAAAACTGATGAAATCATTGTGAATCGTTATACATCACTGTCAATCAACATATTTTCAGCACAGTTTGCTAATTAAGATGGCATATCATGTATGAAACTAATAATAGTAAGTGAGCAGCAATAATAATAATCATCATTATTATTATTATTATTATTATTATTATTATTATATAAGTATTTAAAATAAGAGTAATTTATTTTATATACTTAAAACATAATTTAATTTAATACAATGTTGCTTAATATTTAGAAATCAAAATACAATTGAATAAAATTGATAAAGTGGTAGTTTAAGTAATAATCTGAATATATGCATCTGTTAATAATCTAATACAGGGGTTTTCAAACATTTAGGACACGCGCCGACCCAAGTTTGTCCAATTTCACTCCCCCCAGGCACCCCTCCCTCGAGCCAAAATTATAATCCATGCGCAAACATCATTCACATATTACTTGCTGCGTTTAAAGTGCAATGAATTAATTACACTGAAACATAAATACATAGCTTACCTGATTCAGTGTGGTGGCTGAGCCTTTTTCTGTGAGGACAACATGCTAATCTGTGGTCGGATTCCTGACACGACTAAACGTAAATCATCTTCCACTGTCAATAAGCATGAGCCACAGCATACTTGCTTTTGATGTACATACATACAGAAAACGCTGCTTCGCAAAGCCAAGTACGCCCTGATGGTGTGGTTGAGCCGAACATTGAGTATGTTTATATGGGCAACAATACTTTAATACCAATTTAATATGATTAAGACAATACTCTGATTAAGAGTCTACCATGTAAACCGCGACATTTGATTACCTTAATCTGACTAAAGTCATAACTGAACTGAACAGAAATGGAATTAAGATGTGGAGTATGCATATATTAGTAGCATTTTTGAAGTAAACACAGCAATCAAACTATTACCGTCATGTTGACCTTTCACCGAATTTTGTGACAAGATCCACACACCTGGCTGTCAGTAAAGAACCGCACGCACACACACACACACATCACTAAATGCGGAAGTTTTTTTCTTTCCATTCGACGTGCGGTATCAATAAAAGCAACACTCTTCCACCAATCCTTCATATTCGCGTCTAATACTCCAGTTTGTCACGGGTGCATGAATGAAATGTCCATGTGTGAAAGTTAAACTGCCGAACTGCAGTTAAAGTCGAGAAATTAAAGATGAAACACCCAAAATTACATGAGACTCTGCAGACGTGAACACTCAAAACTCTGGTGACGTAACATTCAAGAAGCACTTTACGTAATTACATTATTGTCTTATTCAGATTAAGGCAAATAACTATTACTGATGTCCATGTAAATGTAGTCAGTAGTGTCTTCAAAGTAAATGAAAGATCCAGGGCATCCAGGGATCCAGGAAAATATGGGCATCCTGCTGATTTGATTCAGAAGGGCACTTTTTTGTCAGACGGCTCACCGGTTTGACTTTTATTCAATCACCGTCATTCATTTTAAAAAGCACCCGGTCCATTTTATTTGTATATATTTTACTGGAACGCATTAACTCGACAGGTGCCTGATAGTTAGCTGTGGAGCTAACGTTAATCCTATTATTCCCTCTAGTGAACGCATAAAAATCGTCATCATAATTTACTTGAGTGCACGCCTCAATGTCTCGCGCTCCAGTTTGAAAACCCCTGATCTAATAAAATAATCAATAGTGTAATCCAAATGTTAAATAACTACATTCAAAGTCACATTGTGTAGAATTTTGTAAACACTGTAGTTCACAATACTTTAATTAATTAATAATTAAATAATAGAATAATTAAAGTGGTAGTAATAATAGTACAATAATGTAATGGAATGACAATAATAATAATCCTGTTCTATACTAAAAAAAAGACACATTATGGTTTAATTCTCATTATGATTTCATTTATAAATACAATTCAAATCATATTAAAAATGTACAAAATATATAGTTTTGAATATAACTAAACCAAAATCCAAATGAAACGAATATTAGTAGAGGAGTTACTTTGTTTAAAAGGAAATGACAAATGCAGTCAAATTCACACTGTGCAGATTGTTGCCAACCAAGTTTGCAAACTATCTGCCAATAAAGCAAAGTAAACATTACAGTCAGTGTGTGTGTGTGTGTGTGTATGTTTAATGGGCGTGTGTTTGATGAGTGTGTACCTCAGGGCCTTCTGTTCTTCTTCCAGCCTCTGTCTGACAGCACGAAGATCCTTCAGCAGGCCTGTGTCTGTGCCATTCACCCACGTGTACACCACATCGATGGGCATCGGGAGGCAAAGCCTAAAACAACACAAGCATATGAAGCAGAGAAATCCAGCAACATCGTGTTGCACATAGCATGCATATTTTTCGATCATTTTGGTTGTACAAATCCCAACACACAGCTTTAGACAAAAATGCATTGTATGTATTTTTATATTTCATATAAAATATTTACTATTTCACACATATTTCATAACTGTGTACCGGATTATAATTATGTAATTATAATGATGTGCATGTATTGGAAATCAATTTCCATATGAATACACTATGAAATTTGTTTGTGTGCAGAGCTAGCTTTATGTATTTTTATATGTACTGTTTATTTTAAATGTTTATTGACCTAACTAAGACTGCGTAATAATTACAAAAAACAAATATACATTTATTTAAAATTGCTTAGCCATTATTATATAAGAAAAATGTCCAATTTATGTAAACAAACTAAACTACATTAAAATTAAATATATTTTTGCAAGATATTATCTGTACCGGTGCTATTTAAAAAAAAATGAACAATGTCACCAAAAGTGTAAAAAAAAAAAAAAAAAACTATTAAAATATGATAGTTGCATGATGATTTTAACAGACATATTTGTTCTCTAATGACCTGTGTAACTATTTTAAAGTGATGCACAAAGTGCTCTATTACTATGTAATGATGCTGTTTTCATTGATCAGTCGCTCACCTCGTTTGAAAAGATTTTCCAGCAACATTATCTCTGTAGGAATCAAACAAAACATGGTACTGATCTCGACTCCATTCAACTACAACCTGCAAACACAACAAAACAAAAGCAGAGCACTCTCAGATCAATGATTACATTAGGAAATGCAAACATTTTATGCGTTACAAGTTCTCTAAAATGTTGCCAAAATATGCAAATGAGGTCTTCTTTAATTAAATAAAATGAATGAATGAATGAATGAAAATTACATATCTAACTAAAAACCCAAACCAAGGTTTCCAGTGGGGATATTTTTACTAAATACAATATTCAAATAAAATTCTATTTAAAGATAAACAGCCAAATCTTGTCTGATGCATAAATGTTGCCTGAAAGGTTGAGTGTAAAGCACTTCAGATATGAATAAAGCTGTGCAGTTTGAAGTAGGAGATGAGTTTTTTGACAGCAGGGGGATTTTTTTCTTCAGAAAATGGCATTGTAATTCTAATCTACAATCAGCAATTGCTAACGTGCAAAAAAAAATAAAAATGTAAAAGTACATATTGGACATGTTCTTTCCATTAGACTGAAACAAGACCACTCAATTTTCTGACCCTGGTCTTATGTTGCATGGTTATGCATTTGGTAATAGCCAAAAATATGTATTAGACAAAAGGATTTCTTTTCTTTTATGCCAAAACCACTGTAAAATAAATAAAGATCATATTCCAAAAAGATTTTTTCTACTATAAAAATGAAACATAATCACCGATTTGTAAAAATGAAATACATTGTTAGTAACTTAATTAAGCCAATTTTGAAGGTGATTTACTCAATATTTAGATTTATTTGAACCCTCAGATTCCAGATTTTCAAATAGCTGTTTCTCACGCTATGATAACAGACCATACATCAATGGAATTTTTTTTTTATCCAGCTTTTGATTTGAGGTTTTGTGGTTAAAATTTGTATAACAAACATGTGTGTTTCTATGCCTGCAGGGTCTCAACTTAAAGGAGTAGTTCATCTTAAAATGAAAATTCTGTCATCATTTACTCACCCTTACACTTGTCACAAATCTTTTCAAGTTTCTTTCTTCTGTTGAACACAAAAGTTGAAAAATATTGGAATCTGGTAACCATTGACTCGCACAGAACATTTGTTTCACCTATTATGGAAGTCAATGGTTACAGGTTTCCAACATTCTTCAAAATATCTTTTGTGTGCAGCAAAATATAAAAAGGAAACTCTGAATTTGAAACCACTCCAGGATAAGTGTAAAGTGAGAATGATTGTGATTACCAAGATTGAGGTAAAGTTGCTTTTATTTTCACGAAATCTGACTTGTATTCTCCTTAACATAACTTCTGACAACTTTGTATTCTTCGGAAATTCTAAATAAGGGAAATCATATACCAGTCAATAACAATCAAAGCACAACATTGCCCACACATGTTCTCCCCGTGGGTTTCCAGTCTAAAGACATGTGGTATAGGTGAATTGGGTTAGCTAAATTGCCTGTAGTGTGAGTAAGAATGAGAGTGCATGGGTGTTTCCCAGTAATGAATTGGAGCTGGAAAGGCATCCACTGTGTAAAACATATGCTGGATAAGTTGGCGGTTCATTCCGCTGTGGTGACCGCCGGATTAATAAGCTGACTTTAATAAAAGCTGAAAAGAAAATGAACGAATGAATGAATGAACATTGCCCACAGCCAAATAAATAGTGCTAATGTTGTTTTGAAGTCATACTTACCTAATATTCAAAGTACCATGGTAAACAATCTAATGAATGTGCGAATATAATACCAAGTTTACCTCAATATTCCAGGTCACTGTGTGAGAGGTCAGTTACATTGCGCAATTAGTCTGATAAGAGAAACACATCATGCACGACCTAAATAAAGCCAGTACACTTGATGAAGTTGGCCCTAGGTAGTGCACATACCTCTCCAAATTGAAAGGCGGAGACGATCATGAGCACCAGTCCTCCGAAACACAGGTAAAGCCCGTATCTGTGAGACAGACAGGTGTAGGTTTGCCGCTGCAGCAGCTTCAACAGCGAGTTAACGACCAACATGACTCCGGCCGGCGAACAACATCAACACCTCTCCCTCCATGAACACTTCACTGTGACGCTCGTTTAGCGGGTAATTAAAAACGGCTCCATTACGTTAAAGATGTTGTCGCTTCAACAGAATCCATACTCATGCTGTGGTTCCTCTTTGGCAGCAGTCAGGTGATGAGGCGACGAGCGTTTCGTGTGCGATTGTGTGTGCGAGAGACTCGCTGGCGACATCTGATGATTAGGAGGACGGGCAGGCGGGTAAATACAATACAATACAATACAATACAATACAATACAATACAATACAATACAATACAATACAATACTCACTTTCCTAGTATCAGGGGTAACAAATAAATAAAAATAAAATGTAATATAATTTAATCAAAAGTATATAAAATAAACAAAATGAAAATAAAATATAATGACTTCAGTAACATTAATATAATATTTTTATTTTTTAATACCTTATGAAATGAATGCTAATTTTTTATATAATATAATATAATATAATATAATATAATATAATATAATATAATATAATATAATATAATATAATATAATATAATATAATACTTTCCCGGAATCAGGGGTCACCAATAAAATAAAATAAAATACAAAGACTTCAGTAATGTTTAATAAAATATTTTCATACATTATTATTACCTTATTACATTAATACTAATTTAATATAATTTTACAAATAATTAGCACATTAATATTATTAAAATATAAATATAATTTTTTTTAAGTATAACGACTTTTAAATAAATATAAAAACTAAATGTACAAATTATGTTATATTTATTAAATCTAATCTAATCTAATATATATTATTATATCAGGGGTCACCAATAAAATAAAATAAAAATGACTTCATTAATATATAATAAATATCTTTATGCATTATTACTTTAATATATCAATGCTAATTTAATATACAATTACAATACAATACAATATTTACCAAACTAGGAACTAATTAAAAGGTATTAATATATATATATATATATATATATATATATATATATATATATATATATATATATATATATATATATATATATATATATATATATATATATAATTTTAATATAAATGTATAAACTAAATGTACAAATGATGTTACTGCTATATTTAATAAAAATAATTTAAATTAATTATACATTTGATAAATTAAAAGTGACATCTATAAATGTCTAAATGTAATACATCTATAACTTCTGCACATTTCATAACAATGTAATCTATCTATCTATCTATCTATCTATCTATCTATCTATCTATCTATCTATCTATCTATCTATCTATCTATCTATCTATCTATCTAGTAGTATATCCATAAACTAATATTAATATTAGATACCATTGCATTATAAAGCTATATATAGTATTATTATCTAGTAGTATTATATACATATATTAAATACCATTACATAAAGTATATTATGTATAGAATATATAAATAATAATCAAATATATAATCAAATCAACAAATTAACACAACATTGTGTATAAAATGATGTGTTATGATAGTAATGATATTTATTATTATTGCAAACTGTCTTATTCATACACTAAAAAACTTTGTTGCTTAAATAATTTAAAATGAGTTGAAACAACACAATTGCTGGGTTTTTTTTTTGGGGGGGGGGGGGGGGGGGGGGCTTAATTGTTTTATGTTTAATCCACTTAAATTTGTAAAAACAATTACGTTAACTTAATTGATTGATTTATGTTGGGACAACATGAAGGAATTGTGTAGAACCCAGAATTGTGTAGAATTGTTTCTTACAGTGTACATTATATAAACATTAATTAAAAGTATTAGCTAATAATTATAACTGTATCAGCTTAAATAAAATAATAAAAAAAACATGTTCAATTTCCATTTACCAAAAAAAAAAAAAAAACTTTAAGAAATAAAATATGGAGAATGTTGAGGTTAAAAACAATCCTAACTATGTCAAACTGGTTTAATGCATGTAAAAAGTAAATGGAAAGAAAGAAAGAAAGAAAAGTACAGCCACTACGTGTTGCTCACATGTTGCTGCTGGCGGTAATACTTTATGGGTAAAACAATGAGGAAGAGAAAGACAGATTCCCAGTGACCACGTGACACTATAGATACAGTTATAAACGTCGCTTATTGAGCGAAGTGAAGTGTGTATGTGTGTAAAGAAGTGAACGTCAGTGTCTTTCTTCATGTCTGTTCTCCGCCGGTCACTTCACTTTTGTCTCCTTGAATGGTGATGCGCCGATTAGCCTCAGCCCTCAGGCGAGATGGTTTGGTTTATGGAAGGAATGTGCTTTCTACCAACTTTCCTGGTTATCTGGTCATCGAGCACGTTCATAATCTCGTATATCATCGCCTTGTATCGACAAGATGTGGATGTTGTCCTTCCTTACATCAGGTATGTGATTTGACTTTAACCTTGAGTTTGATTTAAACCGGCGTACACATCTGGATTTGACGAATTCACAACACTTAAACATACCAATACAGCAGAAATAGCTTTTAAATGTATAGTATTAGTAACAAGACCGTGTATTAAGAGGGTATTTGTATATGTAAAGCTGCAGGTTGTAAAAAGGATTGTGGATAGAGTATTTAAAGGCAACTTGATTTAGTTTCGTTTTCCACACAGAAGTTTAACGTTGGCTTGAGTTCAAAACCTTGAACTATGAATGCAAGGAGAAGGACAAGTCAACTACTTTTTAATTTTTGTTTCTTTATACTTTAGATAGTGTTTTTTCTTATCAAAAATGGCAACGTACATTATACCAGGATTTACAGAAGACACCTGCCAAAATGTCAATAGTTTATATAGCTATACAGGCATATATACAGCAATATTTAATCACTTTTATAATGTTATATTATCGTATTATTAGTAATATTTTATATAATATTTAATATTTTATTGTGCATTAATATTGTATCACTTTATATAAAAGATAAACTGAACGACTGTTGAACAAAAAAGGGTTAGTTCACCTAAAAAAATCTAAATGCTGCCGTCAATTATTTGTTCAAAACCTGAGTTTCTTCTGTTGAATACAAGAGAAGATATTCTGAAAAATGCTGGAGCTGCCACCCATTGACTTCCTCAGTAATTTTTTTTACTACTATGGGTGTTCATTCATGTTGTTTTAACACAAATCGATTAAGTTACCTTAAAGTTAAGTTGACTGAACATAAAACAATTAAAAGCTGATTTAAACTTGTCAAGCGCATGAGTATGGTCCAACAGAGCCTTTGCGCAGTTCATAGCCCTCGCTGTGGCTGACGCGCACCTCTCAAAAAAAGTCACCTCACAATGCTACCATGCGTACCGCAAGCTCTGTGATTGGTCGGCTTGGTAGCGGTGACGAATGTGGGCGGTGCTGAGAGCCGTGAGCCCGATGGAACGAGTGTTTACAAGTGTCGAGTCCTATGAAGGAACTCCAGATGGAACCTTTTGTTTTCTGTTTACCTTATGATTAAAGTTGTTGCATGTCCGTCGGTTCCTGCCTCTGAATGAGTGAGTTTGAGCTACTTGTACATTAAGGTGGCGTTCAGAAAAAACAAAACACCTGCGAAGAAACTCGACACAGAGGAACATAAAAATCTACTGCCAGCTAGCGTTTCAGAAGGGTTATTGCAGAGCAACACAAACAGCACACAGAAGTATAATTGCACGACTACACACAGGGCAGGCGCTGTGAGTCACTATCACTTGACGGAGAACCATAAGTAGTTAGAACAAGCAGCTAAAAACCTGTATTTTTCAATACATATATATATTTTTTTGTGTTCAAAAGAAGAAAGAAGAGTTCATTTTCATTTTTGGTTGAACTATCCCCTTAAAAAATATATAAATCACTCATATCTTAACATTTTAGTTTAGTTATTTGAAACATTAAAGTAGATGCTTGCATTTAATATGCATTAGCTCTAAACGATAATTCATTTTTATTATTTTGAATTTGGAAGAATTGCAGTTTACAAAACAATAATACTCTACTATTCTCAAACAACTAACTGTGAATCGAAAAATCGTCAAATGTTTATTTTTAATTTTTTTGGGATTTCATTAAATGTTTTAACATTTTTTGAAAACATTCAAAGTGCCATGTTAATATCAGTGTACTTTTATTTAAAACAAAAATACAGTAGTCAACATTTGAACTGAATCATCAACTTTCATCAAAGTTGTCCTAAAACTATTGAACAACACCCATTCTTGTCCTAGGACAATTTTGAAAAACATTTTTGATGGACTTCGAATGTTGACTACTGTACACATATACATACATACATTATATATATATATATATATATATATATATATATATATATATATATATATATATATATATATATATATATATATATATATATATTTGCATGTTTATGAATAGGCAAGATCTTTCTGAATTGCTTCACATGTTAACATTCTTATGTTTATAAATATGAAATATCTTTATGTTTTAATCAGTGATACAGGGGCCACTCCACCTGAGAGCTGTGTGTTTGGATTCATGTCGACAATCACGGCATTTGCAGGTATGACTAACAATCAGCTCTTTTCAGTTTGATTTGATATCCCGCTCATATTTCATGACAAACGGTGTAAACATCCCCCCTCGGCCACTTCAGGAAATTCCTCCCTGCTATCTGTGTCACAACCTTTAGGAAGTTACAAAAGTTGAAATCAACCGCGACCTACTCGGTTTGACGTGCGAGAGGAAAACGGTGGGAAAACGGTTGATTTTTCTTTAGCAACAATGGAATATCACTCATTCTGCTCTCACTTCTCATTTTGATGAAAACGAAAACATAGTTTTTTCCCTCCACCCGTGACACACACACACACAGCTGGAGTTCAGTGTGTTATGATACTCTGCAGAACTGCAGACAAAACCTCAAGCAACAGAACAAAAGAAATGAAACCTAATGCCAAGTCACAGGTTATAAGTGTGATAACTACAGCTTTATAACCTGGTTATTTCACCTCAGAATTTAAATTCTATAATAATTTAATATCGTGTCGTTCCAGTCTTGAAAGAAGTTAATTTGTATTTAGAACACAAATGAAGATACAGTTATATGACAAATCATTAGAACACAGCATTTTTAAGAGGTCCAAGTTAGAATTTGCCATTAAAATATCCATTCAAATGAATAAAACACATACATAATAATGCTCTATAAACCTTTGAATAGAGCCATCATTTTTCAGTAGATCAGCTTGCATGGATTCATTTTAAAGTAAAGAATAACACTGTGTGCTAACGAAATAAACATTGTAAATTTAGATTTCACATGACTAAGTGTTTAGTTTCATTTGCAGAAGGAATAGGGGAATATTAGTGTTGAAGTTCTCAGGAAATATACTGACACCATGCCCGAGAAATGTGCTGCTGTATTTAATTGCTGTAAAAAAATCACACTTTTTTATATTTGTTGTGCTCAGAGCAACCATCTGCATGTTTCATCAACATTATGAAATTAAATCATGTTTTGGAGGCATAAAATGCCAATATATGCAACATTCCAATCTGTATTTTTACTAAATTAAAATATTTTTTAATAATTTCTGTCTCTCCATTAAAAGTTTGTCATCCTAAAATTTTGATGCTTCATAATGTTCATCAAATCTGTATGAATCAAATGTTTTGGCTCTTAGATAAAAATTATCTAAGGGAAAACTATTTTAATTTGTACACTATGTAAACACTTTGTTCCTGTATTTTGCCATATATGACGTTTTCTACACTTTGATTTACTAAGCAAATTGATATTGATACAGCAGTTTCCAGTGCATTATGTTGAGCTCAGTGCTGTATGTTTGTTTTCCAGCATTTGCTACTATGTATGCTGAATACAAATTTGTGCAAAGAGTCCATGAGAGAACTGGAGCCGTGCCCCCTACACTGAACAAGGTCTCATTTGGTTTTGGCATCTTTTCTTGCATTGGCATGTGCCTGGTAGCTACATTTCAGGTATGTCATAAATGAAAAAAGAAACAAATTTTTACGCACTTACAAATGTATTTGACTTTGTTTCTTTAATAGAATGCAATCAATCAATCAATAAATCCACCCATCAGACCCCCACCATCCAATCCATCCATCCATACAAACAAAGCTATGAATTATTCAATCAACCAAGCCATCGCGCCATCCATACAAAAATCATCAATCAATCAATAATCCAGCCAACCATCTCATGCATCCATTAAATTAATCAAAGCTTGACTTAATTAACTCATCCAACCAACCCAGCCACCTATCAACCATCTAAACAAACCAATCCATCCATCCATACAAACCAAACTATCAATCAATCAACCAACCAACCCAGCCACCTATCAACCATCCAAACAAACCAACTCATCCATCCATCATCCAATCAATCAACCAATCCATCCATACAAACCAAACTATCAATCAATCAACCAACCAACCAATCAGTACATCATCACATCACTCCATTAATCCATATAAACCTGCCATTGCATCCATTCACCAACCCATCCATCACTCCATCCATCTATCAATACAAATCATTCAATCAATTAATCATCTATCTATCTATCTATACAAAAATCAATCACTCACTTAATCAATTAATCAATCAAATCACTTCATCCATCCATACAAGCCAATCAATCAAATCAACCAACGTTCCATTGCATGAATCCTCCAACCCATACATCATTCCATCCATCTATCAATTCAAACCATTCAATTAATCAGTCAATTTGTCAATCAATCAATCAATCAACTAGCCCATCCATCCATACAAACCAGTCAAATCAACCAACCTGCCATTGCATCCATCCATCCATCGCTCTATCCATCTATCAATACAAACCATTCAATAAATTAATCAATCAACTAGCCCAGCCATCACTATCTATCCATACAAACTGATCAAATCAACCAACCTGCCACTGCATCCATCCACCAACCCATCCATCATTCTATCCATTTATCAATACAAACCATTCAATAAATTAATCAATCAACTAGCCCAGCCATCACTATCTATCCATACAAACTGATCAAATCAACCAACCTGCCACTGCATCCATCCACCAACCCATCCATCATTCTATCCATTTATCAATACAAACCATTCAATCAATCAATCAATCAATCAATCAACTAGCCCATCCATCACTATCCATACAAACTAACCAAATCAACCAACCTGTCATTGCATCCATCCACCAACCCATCCATCAATCTATTCATTTATCAATACAAACCATTCAATCAATCAAATCAATCAATCAACTAGCCCATCCATCATTTCATCAGTCCATACAAACTAATCAAACAAACCAACCTTCCATTGCATCCATCCACCAACCCATCCCTCACACCATCCATCCATCCATACCAATCAATCAATCAATTAATCAATCAAATCAATCAAATCAATCAATCAATCAATCAACCAACCAGTTAATTAACTCAGTCAACCCATCCAATCAACCCACCCAGCGAACCAAGCAACCGATCCAACCATAATTTATCAAATTAACCAACCTATCAATCAACCAACCCACCCACCCATCCATCCAAACCAAGCTATCAATCAACCCACCCACCAGCCCATCCATCACTACATCCATTCATACAAACTAATCAATCAACCAATCAACCAGCCCATCCATTACTCTAACCATCTATCCATCTAAACCAATCAACCCCTCAATTAATCAATCAACCCATTAACCCATCAATCCTTCCATATCAATCTATCAATCAATCCATACACCAACCAGACTATCCCTCCATCCATCAAACCAATCAACTCTACACCAATCAATCAACCAGCCCATCCATATTGAAACATGAAAGGGAGTCAATAGTGACTCAATGGCGCTCATGTATTGTATGCGTGTTTTGTTACAGGAGACGACAGTGATGGAAGTCCATGATTTTGGTGCACTTTTATTCTTCATTTGCGGGCTTGTGTATGCAGTCATTCAGAGTGTGATCGGATACCGCGCTTTTCCATACGGATCTTCAAAGTTTATGTGCCACTTACGTACGTTTTTTTCCACAGTGGCCATTCTAGCTGCAATACCCAGTATCCTTTTCTCAGTGTAAGCGCACGTGAATTTGCTTCTGCTAGCATGCAGGTCATCCAAATCCAGCATTGTGTTCAAAGCATGTTGGTTTTCCATGCACTGTTTTACATTTCTGATCATTTCTGTTTTACATTCCTTAACTCCTCTTCCCAGCAATAGCATGTGCTGTTCTTGTCGGGACAAGCAAACTTCACTGGGACACAGATGATAAGGTACAGTTTACCAACAACACATTCCAGTGCTGAAAGTTACATTCATTATTGAATGCTTCAAGTTGCTCATCTTGATCTCCTGCTTTTGAAGGATTACACACGTCATATAGTGAGTGTTGCATGTGAATGGATCACTACCTTCAGTTTTGTCTTCTTCTTTTTAACGTACATCCAAGAGTTCCAGGTGAGTGCATGAGAATAGATGAGACTTACACTACTACTTAAAGGTTTGGGGTCATTAAGATTCTTAAAAAAAAAAAAAAAAGGCTGAAGTTATGATTCTGAAAATTCAGCAGAAGTCATTTTAGTTAATAAAAACATAAAATGGGGAAAAAACATTTAGTTTGTTAATAAAAAATAATGTTGCCTGAAATTAAAAGGTGTATTATTTAGACATTTGTATTCATTTATAGACAGCATAATGCCAATGTTTTACCTTCAGAAGAGTTAAAGGTGCAGTAGGTAACCCAGTGGTTGAACTAGGTATTGCATTTCTGGATCAAAACAAACGCAAGCGCAGGTTGCCAGATGACCAACAGGAGCGAGTGACTATCGAGCCTAAAGGCTGATTTAAATCCTGTTCTAAATAAAAGAAACAGCATGCGATAGAGGGAATATTTTCCATATTAAAGGAAGTTTTTGTTCCAAGTAACACTTTGAATGGATATATTAGAAACGGCTTTCTAATTTCTTGCAGCTGAACAACAAAAAACGGACAACGATCACCTCAGGTACAGCTCATGTGTTTTATTCAGTGTTAAACGCTAACAATGTGAGTTTGAATACCATTTTACATGACATTTATTACCATACTGAAAGCAGCAGCAGATAGTTCACCTCAGATCTTTAGAACAGTGACAAATGAACCAAAACAAAGAGAGCGTTCTTATATTAGAAGATCTGACTTAGGCATTGTTTTTCAGATAAACAAGAATGTTCACTTAGCATGTTTCTTAAATATCTGCCAACATATTATAGTATTTGTATGCTTTAGAGGAGTCAAAAACTAACAGCACCTTTAAGAAATCAATATTTCATTTTGTGGAATAAAAAAAAAAAAAGATGTAAAAAGAGTATTTGGTGGGGCGATCGGTAAGTGAAGAGCAGGGGGGTGAGGGCGGGAGAATGGGCGTGACAGGCCAGAGTCACGGTGGCAGGCCACAATGACCATCATGCCAATTGCTCCCTATGTCCCGGTGCCGCCCCTACTCCAACCCTGAACAAACACAGTTGATCCAACTAATAAAGATGTTCATTACTCTTTTGAACACCTCGATTATTTGGATCAGCTGTTTGATAGGGATGGAGCAAAACTGTGCAGAGCTGCGGCACTCCAGGAATGGGCTATATGCACAGCTAGTGTTTTTCAGCCAATGATGAACTTCCGGTGAGAGCTTCTATGTGACTATCTTCACTTTTATAGCATCGGAGTTGTAATGTAATTACAATACATTCAGTTAAATAGACGCAATGTTGTTAAAGTGTAAAAAGAGATGAAAGACCGTTTAAATGCAGGCTAGCGCAGAAATTCCATTGAGAATACTTGGGTAAAATTAATTTCCATATTTTAAAGACATGGCATGGAAAAAATATCATTTAACGCAGTGCTTCTTGTTTGGTCTGATAGCCACTTTATATTGTATCTCAGCCAGGCAGTGAAGATTGCTGTTTTTTTTTTTTTTTTTAAATCAGATCTTAAGCGCTGCGATTTTGTACGGAATGACAATTAACCAGAAGCCCTGAGGCTGGCAAACTGAATTTAAAAGTCCTTGTACAAATACCCCACTGAGTTTGAGACCTAAGCTCTACGGAATTAAACAAACAGTAACTAAAACTAATCATATGACACGAATATAAAATCCAATTCAAACCTACTTAAGTTAGTAGATATTAAAATATCCACATTTTCAAAAACAATCCTACAAAACCCAAACCTTTGAATAGGAGATTTTTTAAAACATTTCATGATATTCAATTGAGCGCCTCCTAGCTCATATTAACGACTCTTTATTTCTTTTTACAGCAATTCACACTGAAACTTACCGTTAACTTGAAAGAGTATTCAGGACTGTGACATAACTGAACATCATACTATACTGTATCTCCCACTGTTTTTGCTGCATTTTTATAGTACAAATTGTATTTTTATACAACTTATTACCTTTTTCACGTTGAAATGTTTGCTGAAATACTGTGTTATCTGTTGCAGTGTGTATTGTTTTGTGGGATGCAAAGGCATAATAATGTACTTGAATTTTACTACACTCTACCCGCTTGAGGCCCGTCCATTTATAAAGCTGCTTGATAGTGATTCTGATTTCATGAAGCATTTATAATCAACAATACAAGCTAGCTGAGCACATCCACGTTTGCATGCATTACTGTAAATGAATCGGTTATAGTTTAAACATCTTGCTTTTTCGACATTTTGCTTTAAAATCGTGCAGCTGATAGTAGGATTTGCTCTGGCACTTTATTTAACACAGTCATTGCGAATGGAAGTCCATTGCTTGCACAATGTGTGTGTGTGATTTTGTAATTGTGAAATAAAAACACATGATGATGATGATGATGATGTGCATGACTAAAGAGAAGTGATTGCTTTATTTTTCAGTGACAAACAAAAAGAAATACTCATTTTATTTAGCAAGGGTGCATTCGTTTGATGAAAAGTTGAGAAAATATATTTAGATTATTACAGAATGATAAAATGTTTTGCTTTTTTTATTTGAAAATACTGGAAAATGTTTCTTAATCACTAAATTGGAGTATTGGAATGATTTCTTTAGAACCATTTTATACTGAGGACTGAAGTAATGTTGCCCCCCCAAAAAATTAGCTTTTCCCTTCAGAAATAAATGTTAAAATAATAATAATAAACACTAAATATTACTGTATTTAATCAAATTCAGTTTGATTATTTTGATTTATTTTAAAACATTACTAACTCCAAACTCTATTGTGTGCATGTAAACACATTGCTTCATTTCATTGACTTCAGATATAACAACTTTTAATGACAATTTACAGTCTGAAAAGACAAACTTAAGCAAATCTGTGCAACATGATAAGTATTATTTGAAACAAACCAAATATCCCTAATATGTAATGACTTGTTATTGATATTACTTTGATTCAGTCTATTCAAGATCGTTAACTACTGAGGAGTTGCTACAAAAATGAGCTACATGTCTTTCAAATCTTCCAAACTCAGTTTCTCTGGACTTATGAATTAGTTGCGTGTGTGTAAGAAAGGTTTATTGTTTTATTCTGTAAACTACTCATGACATTTTTTCCAAATTTAAAATGTAAATAAAATAAAGCATTTCATATGTTCATATTGAGTTTTCCACAACACAGCTTGACAACTTCAGCTTTAAACTTAACATAACGGAAAAAACAACAACATTTGATGAAATAACTGCTTGTATACTGATTTTTTTAATCATATAAAATACAGAAATGTTATTCTGTCTGACAGAAATGGTATATTCTGCTTTAAATTACAATATTTTATATGAAATTTGAAAAACTTTTTATTATCTTTTTAGAATAAAACAAATACGACCATTTTCCTCAAATTTATACCTAATAAATCCAGAGAAACCGAGAATCTTCAATTAGTCTGTTATTTTTTTTTTACCATAGCTGTAAACACTGGCACCTTGTACATATTAGGCATTTTAGTCAAACAAGAGATGAAATATTCATAACAATCACACTATAATAGCGCTTTTTTATGATCATAATGATTCACGATCTCACCTAGTGAGCAGCTGCCCTCAGAAACCACCATTACAGATATCAAGACCTCCGTTTCTGAGATGTAACACAATGGTGGTGTCATCATCACTAAGCATCTGTCCTCTTAAGGACACTCAAGTGCATTTACCCTGCTTTGAGATGAGAAAATCTCAAGATGACCTGAACTCTCCGATCCAGGACTGTGAGGAGGTGGGGCCAACCGATCAATCGCTGAATGATGATTCGCTGCCTGAGCTGTCATCATCTTGCTCCTCCAACCCTTTTTTGCTAGCATCTGGAACTGCTGCATCAGGGGTGCTAAAGGTAAACACAATAAATGTATTTGTTACAAAAATGTTTTATTATTATAGATATTATTAAATGAGGAATATTTTACCCTAATTAACACTTACTCAAGCAAATTGGGGTCCAAGCCTTCCATCATCATCTTATTTTTAATGGCCATGACTGGAACACCCTGTAGCACAGAGCAAAATATTGATATTCACATAAACATTGCATTAATCATAATGAGGTAGAGCTCATTCATTGTTAAAAGATTGTGATCTTAATATTCAATGACAGCAATTTGGCTATATCTAGATTCATTTTCAGCTCTAATTTAGCTTTTTTTTTAAATGTGGAGGTTGTCATCTTGAAATAACATAACTTGGAATGTTGCGATTGACCAATCAGAATTAAGAATTCCAGCCATAATAATTAAATATATCATTTCTTATGCAACAGCTGAATCAGTGTTTGAACTGCGGAAAGGTACCAGTAAAACAACTTATAAAAAATGTTATATTTTGTTCAAAGGGACATCATTCCTTCATTTTCCTTCAGCTTAGTCCCTTTATTCATCAGGGGTCGCCACAGTGGAATGAACGGCCAACTTATCCAGCATATGTTTTACACCGCGGATGCCCTTCCAGCTACAACCTAGTACTGGGAAACACCCATACACACTCACATGCACACAAATACACTACGGCCAATTTAGTTTCTCCAATTCACCTATAGCGCATGTCTTTGGACTGAGGGGGAAACCGGAGCACCCGGAGGAAACCCACGCAAATACGGGGAACATGCAAACATTCCACTCAGAAATGCCATCTGGTCCAGCTGGGACTCGAACCAGCGACCTTCTTGCTTTGAGGCAACAGTGCTAACCACTGAGCCACTGTGTCACCTCCAAGGGACATTTTTTTACTTAATTTCCCTTGAAGTATATTGATGACTTTACATTGTTAAACCAGTAGGTGGCAACAAGAAACTGTTGATTTGAAATTGGATTTTACCCAGGTAAGTTTGTGTTTAGTTTGATCAAAATTCTGAGTTTTCAGGCTCAAGAAGGTAGGTTGATTTTGACAACACTGCTTTACTTCAGACCATTGTAGGTTCACTAAAAGGAATGTTGACAAACTACTTCTTACTTGCTGGAAAAGCAGCTAACTACTCAAAAAGCTACAATGATGAGCTCGGCCCAATCCCATTCTATTTTTGTACCCCTACCCCTTCCCCGTTACAACCGGGTTAAGGGGAAGGGCTTTAAAATTTACCCCTAAGAAATGTGGACAGCACTACAGCATCTGCACACTTCATCATGTCATCGCGATCTCTTGCTTCATGTGAGATCAGACGATCGTGACTGCTGTAGTTATTCCAGTTGTGCTATTTTTTTGGTATTTATCTTCAGGAAATCACTGAAAGCATATTTTATGTTATCACAACTATCTAATGTGGCAATAAGATCGTAACTGTACTGTGTATTTACACAGTGGCCATATTCATCTATGTAAACACACAAACACAACATTAAAATTATAGCAGATACTGTAAAAAGCTCATTCTCAGCCACTAGACTTCTCTGACAGGGTATTCCAGTGTCAGCGAGTGTCAGAATGTTGTGGAACTGCTATACAGTAGTTATTAATAGGGATTATAGGTCGCAAAATTTTAGCGTTTTTTTTTTTAAAGCATGATGGTAAAATACGAACGCGGTTATGAATATATTAAAACATATGTTTGTTTGTCGTAAAAATTCGTAATAAAGGCAATAAATACTAATTTGTGGATCTCCTTACATCCAGGTTCAGCAATACTGTCGTTGTGGCTGGAGTATTCTGGGAAATTTTCTTACCCACTGGTTTCGAGTGTGGTCCTGAAAAATCTTTGTTCGAATGGCTATTTACCCCTTCCCCTTAACCCTACGCCTTGAAGCTGAAGAGAATTGGGACACCCCTACCCCTTGGTGTGCACGCGCAAAATGAGGGGTAGGGGTAAGCGGAAGGGCTAAGGGGAAGAATTGGGATTGGGCCCTATTGTCAAGCAACCAAAAAATGTTGCTAGGCTAGTATCTGAGCTATTTGTAGCTAGCTACTCTTCAAAACTGCTCCAAATTGAAGCCTTTTACACTCAAACATTTTATACAAGTCAAACTTGTCTTTTGTTGTTTAAAATATCTTTTATATGCTATACAACTATTTGTACTATATATTATATAATCAAATGTTTTTAATTGTCAATTAATAATAATAATAATAATAGCATTATATTAAAATATATTAAAATGTACAGTCAAATATTTACATATAAATTTGCTTTAATATGGAGGGCTTGTAAAACGACTGTATTTTGAGCTGTTTGTAAACCTGCATTATGAAAATCAGTTGATTTGATGAGCATTTAGATAATACTTGCTTTAAATTCAATTGAACCAGAATTGTGCTCTAAAAGGTGGAAATATGTTAATTAATTAATGGAAAAACTCTGCCTTAAACACCATTTTCTGCAAAATACAAACAAACAAAAAATGACATACCACTTGCACCATCTTCAGGTATCTGGTATATCGCGGGTCTTTGGCTACAGTCATTATA
The DNA here is from genome assembly GCF_903798145.1 of Danio aesculapii. Lineage (NCBI taxonomy): Eukaryota > Metazoa > Chordata > Actinopteri > Cypriniformes > Danionidae > Danio > Danio aesculapii. The sequence goes on from NC_079438.1 coordinate 41,646,653, forward strand.
TTTTCTGCTGGAGCCTCTGTTTTTGGCTCCTGAGGGGCCACTTGTGACTGCTGGGATGCCTGAATAGAAATAACGGTGCATTATAGTCTATGTGAACTGGAAGCTGCTGGAGAATTTTAAATTATCAGTGTGATGGTGCATTTTCAATTGAAAGGGAACACTGAGTAGGGGGCAGGGTTTTATTTTAGCAAAAACAAAAAATGGTTACCTCGGCAGGGGAAGCTGTGGCACGACTGGTATTTGCTGCAGGGCCATTTGTCTCTGCAGGCGCTCTCACTCCATCCACTGTCACTTCTTCCAGACCGGGAATAGAAGCCAACTGCACATTTATACAGATTTTCAGTCAATCGACTGCTTAAAATAATGGAATTGTTCTGGTTTCCTTCAGTCAAGCGATTTGAATTTATAGAAGACCCATAAATATGATTATTCTTTTAAGGAGTGATTACATTTAATCGGGGTTTATGTAGATTTACATCTAACTTATACTATGAGACATGCAGAATTACATTAGAATTTAAACATTACATGGAAAATTATGTAATATATATCTCTTACCAATTTACTATATACAGTTGAAGTCAGAATTATTAGCCCCTCTTCGATTTTTTTTCTTTTAAATATTCCTTACATATCAAGGAAATGTTCACAGTATGTCTGATAATATTTTTTCTTCTGGAGAAAGTCTTATTTGCTTTATTTCGGCAAAAATAAAAGCAGTTTTAAATTTTTTTAAAAACCATTTTAAGGTCAAAATTATCAGCCCCTTTAAGCTATAATTTTTTTGATAGTCTACAGAACAAACCATCATTATACAATAACTTGCCATACGGAATGATATTGATATATAGCTTTTGATTATTAACGATTTACTCCTATTTATATTATATATATATATATATATATATATATATATATATATATATATATATATATATATATATATATATATATATATATATATATGAAGTATTAGTTTGAAGCAAAAAAAACAATAAATAATTTATAAATATCATAAAACATTAATAAATTTTTACAAAGAATTAGTTAGAACAAACATAGAAGTAAAATTAAGTAAGCTTAAGACAAGTAACAATATATATATATATATATATATATATATATATGTGTATGTATGTATGAATGTATGTATGTATGTATGTATGTATGTATGTATGTATGTATGTATGTATGTATGTATGTATGCATGCATGCATGCATATATATATATATATATATATATATATATATATATATATATATATATATATATATATATATATATATATATATATATATATATATATATATATATATATATATTGTTACTTGTCTTAAGCTTACTTAATTTTACTTCTATGTTTGTTCAAACTAATACTTTGTAAAAATGTATTAATGTTTTATGATATTTATAAATTATTTATTGTTTTTTTTTCTTTAAACTAGTGCTTCATACTTCAAATTGTTTACTTTTACAATATTTTCTCTCCCTATCCCAGAACGGGAATCCTGTTTTGACTCACCTTTGCTTCCAAGATGCTTAGTGTTGTCTCAATCTGCTGGATTCGCAGTGATACAGTTGAGAGTTTCTGTAAGAAGCAAACCCCATTATCAGTTCACTGCCATTTTCAGAAAGTTTAAGTGACTGTAGGGATTCAATTTAAAATGCATTCATGTGGTCCAATTTTTTCATTGTCTTTTTTTTTTTTTTGCAAATAAAAACACAATTTATACTGCACAAATGTAGGACTATATTCTACTAATAATTGGGTCTACTAATAGTAGGACTATATTCTACTAATACTTGGGAAATAATGTAATATACATATCTAATAACACTTTACTCATTTATATTTATTAAATATATAAATTGTCATCAATGTCAATCATATAACAATCACATAATCATATATCAAACGGCATCAGTTCACTGATATTTTCAGAAAGTGTGAGGCGCTGTAGGGATTAAATTTAAAAGGCATTCATGTCATTTAAGATAAAGATTTTGCATATAAAAATCTAATTTACACTGCAAAATGTATATTGGTACTTCACTCATTTCTATTTATTAATTATATGAATTTCAATCATATACTAATCACCATCATATATATCAAACCTTATCAGTTCATTGACATCTTTAGAAAGTTTGAGTGAATTGATGTTGTATGTTTACTTATTCTATTTTTTTATTTATCAAGACAAAATTTATACTGTAAAAATGTAGCATTATATTAAATTAATAAATGGATTTAAAATATTACTTGGAAATAATGTAATATATTTTAACACTACTCATTTCTATAAATTATTCATTCATTTTCCTTTGGCTTAGTCCCTGATTTAATTGTATGAATACCCATAATATATAATCAATCAAATAATCATACACCAAAAGCCATATATTCGTAGACATTTTCATGAAGTTTGAGTGACTGTAAAGATGAACAAACCTCCTCACAAACTGTGGAGAAGCGGTTGAGGAACCTGACTGTGTGAACGATGAACTGATTGAGGAAAGCCACGATTCTCCTCTGCTGAATAGCTGGAACCTTATAAAAGAAAGTATGATGCTTTATTATAACATATTATTCAAAGTGAATTTATATTATAGTTATTAGTCTATTAAGAGTGAAAACAGAGCTCTCGGGAGATCATGTGAGAAGCAGCTGATGTTGCAGGGTAAAACAAACTCACCTTTGTCAGATCTACTCCTGATCCTACAATGGGCAAACCGTCCGCGTCCATGTCGACAACTGCGTTTAACTGGCACAGACACACTGATGTTGTTTACGCTTTAAATGTACGAAATGTGTTGGCACGGTGCAACAAATACATCGTTGTGAAAATAACTCTTCACGTGACCTTAGTGCGTGCAGTACGTCCGCGTTTTAAACATAATAAAAGTTCTCAACGTCTTATCGTGTTATTTATAAAACGTAAGAGTAATTTATCTTGACCATAAAGCTGATATTGTTTGTTTATGTTTTATTATATTAAAATACGTGATGAAATAGTGTGAAAATATTGGTTTGTAATGAGAATATATTATGACTTAAAAGTCCTCGGCGCCTCCACGTGATCATATTAAAAGTCCGATCCTGGTCTGATCCCGAAAATGAAAGTCATTTAAAAGGATTACCAATGTAGCCTAACAATAGTTGTTTATACTTGGCATATTTCATACTTGTATATCATTTAATAATAATAATAATAATAATAATAATAATAATAATAATAATAATAATAATAATAATAATAATAATAATACAGATTAATTAGCAAAAATGATTACACTAAGAGTATACATTGACACATTTCAGAATAATTGTGATAATAGCATATACTGTATACTATAAAACACTGAACATTGAATTACAAAGTATAATAATATAAAAGTATGTATAATTTATATAGATGCATAAAGTATTATTTTATGTAACATTAATAAAAAACACATTGAGGGTGAGTTTAAAAAATGTATTTAATAAAAGAATGTGTTGTTCTTCACAAATAACTACTAACATACAGTGTTCAGCATAATTGAGTAAAGCCCATTTTATAATAAATATTTGTCTCCATTTCTCAGTGAATATAGGCAGTGTATTTTGGTGCATTAAACAAAACAGATTTATTAATATATATTTATTTAAAAATATTTTAGTCAACAAACATATTTAGAAATTGAAAGATAACAATTAAATTCAAGCAAAATACTGAAAAAAAATTGTGTTTAATATTTTTCTGTAACATAAAAAATTGGGTGTACTGGCTTTTTGAACCATTATCGTAAGTTATTTTGTTAGATAAGCTCAAGATTTGGCTTTAGTACTGACTAATCTAATGTATATGCACAAATATAATATTGTATAGCTTCCTATTAAAAAAATTATTTAAAAGAAAGATTTGTGAGGGGTGAACTTGTATATGCTGAGCATTGTACCTGTTATTATCCAACAACATTGTTTTACTTAATTGACCACGCTCACACCGCTTACAGCTTTAAAGAGTTACAAAAAAAAGAATTTGTTACTGTATTGCATTTAAAAGGATATATGACAATCCTTAATTTGTATTTCACCATTTTTGTCTCATTACTAGATTTTCTTCTTTTAAAGTCCCCAAGAAATCCAAACTAACCATATGATTTTATTAGAGCACATTGCTAGTTTTGTGGTGAACAATTGATCTTTTCTTGTCATTAAGAAAAAAACTAAGTTTGCCCTTCTAATCTTTAACTGAAATCTGAAAATGCACTTCCTGTTTGTTTTTAGTTAAATTATCAGATTATGGGATTTTGATGGAATGGGCGTGTCTAACATATTTAATCAAGCTGCTCCAGCTGTCAGTTTTGACAACAAACAGAAATGGTAAGCAGCAGGAGTCTGTTAGGTTGTGTAACTCTTCTAAAACCCCTTTCCTGATCTCTCTGAAAGAAATGCCTACTTTACTACATTAAATTAGCCCAGGGTAGAAAAGACAAAACAAGCCACGCCCACTGTTTGCTCATTTAAAATTCCATTTCTCTATGAACTGCCTCAACATGAACAAAAATAACCATCGCAGCTTCCTGTTCATGCGAACTTTAAATTCCATTTAGTAGAAGTGCGAGTCCTCAAGCACAAACATCTGTAAAATCCCAAGAATTCACTATAGAGCGAGTAAAGGCCATGAAATGCAAGCATATGACGAACACTACACTTTCACTTCAAAAAAAGAGAAAACTCAGATTTTACAAACGTGAAAATAAAAAGAGACTTTAATCACGAGTCACATAACATATTCCCACACTTGTTGCCATCCAACAGATCGAGATAAATCACCAAAACAAGTCATAATTTGAAAAAAAGTCACTGAAACAACAGCATTCTCTCAATGGGTCTGGATGAGAGGAAACCGTTTCTGATGCGAAATGTTAAAAAGCATTAAAAAGTGGACACGTTTATGGATTTAGGAACGAAAGTCGATTCAGTCATCGAGTGCAAAGTCGAAGGGCTCGTAGTCAGAGCGTACTTGTTTGGCCTGATCCTCTTCCTCCTCTTTGCTGATTTTACACTCTCTCCAGTCTGAGCGCATTGGGATGTTCATCACCGCCTCACTCGCCAACACCTCCCTGCAGCACCACGAGCAGACGGTTAAGCAGACGCATATCAGGACATACGCTTAAAGTAGTGTGCTGTGTTTATCATTACCTGCCAAACTGCAAAGGGAAATTCTTCTTGATGCGATAAAACAGCTTGTCGCCTGTGTCCAGCTCCACATAGAAGTACGGAGTACCTGGAGGAGCGATCTGCATTGAGAAACATCAGTTAGTCTGTGTCAAATTTCTTGTACGCGCACACACACACAAACGCGCACACAAACGCGCACACACACACACACACACACACACAAAACATTGTCTTTATTTCAGAAATGATTTGCTCAGTCTTTGATAATGTTAGAGTTTACTAGTACACTGAGGAAGAGAGTGAAAATTTGTCACAAATAACAAGAAATTATTTTAAAAATTAAATAATATTAACAATAATAACAAAGTGTTATTATTAGTTTCTTATTAGTAAATAATTAATGTATTTACTAACAAACTAATTATGAATACTTGTTGACCATTATTAATCATAGTTCAACATTCACTAACGCATTATTAACATCCATCATCATTAACTAACAAACAAATACTGTAATAACTGTTTTATAAATGCATGTTTATTGTTTGTTCATGTTATTAAATGCACTAACATTAACTAATATAACCTTATCGTGAAGCGTAACCAAAATAACTATCAGAACTTCTTAGTTTAAAATGTTTTTTTGCATATTTTTGCATATGTTTAATTCAGTCTTATAAAAAATATATGGTGTTAAAAATAATGACACTAGAATGTAAATATTAAACGTTAAATAAAATAATTTAACATTAAATTTTGAAGTACCAGTGTATTCAATTATACTGTTAAATTTAAAGTATAAATGTATAATAATAATTATAAGTATAATAATTATAAGTATAAAATAACATTACATAGCTCTTAATTTTATACATAAATAACTTCAAAATAAGTCATTTGACATAAATAGAAATAAATATTACATATTTTTGCAAATGTTCAACTCTTATAAGTCTTATATATCCATTCTTATTCGCATTCTAAAATAAAAAAATATTGTTAAAAATAATTATACTAGAATGTAAATACTAAACATTAAAAATAATAATAATCATGTAACATTTAACATTAAATTATGAAGTACCAGTATATTTAATTATACTGTCAAATTATAAGTATAAATGTAGTAGAATTACAAGTATAAAAATACATTATTTAGTTCTTAATTTTATGCATACAGTAAATAACTTCAAAATAAGTCATTTGTCAAAGTTATATCAACAGTACATAAAATTATAACAAATATGCAATCTAGTAGTACTGTAGTAGTACTAAATAAAATTGACAACACATGATTATCAGCTCTACATATACACACATGAAAAATACAGATTATAATAACAGAACCATTTTTAATGTCATATCAAATAATTAAATTCATAAATAAAAAATGATAAAACATTTAAAATTAAATGATGATAACAAACTGACTAGTAACAGTACATTTTATATATGATTGTACTTAAGGAAATTCACAACTGGATCATATTTTGAAAAGTATTTCAAATACAAGCAGGAAAAGTCAGAAAAATGTGCCGAAGCACAGCTGTGAGAAATGTTGAGTGTGACAGACACACAGATTGGTTTGTACCTGTTTGAGGTCAGTATGAGCTGGAATCTCCATCAGCTCCATCTGCTGCTCTTCAGCTTGTGTCATGAAGGCCTCTTTGATGTCCTCAGTGCTGCATTTCTCCATCGGCACCGGCACTGCCTGACAACAACCACCCAAAAAACATAAACCAGTCACCACACACCTCACTTTCTCACGAGGAGGACTTTAGGATGCCATGTATTCGGTCATCACAGGGATACAAGCCCCTCAGAAACATTTCCTCGCCAGCGCAGACAGACAGAAAGTCTATCCACTCAGACTTAAACTGATGAAATGATGTCCAAGTCTGACCAGAGGAGGGCTGAATGTCTCTCGAACCCTCCACACCATTGACCAGACTCTGTTTCATTTATGTGGTGCTGCTAAAACTGACCCGGGATCTGTACAGGTCAGTCCACTTCAGGCAGACACCACAATTGTATTATGAAGAAGTACGTTTACATGGACAACAGCATTCTAATATTAACTCAGACTAAGGATCTATGACTCGAAATAAATAAATCGAATCCAAATATGTGAAATATAATACGCTTTGTTTACTTAAATCACACTTTTAATACGGTGTTAGACTTTTCACAGAATTTTGGGACAGGATACAACAGTTTGATGGCAAATAAAAGAGTTTTACTATTAATAGAGAATTTTTAAAGATAATTTACTGCACTCAAAGCTTTCATAATAATATAACCAAACACACGAAACTGTTTTTGTTGCCATAACGAAGACAAAATACAAGTTGATGTGAGAAACAAAAGTGTTTGGCATGGGGACAATCTTGCCAATAATCGATCAATGCACTAAGGCTGCACAATATATGCTATTTTTGTTGAGTATTGTGATAACGATATTTCTTGCAATATAACATTTGCGGGAAGAGCTCGAGAAATCCTCTTTTTTTTTTTTTTTTGATGAATCATTTCTGGATGTAATGACCTTTCTTAAATAAACAGGTAATAGATACTTAAATGTAATATTTGTCAAGATGCAAACATAAAAAAAGAAACAAAATCCTAAATGCAAATAGTGTTTACATTAAGTTGTTAGAGTGGCTGACTGTAGTATTAGTAACCAGGGTGCGAATTAAAAGGGGGTTTGGAGGGGATTGACCCCCCCCTAATTAACGCTTGATTCCCACTGAAGGAAATCAAAACAAGATGTATGAGGGGTCAGTCCTTTTATAGTAAGAAATAGATTTCCTCAATATTAGCTTTCTTAAGTATTAATAATAAAAATGTATAATTTAAATATACATTTAAATATACCCCACCCCAATAACAGTTAATAACACTGTGATGCATTTAATTGCGCCAATCACTGATAGGAAAAATATCATTCAACAGTCTGAAACTGGCAGTTCTAGAGCACTGACAGACATCTTAAGTATTCACAAAACACATTTCTTAGGTGTTTTAGGTGTTTTTATCTGCATGGAGCCTAAAATAAAAATTAGACACATAGTTTGTATAGTTTGACCTACAGTAACCTCTAAATAGTCACTAAATATCCCTCAAAACATTGAAAACATTTACATTTTATTAATTAATTAGATGTAATTTAGATACAGTCATAAATTTGACTCACTAAAGCATGTATTCCCAAACTACTACAGGAAAAACTTGATTTCTTGATGTTGCGGGGCAATTTTGCTTGTCTACTTTCGATTAAGAATAGCAATATTGTATCTGTAACCCATTGCTAGTGCACGGAATCTGCACACGCAGAATTCTAAAGATTTTCGGCAGACTTTTAGCCTATCATTAATTCTGTTTATTTACTTGTGTAAATGTGTGTAAATCTATATTTATTCAGTTTAATTAATTACAGTAATATTATTGACCAATATGAAAAAGTTCCTCTGCTTTATGTACAATGCAGTTTGTACAGTATTATTTTCTGTCTTTTAGTAGATATATTATATGCAAGACTTGCTTTGTTTACCAAATAAAGTGAATCTAATTGGATTTGCATTTTAAACATTGAATAAAAGTTAAAAATACATTGTTTTTTATTTCACATATAAAGGTTTTAGTTATGATACTCCCAAAATAATTCAGCAGAAATTCAGCAAAAAGCGTCCGCAGATTCTGTCTGGCCCTACCTATTGCCCTAATAATTAACCCTGTGTCTCACCTGGTTGCCATCATTCCCCAAAGTTGCCCAGCAACATTGCTCAAAAAGTTGCCCTTTGTATCATCAGTTTATGTAGTGTGTTATTTAGCAAATCTCCAAATTTACACACTAAACCAAAACCACCTCATGGAAATTTGTTCATCGTTCCTTTCTCAAGTGATACTTCAAAATGTGCATTGACACAGGGTGATGTAAACCCAGCTTGAAAACAACAGCAGACATTTTGATTCTTATTTCCACTTGTCTCTACTCCAGCTTTTAATATTTCTTTTCAGCACTCAGATTTGAAACACAAGTTCACCTTTAAGCCCGGTCTAGCCAAAAGCACCATTTGGGGAACAATCCCATCTGATCAAATTTCAATAAACATCCTAGGCATATAAAAAACAAAAACAATGTATTGCACAATATTAAATACACTACTATCATAATAACTATCATGTTTAATAAATTGTGCAGCCCTACAATGCATTATAACATTTAATATAGGAACATTAAAAGACTATTTTAAAAGTAACTCATTGTAAACACCTTAATCATAATATTGTCTATAATTGGATTACTGATAATGTCCATGTAAAAGCACCCAGTGATGTAATATTTTGTATAAACCTGTAGCTGAAGGTGTTGGCTCCGGTAGTTCCTCTCAAACAGGACACACCGCTTGCCTTTGCTTTTACAGAACTTCTTGAAGGCGCTCTTGAATTTCTCCATCTCTTCCACTACCTCTGACGCCAAATCCACCACTGACTGGTAATGTCCGATGGGAAGCAGGAGAACATGGTCAGGAGTGAGACCACCCTTAGCGAGAGCCATGTAGCACTGGAAAAAAAAACAATACTGACATGAAGAAATGTGAAGACACAGCAAGTCTGTAACTTCATAATTTTTTTGTTGTTGATTTGATTCTCTGTGCACCACAATGCATTTTGTCCAATTCTTTAAAACAAAATAAGAATTAGTATATTAATAACCACAGTATAGTTCTTGTTATTCCTTATTCGGGTTAATAAAAACAATATATATATATATATATATATATATATATATATATATATATATATATATATATATATATATATATATATATATATATATATATATATATATATATATATATAATAAGAAACATCCAAGAAACAGAAACTGAACAGTCATATTTAAAAAGCTTGTATGGATTACAAATAAATATATTATTTCCTTTGTTGTTGGATTAGCATTGAAGAGGTAGTATACACAATAATTGAACATTTATTCATGCTCCAGGGTATATGCAGGAATCCTAAAGGTAATTTCAACACCTTTTTAAGACTTTTTAAAGACCCTCCCAGAATATTTTAAGACCTCATCGCCACTTCAAGTTCTAATCAGTATCAAACCTTTAACTTAATAAACAGTTGCTAATAAACAATTGTAGTTAAATAAATTAATGGAGCGCAACCATGCAACAGAACTCAGATAAGCTCGGAAGAAACAAAAGCTTGAAAGAATAAATTACGTGTCTTTTTTTCAGCGACAGGCTTCAGCCACTGTTTAAACTCGTCTTTTTCCAACCAGGAGTATGCAAACTTACATTTTTCAATTTTGCCGTCTGTTTCATTCTATGGTTTGCTACATGTGGAGAGTGTCACATCACCCTCCCACGTTTGTCACAAAATACATGACATCACCCGGATGGAGGAGCTTGGCCGGACGTGCCCTGGTCCGAATCAATCGTGTGGATCGAGCACGCCGTTGTTAATATTAGAAGGAAATAAATATATTTATGCTTTTTTGGAGTCAAACACTTTGGACAACGCTTGAACAAAATTTAAAACCTCGTAAAAACGTGATTAAGACTTTTTAATACCTTTTTAGGGCCTTAATTTTCTCATAATTGATTTATCAACTTTTAATACTTTTTAAGACCCTGCAGACACCCTGTGCTCAAGAGGTTTCAAACTTTTGTGAATTTATGTTTCAGTTGAACACCAAAGAAGACATTTTGAAGAATTTTGTAAACAAGTAACCATTTACACCCACAGAGGAAAAAAACAATGGCTATCGAGTTTTTTTCTCATGCTTGTGCTTTTCCATAATAATAAAAACAAAAAAGGAACATAAGCACTTTCCTTTGGCCAAAACAACTTATAATAATAAACAAGTAAACTTTACTTAAATTAAAGCACTTTATTATGTCTGATTGTCCTACTGATTAAACAAAATAATGGTTATTTAGTTTTTTATGCATAGATGCAGAACTGTTCAAACGAGCATGGAGGTTACTGGTTTTATATAACATCCTAAGCATTATGACTTTTTTTTTGTAAAGACTTTTGCTGAACATTTTAAAGCTGAATACTGAATGTATTTTGTGAGCTCACATGTGTTCCGATGCTTATGACCAAGTGCTTCTCAACTTCTGGACTTGCAAGGCAGAACCAGCAGGGTCCAGTGGGCTGAGCTGTTAGGGAGAGGGAAAAAACGTCTGTCAAGAGCAGCATGCAAAATTCAACTCAAACTCTCCCCAATATCAACTCTAAGCTAAATAAGATCTAAATGCATAAAGTTCTGCTGAATTTTTCAGAATAACATATTAAATATTAGAATAAAGAAATAGTTTAAAGCTTCAGTTCTATGTATTTTTCAAATACTTTTCAAAGTGTGGCTATACATTCCAATTAAGACTGTGTTGAAAGAACGAATGTGTGGAGCATAGTCACAAGGGTTCACTTGTGTATGCTGTTATTATACTGCACAAGACAATTATCCATTCTAATATAATTTAGTTATGATTCTAATCTTGTTGAGTATATTGATAATTAAAATAATTCATTTAAATAAAGAAAAGAGTGTATTTGAATGGACTCACGTGGTCTTCGAGGCTGTTTGTGCTGATTTGGCCGGTCTCCATCTGACTGTCTCTTCCTGCCATGCTGTCGCTGTTGATTCTTCTGGCCCAGATCAAAGAAGAACTGGGATGCTGGTTCCTCCTGATCAAAGAGGGGGAAAAAGATCAATATTCATCAACATAAGGTTCAATCCAATCATAGAGTCCAACAACATAATTCATAAATGTGTCAAACACCTTTGATGTCAAGGAATTCTGAAAAAAAAACAACATTTCTTCACAATAACACAAAACTGTTTGCATTGATAATAATAAATAATTCCTAAATGCAAATCAATATATTACTGATTTCCGAGGGATCATTCAAATTCAGCTTTGCCATCGCAGGAATAAATCGCATTATTCTTTATCAAACAAAATGGACCTTTAAGAAACAAATTTTCAAACATCACTGACTTATTTCAAATATCATGAAGATGAAGATGTGTAAATGTTGCCAGGAGCAATAATTTAATATCTGCATACTACAAATTCATTCATTCATTTATTTTCGGCTTAGTCCCTTTATTAATCTGGGGTCACCACAGCGGAATGAACTGCCAACTTATCCAGTATATGTTTTACACAGCGAATCCCCTTTCAGCTGCAACCCATCACTGGGAAACATCCATACACACTCATTCACACACATACACTACGGACAATTTAGCTTACCCATTTCACCTATACCACATGTCTTTAGACTGTGGGGGAAACCGGAGCACCCGGAGGAAACCCACGCGAACATGGGGAGAACATGCTAACTCCACACAGAAAAGCCAACTGACCAGGCCGAGGCTCAAACCAGCGACCTTCTTGCTGTGAGGCGAATGTGCTACCCACTGCACCACCGTGCAGCCATACTACAAATTAAACTACAAAAAAAAGGAAATCAACACGCACCTGTGCATCAGTCATTGAGGCTGGCTGTCTTTCTTTCTTCCCATCTTTCATAGGTTTCCTGTAGGGATTTTCTGTGACATCCTGAGGTTGTTTGACTAACTCTGTGGAGTCCATGTTTTTCATCGGGATAATGTTGAATGCATACAAATACTATAAGAAAATAAATTAATGGTTAACCCACAAGTTTACCTCAATTTCTTTATAAAAAAGAAGAATTGTGTAGGAATATTTAAAGTTCACATTTATCGTTTCATTTTAAAACTTACATTATTCAATAATACAGAAGAGCACTGAAATGGCATTGATTTTAAGCCAAAATTAAGATGATGACAATAACAAATATTAAATAAAAAATAATTCCCCCACCTTCTTCTTGGCAGGATTATTAACTGTTGCCAGTGCGATGAATCTACTGACATGCTGAGCATTTTCTTGAAGAACCACATGATTCCTGTGAATTTAGAACACCATTTGTGAGACAAACAACATGTTACAAGAGTAAAAAAACATCCTGATGCTTTAACACCACACCTGTAGGGCAGCCGCTCATAATGTACTCCCTCCAGACCTGCAAAATGGTAGCGAGGTTTCAGCTTGTCAGCGAGATCTGCGATAGACGAAACTCCACAAAACTTCATATCTGTTTCCTACAAATAAAGCACAACTTTGTTAGTACTATGAAATATCTACGAAATATACCTGAATGTTTTAAACAAGAAAAACAAAGCACTGACTGGGCTGTTTCCATATTGACACACGCCTCGAGGCCACTGTGAGGTCAGGAGAATGTCAACTCCCCGAAATTTGGAGCTGGACAGCAGTGGTGCCACCAGGGCAGTAATGTCTTTAGGGGTAAAGCAGTGTGACGGAGCCGGTTCCTGATGAGCTTCTCTGCCACTGACATAGGCAATCTGAAGACCTGATGCGCCTGTGAAAATGCCCCTTCGACCTGGAAAATAAATGTATAGTGACAGTAAGTAAATGTGGGATTTTATTATTAATATTTTTATTAATAATAATAATATTAATATTACTGATTATTACACCAGTTGATTTTCACTTATTGATAAACAAAAATATATTTATTATTATTGATCTATCTTTTTACATTAATTTTACTTAGAAGTCGAAAAACATAAGCCTTGAATAAATCAAAATTAAATCAAATTATTAATAATAATAATAATAAATTATAATCATATTATTCATATCAAATTAAAAGGTATATTATTTTAGATTCATATTTTCTTTTGAAGGCATAATTCAGTCAAAAAATATTATTTTTAATTATTATTATTATGATTATTATTATTATAAATCAGGCCCAACATATTCAATTAAAGTGCATTTAAAAAAATAATAATTAATTAATAATAGCAAACTAAACATTTTTTACATTAGTCTTTTAAAATTAATTTTAATTTACTGACAAATAAAATTAAACCATACATTTTTTTAAATAAATTTAAAAAACAATGTAAATAAAAACATAATCAGAACAACCTCACCCTAACAATTCACTGTCCAGTTTTAAAGCAAAACTTACAGTATTACTAGCAGATAGATAGACAGACAGACAGACAGACAGATAGATAGATAGATAGATAGATAGATAGATAGATAGATAGATAGATAGATAGATAGATAGATAGATAGATAGATCTCATTTTGAAAATGAATATTTGTATCCATTTCTCAGTGAATATAGACAATGTATTGGTGCATTTAAACTAAACAGATACATTTATTAATTTAATATTTCAGTCACCAAACATGTTTAGAAATGGAAAGATAATACAATTAAATTCAAGCAAAATATTGAAAAATAATTACAACCTACAAAATTTCAACTAATTTTGACTTTTTTTTTTTTTTTTTTTTTTGCTTCTCTTGACTTATCCTCTTTTAAATTTTGTATTTAATATTTGTATAACATAAAAATTTGGGTGTACTAGTTTTTGGACCATTATTGTATGTTATTTTGTTAGATAAGCTCCAGATTTGGCTTCAGTACTGACTAATCTAATGTATATGCACAAATATAATATTGTAAAGCTTCCTGTTAAAAATATGAATTTAAAAGAAAGATTGTGAGGGGTGCGCTTATATATGCCAAGCACGATAGATAGATTGATAGATCGATAGACAGATAGACAGATAGATAGATAGATAGATAGATAGATAGATAGATAGATAGATAGATAGATAGATAGATAGATAGATAGATACATCTTACCCAAACATGTGATATTTTCTGCCAACTCGCAGCCATCAGAACTTGGAAAATATTTGACAGTCTCTAGACTGGCTGCGCCGAGAATACAAGTGTGGATGGGTGCTGGGGATTTAAACACATCCATGACATTCACTTGCTGTGATTACAGATATACAATTTATACATGTTTAAAGTGACCTTACCCTTTTTTGCACCAGATTTGTATGCTGCCCATTCTGCTTCAGCTTCAGGCGAGCTTCCAAAAAAGTCACCAACACACAGCAGCAACTGAAAAACAAATCTGTCTAAGTAAACACAATCTCTCTCTCTCTTCAAGTTTGTCTCTTTAAAAAAAAACAAGACACTAACGTTACACGTGCAGACTCACATCAAATTGCCCGCTCTTTTTCTGGATGGCGTTCACCCGGTTGAACAAAGCATTTAATCTTCCTTCAACGTCACCACACGCCAGTCTGAGGGGGAAAATAAACATTAAATCAGTGTGTAGGCAAAAAGCACGTGAGTTTATTACTTCGATTTCTCCATCTTTGTTGTTAAAGTCGACTCTAAATAGCTTATTATCACATATATCACATGCAACATTCTCAAAAGCCGCTTTTCAGCCCAGGTCAACACTTACACTCTTAAAGGCTTGTCTCCCATACCGAATAATAATTAAATGTTTGTTAAATATGCTTAAAATTGTTGTCGCTTGTGTCTGAGCATTGGCGTTGAGTTATGTACGTCGACAAAATAAACCCTGACAGAATGTAGAGCTAATGATTTTGTCCTGCCATTTACGAAGTATACATTTAAAAGCGAACGTTCTTTGTGGCGAAAAGATTAACGTTATTAAGTAAATTAGAGTAAAGGTTAAAGTGTGAAACATAGGCTTTTGAAACACGGCAGTATGCGTCACAAATCTATAATCACATCAAGTTTCTGTCCGGAAGAAATGGATGTGTGACACGTTCTTTGACCGCTTCCATAGATATTTGTATATATCCATGGAACGCTTCAAGCAATGTTTTCTCTAGGTTTTGATTGTGCACAATAAATAAATAATTCGAAGCACAATATGCCACAACATATGACCAAAATAATTAAGAAAGTAAGTAAATAATATTGTAAAAAGGTAAAAAAAAAACTAAATGTATAAACATAATTAACAATAATAATGATAAAATAGTAGCAGCAGTAAAAATGATGTAATGTAAAAATAAAATAACTATTATTATTATTTTATAACGCAAAAAAGGGCGGCGTGACGTAACACTAGTCACAGGACCAAAACAGGAACTGATTTACATTTGAAAACCCGAACAGTTTAAAGAACAAAAATAAACTGCCATACTATGATACCAAAACATTATTACCCATAAAACATGACTTAAGTTTTTTAAAATGGGATTGATCGGTCAAGAATGCACATCTGCTGACTGCATAAATCTGCGAAATGAAGAACATCTCAACAAGAAGACGAGTTCATAAAGAATTATTATATATCACATGCAGATGATCCGTCTGCAATGCAGAACTTGTTTGCAAATGAAGCGGATGTTTATGGAATACATTCATGCAGATGAACAGACTCCGAACCGATGCGCTCAACATTTCCATATATAGGCTTTTGACCGGAGCGCCTTTTATCACAACCGCTGATCCCAGAACAGCAGCCATGACCTCCCCCGAGCAGATAATAGAGATCGTGATGGATGACAAGACGTACAATGTGAGTAAAAGCAAACTAATCGAAAAGAGCGATTACTTCCGCGCGCTCTACAGCTCCGGGATGCGCGAGTCCGCGGAGGATTCGGTGCGGCTTCGGGGACTGAGCGCGCCCGGGCTCGAGCTGGTGCTGGAGTTCATCAACACCTCCAAAGTTCAGGTGGACAACGAGACTCTGGAAGACCTGATCGAAACCGCATCCTTCCTGCAAGTCACATCCATCCTAAAGCTACTTCTGTCCGAAATCAAGCAGGAGAACTGCGTGGAGCTCTTCAAGCTCTCTGAAATCTATGGGATGCATGACCTGAGAAAGGCTTGCCTGAAATTCATGAGCTGTTATTATCATCCTATGCTGCGCAGGCCGGAGTTCAGGATGTTGGCAGCTAATGTGCGTGAACAGATCCGAGATATCCGCATGAAAGGCACGGCCACTTTAGTAGCAATAGGGGACTTTACTGACACCTGTCTGGATTTGGCGAATCAGGATGAGCCTTGGTCCATGTTGAGGTATGGTGAGGTAGAACAACGCTGGAAACCTCTAGCCAACAACCTTCCTCAGGATATGATCAATGTCAGGGGTTATGGATCTGCGGTGCTGGACAACTACTTGTTTATTGTTGGTGGATACAGAATGACAAGTCAAGAAATCTCAGCCGCTCATTGTTACAACCCCTCCAAGAATGAGTGGAACCATGTGGCATCTCTGAACCAGAAGAGGTACAATTCATTTCTTCAGTTTAAGGGGCCTTTAAAGATGATCTCTTTAAAAAGAACAGTTCACCCAAAATTAGATAGTCACTTATTCTCAGGCTATACGATCAGATTGTTTTCTTCAGTAGAACAGGTGATTTTTAGCTGAAGACGAGGTCCTTGGTGATTCATAAAATGCAAATGAATCGCTACCAAGACTTTGAGAGTAAAAAAAATCTACAGGCAAAACATAAATACCTTTGGTTCCTGACAAAAAAGCAGGTCTTATGAAGTTGAAACTGAACTGAACATTATTTACAACAATATTACCTTTCATCCACAGTTTTGGGAAACACTCCTGAGTGAAATCATGACAGATGTACGACTGGGTCAAATTTAAACTGTACATTGAGCTGAGGCTATTTGTCATTCATTCATTTTCCTTCAGCTTAGTCCCTTTATTAATCAGGCCTTGCCACAGCGGAATGAACCACCAACTTATCCAGCACGTTTCACACAGCGGATGCCCTTCCAGCTGCAACCCATCAGTGGGAAACACCCATGCACTCTCATTCACACACATACACTATGGACAATTTAGCTTACCCAATTCACCTATAGCACTGAACTGTGGGGAAAACCGGAGCACCCGGAGGAAGCTGTTTTGTTTACATTTTTATTGTCTTATAGGTTGCAACATTATAAAATGCAAAATTATCAGCACACTGGTTTCACTCTCCCTTCAGTTGCACAGTGTGAAGTAGGACTGGTCTGATAAATGATATTGTATCAAATCGCGATAAAACTTAAGTCAATAACAATGATAAGCTCTGGACTTTATTACTCTATATTGATCCATAAGCCAGCAGAAATGCAAGCTAAAAGTGTGTTGATATTAGAGATGTACCAAATTTTTAGCCACTGAAAATTTATTGGCCGAAAATATGTTATGCTATTTAATGGACCCTTTAATTTTTGTGGCTTCAGTCATTGTTGGGGTACTGAAAGCATTAACAACTTATATCGAAATATATATTGTTATTGTTCAATATGGAAAATAATTATCAATATTGCATTTTTGCCATATTGCCCAGCCCTAGAGTGAAGTGAAGCAGCTTTCTCACTGGACGCAGAAAGTGCTGCACTATGAAACCAATGCATTTCAATAGCTTAGCACTACTGTGCAGCTATATGCAATGCTGGTAAAATGTCAACTCTCGACTTGTTCAATGTCAATAACGGTTTACAGTCAATAAAATGTGGGCTAACACTTTATTTTGATAGTCCATCTGAGTATTAGTAGACTGTCTGCTTAATATCTGTTGATACTGCTCCTTCAACAGACATTTAACTGACTATAAGAAATTTTGCAAGTACACGTCAACTTATACACTAACCCTAACCTAACAGTCTACTTATAATCTAATGAGAATTAGTTGGCATGTAGATGCAATGTAACTTAAATTCAACAAATGGACCATTAAAATAAAGTGTGACTAAATGTGGTTATTGGTTTGTGTTTCTTAAAAAGTTATTGGGTTACAGTTACTTTATGATATGTAATAAAATAATAATAAATAGTGATTTCAATTAGAACTTAGTAAAATGAATACAATTTACAAAAGTATTTTGGGTTTTCGGCCAAGTTCAGAATTTATTGGTTTCGGTTTTGGCCCATAATTTACATTTCAGTGCATCCCTATTCTGTATTTTTATTATTTTTGTGACTCTCAAAATGCTTTGACTTGCATTTTATGAATCACCAAGGATGATGGCAAAAATAGTTTCTTTAATGGTCTACTGAACAAAAAGTCACCTACATCCTGTGTGGCCTGAGGGTGATTAAAATAACAGCATTTTTATTTCTGGGTGAGCTACTGTATCCCTGCTCTTTCTTTATGTCCAGATCAAACTTCAAGCTGCTGGCGGTGAGTGGGAAGCTGTATGCGGTTGGAGGTCATTGTCTGGGTACAGTGGAGTGTTATAGTCCCGAGCAGGACTGGTGGACGTGTGTGGCGTCTCTGCCTGATCCTCTCGCTGAGTTCTCTGCCTGTGAGTGTCAGGGCATGATCTACGTCATGGGCGGTTATACCTCTAGAGGTGCGTTTCACCGAGAGCTGGGTTCATTTACACTCGCACAGAATTAGAAAATTGATTTGACCCCCCTGCCCCCCACCCCCAAGACTTGCGTAAAGAACAAATTAAGAATTTTGGCTCAGAAAAGGAGAGATATAATGTCATTAAAAAAAGACATCTCAAGTACAAGGTAAAAAGTTAGAATTTTGGGTTTATATCTATTTTTGTCTCTCAGTAATTTTGACTTTTCACTCACAATTATGAGTATGATTTTGCAATTCTGTCTTAATGTTTCAAATATGAGATCATATCAATTTATTTTATGACAGACATGGGCTTCCATAGAGTTTTTATATAGTAGTAATAGTAGTAATAGTGTATTTTTATTCTAATTG
This sequence comes from Danio aesculapii, assembly GCF_903798145.1. NCBI lineage: Eukaryota > Metazoa > Chordata > Actinopteri > Cypriniformes > Danionidae > Danio > Danio aesculapii. Next base: position 41,666,442 of record NC_079438.1, read on the forward strand.
TGTCTGAGTAAATCGTATTTTTTATTATTCTGTAAACTTTCGAAGACTAAATTTAAAATGAAAATGTGATTTAAAGTATTTTTTGGCATAAAATAACAAAATGGCGCCATGTTTTCTGACATGTTTACTGTATATTCATTTTAGACAACAAAATACGAATGTTTTAACTTCAGAAGAGGCAGGAAATCAATCTTTGATGCAATAATAATACACAAGGTGATCATTTTCTGAAAAAAAAATAGAATTTATCATTTACATTTTTATTAAGAATTTGATATAAATATTATTAGCCCTATAATATAATAAAAATGAATATTTTATTCAGACTTGTACCTAATAAATCCAGTAAATCAAATGATGTCTTAATATTTCCATAGCTGTATGTCACAGCCGAAAAGATAACTGCAAGATACAGTGGTCCCTCAAGCTAAAAATAGCTTGCAATAGATGAAATCAGCAAAGTAGTCAGCTCTTTTTTTTTTTAGAATTGTTATATATGTTTTCAGGCTTTAAAACCCCTCACTACACTCTTTTCTCAGATAAGCATTAGCATTTTCACAGATTTCTCTATTGTTTAAACACGACCACAACTTCTACTGTCTTTTAGCATGTCAAGAAGTTAAAACTTTTTGTGTGATGGTTAGCATCTTCCTCTGCCTTTTGGGTGCTACAGTGGGTGCCTTTGACTGTGCAGACTGTTTCGTTGACATTATGGGGTTTGTTAGGGAGAAAACCTGCATATATAGAGTACAGCACAGAGTCACACTGCTAGTGATCAAAGATTGTTGTCAATTTGGCAAGCTGAACACATTCTGGGATGTACAGGAGGCACGGCACAGAGGAGATTGATTAACAACGGTCTACAGCCAATCAGGACGCAGAACACAATGCGCTGTAAAAAAGCAAGTCAAATTGCACTCAAAACAATCCGCAAGACCGAGTTTTGGCGAGAGACCACTGTATTTAAAATCACCTTTAAAGGGGACCTATTATGCCCCATTTTACAAGATGTAAAATAAATCCCTAGAGTATGTGTGTGTGAAGTTTCAGCACAAAATACCCCACAAATAAACTTGTATATCTCTTTGAAACGGCCTCTTTTAGGTTTTGATCCAAATTGCGCCATTTTGGTGACTGTCGCTTTAAATTTAAATGAGAGTGTTTGCTTCCAGCCCTCTTTTCAAAAGATGGTGGAGCTATGAACATCCTAAAACTCTATTTGTGGATGGCTGCTTCTCACTCAGGGCTGTCTATGCTATTGAAGGAGAGATTGCCACTAATGGGCGGGGCTTTCCCCCTCCGAAGACAAGTACAAGGGGAGAATGTCAATCACAGTGTTTCTGCAGAATGTTTATGTAAAGTGTGATTATTAAAAATGAAATCAATTCTTTTTTTACAATTAGAGGCTGGCTATATCCACACGCTGTTGCCACACAATTGTGTTTAAACCACTTATAAAAGTGATTTTTGCATAATCGGCCTCCTTTAAAGTTCTTATTTCAATGTATTTCTTCTTATATGTGACAGACAGAAACACCAACGTCCTGCGCTACTGTCCTGCCTCGGACACATGGTCTGTTTTCCGTTCCTGTTCGGCTCATGTGCGCAAGCAGCAGATGCTCTCTGTGGAGGACACCATCTACCTGGTGGGAGGCTACACGCATGAGCTGGAACCTGGAGAAAGTGGACGGCGAAGGCTCAGCCAGACAGAGGACATGCTGACGGTACAGTCCTACAACGTGCAGACTGGAGAATGGTTGCAACTTAAGGAAAACACATCGAAATCAGGCTTGAACCTCACCTGCACACTGCACAACGATGGCATCTACATCATGAGCAGAGACGTGAGCCTGCCAACCAGCCTGGAGCACCGCGTCTTCCTCAAATACAACATCTTCTCAGATGCCTGGGAGGCTTTCAGACGCTTCCCTGCTCTGGGACAGAACATGCTGCTTTGCTCTCTCTACCTGCCCAACGTGCTATGAGTCAATGGATCCGGACTGGAGATATTGATTATAGCACAGATTTTGTTGTAGCAAACCCAGACATGCCAGAATTGGTGGAGATCGCCAAATTGGTTTACTAGATCAGAAACAAAACCTGGAGGAGATATTAAAGGGATGGTTTAGCCAAAAATGAACATTTGGTCATCCTTTACCATTTAAAAGAGTTTGGAAGGTTCATTAAATAGTTAGTTCACCTAAAAATGAAAGTTTGCTGTTAATTACCTCTCCCTCATGGCTATCCGAGGTGACATTTTGTCTTCAGTTGAACATTAAAGAAGCCAATGGCTTCCAGAACTTAAGAGTTTAAAAAAGTATGAAAATATACAGGCTAAACTAAAACAATACTCATGGCTTCTGTTGATAAAATGTGGCCTTAAGTGAAATAGTCATTCTGCCCAAGAAATTGAACATTCAAACAAACTCACACATAAGATTTATTAAAGAATAAAAACAGGAAGCTCAGACTGTTATTTAGTTTCTTGCAGACCAATCTATTTGTTTTATACGCATACATTTTTTACAAAGTGGTGGTACCGAATAAACTGCCTTTTATTTAAGCTAAAAACCTACTGAAAAAACTCATAATACACCTTGGATGGATGGAGGGTGATTAAATAACAAGCCAATTTAAGTTGTGTGAGCTATACCTGTAACGTTGTAAAGTTGTGTTTCATAGGGAGAAAAGTATTGTTTAAAAATTACACCTGGAACCTGATGACTTTCATTTTATGAACAAAAAAGCTGAAGCATACCAGTTTTGAATGACACGAAACAAAATACGAGAAAAAAGTTTTGAAGAATGTTGGAAACCAGTAGCCTTTGACATTGATAACAAAAAACAAAGTACTTCCGGTTACCAAAATTCTTTAAAATGTTATTTTTTTTATTCAATAGAATAAAAGCAAGTCAGAAAGCTTTGGAACAAACAGAGAGTGAGTAAATATACATTTTTGGGTGAAATCTCTTACTAATTTCTCCATCAGAAGTTTCCTTGAATTGGCATTGTATTCAAAAACATTATCTGGGCAAATATAGAAAGAACACTACAAGAATATTTTCAACTCACATGGAATGTACTAATTCCAATGCATGAACAAGATCTTAATGATATACCACATGCCATATTACTACAACTATGCACAAATGCACAAGTGAGGGCTTCCGATTAATAAAGCCTGCAGGTAATACTGAAACACTAAACATGCCTAAGCTGATTAAACATCATCAATGATGGGGACATTAAAGTGATGGATCACCCAGATGTAAACAGATTGACCAACCCAATCTCATTTCTCCATTGAAATTAAGTTAATGTCATCCAATATTGTTTGGGACCACCTTAACTTTCATTATACAGAAAAAACCTATAGATATTTTATTTTCTATTTTGTTTCTTATTAGAAATAATACATGAAGGTTATTACATTTTTTGAGGGTGAACTGTGCCTTTAAGATTCAATGTGCCAGACTAAATGTTGACTGACTACCTGTGCTTGGTTTTTGAATGTACACAGTTAATATAGTCTTAACTGAATTACGCATTTCAAATAGTAAGAAGTGTCTTAAAACGTGCTGCAGAATTGAAGCACAAATACATTAGCGCCTGACCTAAACATCTGTGATGTATAAGAGGACCTGCTGAAATGTTTTCTTGAAAGAGAAGGAGTTACATTTACTTTAGGTTTAGATTTTTTTTTTCAAACGTTGAGCCAAAATGGATGATGGTTTTGTTGAGCATTCCCAAGTTGCCTTGAAAATGTTAAGGTGTAAGTTATATCAAAATGTTCAGGGACACAAATAAAGGCTTTAAATTACTTATTTGTGTGTGCTTTTAATTGACCTCTAGTCTGTCTTAGTGAGATCACCTTCTGACGTTCTGTCTTCACAGAGGAAGTCCATGTGTAATCGACTGTCCAGACTTCCTATCAGATCAAGGGTCTGATTTATAATATTTGCAGAAAAACCTTCCTAAAAATAAACATACACCAGAATAACCTGTCCAATACAGTCCTAACAGTGAAGCATTGTGGTGGCAGCATCATGCTGTGAGGGTGTTTTTCAGCTTTAGGGACAGGAAGACTGGTTGCAATTGAGGGAAAGATGAATGTGGCCAAATACAGGGATATCCTGGATAAAAACCTTCTCTAGAGTGCTCAGGACCTCAGACTGGGTTTACCTTCCAACAAGACAAGACCCTAAGCACACAGCTAAAATAATGAAGGAGTTGATTCACAACAACTCCGTGACTGTTTTTGAATGGCCCTGCCAGAACCCTGATATAAACCCAATTGAGCATCTCTGGAGAGACCTAAAAATGGATGTCCACCAACGTTTGCCATCCAACCTTACAGAACTGGAGAGGATCTGCAAGGAGGAATGGCTGTGGATCCCCAAATCCAGGTGTGAAAGCTTGTTGCATCTTTCCCAAAAAGGCTGTATTAGATGAAAAGGAATATTCTACTAAATACTGAGCAAAGGGTCTGAATACTTAGGACCATGTGATATTTCCGAGTTTTGTCTCTTTTATTAAATCTGCAAAAACGACAACAATTCTGTGTTTTTCTGTCAATATGGGGTGCTGAGTGTACATTTATTGGAAAAAAAATGAACTTAAATGATTTTAGCAATTGGCTGCAATATAACAGAGTGAAAAATTTAGGGGGGTCTGGATGCACATTTCTGCCATTTTGTGCGTTCGCCACGTTTATAAATCAAAAAGTTGATGCAACAAACGGTTGATTTATTGGCCTTTGCATCTTACCATTGTCCTTCACTGTCTTTGACATCTGCACTGTGGTTGTGTTGGCATGACTCTGGTCACTGGGTCTTAATGTGGAGCAGATGTCCCAGTAAAGATAAGCCACCTGTAAACAGGATCATGTGGTTAAAGGATTAGTTCACTTACAGAATAAAAAAAATCCTAATCATTTACTCACCCCATAGCATCTAAGATGTTCATCTCTTTCTGTTTTCAGTCAAAAAAAAGGAGGTGTTTGAGGAAAACATGCAGGGACTTCATAGTAGACGTTCCATGGTGCAAAATAGCTTGAACTTACAAATTGCAGTTTTGATACAGCTTTTAAGAGCTCTAAACAATCCCAACTAAGGAGTAAGGGTCTTGCCCTGTGAATCTATTTGGCAATGTATTTTTTCAAAAACAAACAAACAAACAAACAAACAAACAAACAAACAAACAAACAAACGGGTAGGCCTATTTATTACAACTACAAAAGTTGCAACCCATAGCTAGTGCCAGACAAGCTTTTGTGGTTAAAATGAACTTTTTAGAAAAATCATCTGAGATTAGTAAAAATTTTTGCAAATATTCAGGAAACTTTACTCTGGAAGTGAACTAATCTTTTAAGCTTGGGTATATTAAATGCCTAATTTTACTGACTGTACATCTGTGATGAGAAATCCTCTTCCACAAGATCTGGAAACAGGTCAAATAAATTGAATTAAATAAAAGAGCATGTATGAAATATGTTAATAGAAACCGTTTAAAAACGTGACAACACAATTCGACTGAAACAGACAACCCTATTCCTGCATGTGTTTCAATGACGACGGACTTGGAAAGCATCAGAGAAGTTACTGACAGATCTCTTGGAGTTCTAGTGTATACCAATGACTGAAGTCTGGCTTACAACACAGAGTCCTTGGATTTAGTTTTTTTTAAGTTATATGGTTGTAAACTATTTATTTGGGCTGAATTTAAACAAACAACGTTAATTGAACATTAGTTGAACATTATTTAAATTGTTTAAATTCAACCCATATAAACTGTTAGCAACAAATCTTTTTTTTTCAGTGTAGTTTTAATATTTTATTTTGTATTTTGGTTTTAGTGATCTACTTATTGTACACATTTTAGTTGAAATAGATTGAACCATACTTAAAATGTATTATAATGAATGTAAAGCAAAAATGTTTATTGTTTAGAAGCTTTTGAAATATTTTTATATCCTAATGACATTATTAATAATACAGTATATATGTACTGATTACTTCTTATACAGTTGAAGACAAAATTATGAGCCCTCCTGTGAAATGTTCATTATATAAGTGTTATTTAACAACGTTTTTTTTCAAACATTTTTAATCATAAAAGATTTAACAACTAATTTATAATAACATTTTTCGTGGTCTTTGCCATAATGACAGTACATACTATTTTACTTGTTATATTGCAAGATACCAGTATTTAGCTTAAAGTTTAATTTAAAGGCTTAACTAGGTTAATTTGGTTAACTAGGCAAATTAGGTTAATTAAGCAAGCCATCTGACAACTATTATTTTATAGCCAATCTAATAACATTTCTTAAGGGGCTAATATTGACCTTAGCCATAAAAAAGAAGAAGAAATATTTTAGTTTTTCCAGCCAAACTAAAACAAATAACATGTTCACCGTGAGACAAATATAATCGTAAATAACTCGAAATATTCCCTTGATCTGTTAAACAAGACTTGGGACATATTTGAATAAGAACAAATATTTTACAAGAGGGCTAATAATTTCATCTTCAAATGTATAATAATAACAAAATTTTTCATAAGCTACCTAAATGGTCCCGTGATTTTAAATGCCTTTTTATTATAATATAACCACTTGGTGGCGCTACAACTTAATTTAATCAGTAATACCCATTTTCACCACACTGTTCTGTAATTCATTATAAATGCACATAACGCAAATGAACAGAGTCTCTAAATATTAAAACATCTAAGATCATAAATAACAATAAAAACACCTAAAGAAAAATCTCCATGCAAAATATATCCAGCACCCAGACAAAGCACAGGCCGCAAAGAGCAGAGATTCTGTATTACAGTGACCTGTTTTCAGATAGCCAGCAGCGTGATTTGTTCTGGTTGGAAATTGGGGGTTGAGTGAAGTGAGTGTGTCTTTTACTGATGTTCTCTTGTACACCATGTGGCCGAATGATAAGATCTTCAGCAAATCAGAGCTAGAGAAACTGCCGTTTAATGCGTCACTGGTTGTGAGCAGCCTCTGATGGATCACAGGAAGAAATAAAAGCAGCAGAAACAGTTTGTTTTAGTTATAAAAGGAAAGTTCACCCAAAATTGATATATATTCATTTACACAGCTTCTGCTTGCTCCAAACGTATTTCTTTCTTCTGTTGAACACAAAAGAAGCTATTTTTAAGCATATTGCAAACATTGACGTCCACAAAAAATTATATGGAAGTCAATAGCTACTGGTTTCCAACATGTTTCAAACTATATTATTTTGCATTCAACAGATGCTGAGGATGAGTATACATTATGCTTTTTGTAAACACAGGATTCTCAGTTCCATATAGCCATTTAATATTCAAGTATATAACTTAACTGCTAAAATCACAATGGTGAAGTTTTCTGTTTTTGGAAACACAAGATAGGAAGTTTGGCTTTACTGTTATCAATGGTTACTTCTCTGTCTGAGTCAGACTTGTGGATCCCGAAAAACTAGTTGGCTACATCTTTGTCTGCCATAAACAGAATCATCCACAAAGATCACTCAAATTCCAGTGTTAACATTTTACAAAATTATGGTTTTGTAGGTTTAAAAAAGACAATAATGGTATTGTTTTTAAAAACCTGCACGTTAAACCTGTTGTCATATGTCGTACATACTTTAATTAGTACTTTTTATACAATTAAAAATATATTGCAATTGTTTGGGATGGCAAAAAAACAAAAAACATATAAAACATAGACATATAAAACTATAAATATATACACTGTAAAAAAAATCCGTAATTTTACAGTTTATTTCCGATTGAATTACAGAAATTTACCAGAATTTTAAATTTAAGGAAATTTCTATAATTTAATGTCCGTTATTTTACTTTTTTTTTTCGGGACCCCAGCAGCCGGAAATAAACCGCGAATTGAGGAATTTTTTTTACAGTGTAGTTTTATTTTATTTCTTTGCATTCAACTTTTTATTCATTAAAGAATCTTGAAAAAAGGTGGTTTTTAACAACAACCAAAATAATAATTAGCACAAATGTTTTCCTCATTAAAATAATAAGCAATGTACATTGATATCAATTACTTATTTATTTGAATTTATATCAATGAGTGTTTCCTCTAAATACAATAATATATCAAATCTTCATATATATATATATATATATATATATATATATATATATATATATATATATATATATATATATATATATATATATATATATATAATAAATACTATATCATTTTAAATACTAAATAAATGCCAAATCTAAATAAATTCAAAATACTACAATTTAAACTAAATACTAAAATAATAATTAATTTAAACTAAATATTAAAATAATAAATAAATTAAACTAAATACTTAATAATAAATACTACATGAATAATAATTTAAACTAATTACTAAAATAATAAATAATTTAAACTAATTACTAAAATAATAAATACTAAATGAATAATAAATAATTTAAACTAATTACTAAAATAATAAATAATACATAATTTAAACTAAATATTAAAATAATGAACAATTTAAACTAAATACTAAAATAATAAATACTAAATGAATAAAAAATAATTTAAACTAATTACTAAAATAATAAATAATAAATAATTTGAGCTAAGTACTAAAATAATAAATAATTTAAGCTAAGTACTAAAATAATAAATACTAAATAATTAAATTATAAATTCTATATTATTATATATAATTTATTAATATATAATAAATACAATAATATATCAAATCTTCATGTATATATTGCATTGATTTTAGATAAAACAACTATTTTCAGCATTGATAATTGATAGAAATGTTTCTTGAGTAACAAATCAGCACATTGGAAAGAATAACATAAACATAAATATCATCACAAATAAATGACATATTAAAGTCTAGCTATTCTAAATAATTATACAAAATCTATATTTTTAATCTTATTTCTGATCAAATTAAGGCCACTTTGGTGTGTACACCAAGTTGTTAAATATACTGGGCAGACTTCTAAATAAGAAGTTTTACCACAAGTGTCTGTATGTGTGTGTTTGTGTGTGTTCGTGTGTGTGTGTGTGTAAATAACACAAAAGATGAAGGTCAAGCATAGCATGTTGAAAAAAAATCAACAATCGAAGCTAATTAATGAAAAGTCACTTTGAATGGACAGTATGAGAGAGAGCGAGAGAAACGAAAGAGAGGTAGGTGGAGAAACACAGAGGGAGGTGCAGAAAGAGAGAGAGAGAGCGAGAGAGAGAGCAGGGAAGGAGAGATAGAGAACGAGAGTGAAAGAGAGAAGGACGATTCGTCTCTGCAACGCTGCAAGGACAGGGTGAACATCACCAGGACGGAGCTCTCTCCAAAACACACACACACACACCATGAACACCAAACCAATCACTGCACTGGACTGACAGCTGTCAATCCACTGGAGCAGATTATCAGGATCCAGAGATTACAACGGAGGACTTAAGCGGAGTAATTCCAACTTATGTTTGCTTAGAACTTGCTATTCGAGGGTGGAAAATTGGCCATTTTTTGATGCCTTTCAACCTGCATTTGTCACGTGCGTGTGTGTGCTTTAGGGGAAGCGTGTATGACACTGTCTTGCTGTAAATCAGGGTCACGGTCTTGCTGACTCTCATCCATCAGCGCTAAGTAGCTTCATTAGTGCTTCAGTTAGTGTTTATTTCACCTCTCCGCCACCAAAAACCATGAGCGAGGGCAAGAAGGAGTTGGAGATGAGGGACAAAGCCATCATGCATCAGCAGAGGAGACTTAAACAAGCCACTCAATTCACTCACAAGGACTCGGCTGATCTTCTGCCTCTGGACGGGCTCAAGAGATTGGGCACTTCCAAAGACCTGGTGAGATTTTTTGGATTATCTATGAACGGTATACTGACAGACGGGTATGAATGCAAATATTTCTGCATGTAAATCAGTAGGCAGTTTCAAATGCTTCATGCCACAATGACGTGATGCATTATTTAGCGCTCCTCAACCAGGCATGGCTGTGAATGTTTTCTGACACATCAGTAGATCCGGTGTTCGGCTTCCCCTCCATGCTGCTAGATTAGAATCACACACTTTCTCTCTCTCACACACACCCAACACATGATAGGCTATCGTGTTTTATGGGGTCTTCTCCTAGACAAAATGATATTACTGTACCGTCTCTATTTTAAGTCTCCAAACCCTAACCGTAAACACAAGCCTCACAGAAAACATTCTGCAGTTTTACATTATTAAATACTTCATTCTCTATGATTCTGGTATTGACATACCGTACTTGCGGGGACATTTGGGCCTCATAATCTAGTGAATAGACACACGTCACTGTGGGGACTTCCCATAGATGTAATGATTTTTATTCTGTATATATTCTGAACTTGTACTCCAACCCTAACCCTAAACCTTAAGAATATTGGACAATATTTGGCCGAGATCCAACTATTTGAAAACCTAGAATCTGTGGGTTATCAAAAAACTTAAATATTAAGAAATTACCATTAAAGTTGTTCAGATTAAGTTCTTAAATTTAGTTCTGATGTATTTTCAGTACAGGAAATTTAGATAATGTCTTGTTATAACATGATATTAATACATAATCTCTATGATGCCAATGATTTTTTAGCAGGGATGGCATGGTGGCTCTGTGGTTAGCACTGTCACCTCATAGCAAGAAGGTCACTGGTTCGATTCAAAGCTGTGCCAGTTGGCATTTCTGTTTGCATGTTCACCCAGTGTTCACATAGGTGAGCGCTCCGGTTTTCCCCCCAGTCCAAAGACATGCGGTATAGGTAAATTGAATAAATAAAAATTGGCCATGTGTGAATGTGAGAGTGTATGGGTTTTTCCCAGTGTTTGGGTTGTGGCTGAAAGGGCATCCACTGCATAAAACAAAAGCTGGAATAGTTGCCAGTTCGTTCCACTGTGGCGACCCCTGATTAATAGCGGACTAAGCTGAAGAAAAATAAAAGAATTTTGGCATTAAATTATTGTATTTTTAAAACAAGAGGTTTAGGATCACATTTTCACATTTGCTAAATACTTCATTCTGTATGATTAACCTTTAGATTTACTCATGGGGACCTCATAGGCAGTGTGCAAGTTTTGGTTTTGGTGGTTTATGAGGACTCTCCATGAGTGTTATGTATTTTATACTGTAAACAGGTATACAGTACATACCAACACAATCTCATGGCAATTCGTAACTTTTTGATTTAGTGGCTAATTCGTACGATCTAATTCGTACAATTTAGTACGATTTGCTCATCCGCCAATGACGGTTGGGTTTAGGGGTGGGGTTAAGTGCCACGCCTCCTTTTTAAAATCGTACAATTTCGTACAACTGAACTCGTACGAATTCGTACGAATTAGCCACTAAACTGTCAAAACGTAAAATACTTACGTTTTATTGTGAGATCAGGCTATACCTAACCCGTATCCATAAACCCAACCATCATGGGAAACCCATGGCAGATATTGAATGTTAAAAGACCCCGTTTAGTATGATTTTTAACCGTTTTGAATTGCGAGGACACAAGGCATGTACTCATATAAATAATTAGATCATACCCATGTCATCATACAAATTTGTGTCTTCATAAACCACCAAAACCAGCACATAGGCGCGCGCACACACACACACACATCATGGCTTATATCATGCTGAGGACCTCACAATGTCTTTTCTAGTGTACTTGAATCAAGCTAATCACTCTACATCCCATGAAACTGAGTGATTAATTTGTCCCTTCTTAAGGAGGTTATGAGGCTAGGATCACAATTTAGTATTTGTTTTGGGTCAGATGTAGTCTAAAACACACTTGATTGGATTGCTTTGATATTGTAAATGCTCGTGAGGTCAGTTTAGTCAGCCACAAAAGACCACAAAAGATCTACTGAGCTAATTTTTGACCCTTACTGGACATGTCGTTGAAACACGCTAACCAAATGGGATTTAAACTTTGCTGTCCGAGCAAAAGTTCGATCATTCTGCATATTTTGACTAATGCTTTCTGTATTTTTTCCCATTGTTTCTTTCACATTCATTTGTGAAATGCATGCGCTTACTATTAGATCAGTCACAACATTCCAAGCAATGTTATTCCCAGATAACAATTTTCTATGTGGCATTTAGCCATGCAATAAGCTGGATAAAGTACATTCAGATGGTGGTTTTCACAAAATAAAGTCCTTGAGGCCAGGGCCACCACGGGGGGTGGTGAGTTAGGACGATTCTAATGGCCCATGCACTAGTTACTGATTACCAGAGTTACTATTAGGGGGCCCAACTCCATCCCCCATCCACTACAACCCAAAGCGTCAACGTTTCCCATTCACTTTGACATCAAGCATTGCCAAACTGAATTGTAGATCTATCTGTGCCCAAAAGAAGTTGGGAATTTCTCAACTTTTCAAGCGCCAACGGAAGAGTCAGCCAATCAGATATGCAAACTTCCCAGCTCAAACAGTAACTGATTGCGGACTAACTTCATTGACTGACACTGCTATGATTATCACATCAGCCCCAACTTCAGACACGCCCTCCGTCAATCGTTGACGCTGAAGACTCATTTGAATCGGGCGTAACAACCACCTGGATGTATTTTATCCCTTACATATAGGCATGTTTGAGTACTTGAAATCCAAAACAATGACAAGAACCATACCTGCGGATGTGCGTTGTGTTTCTTTACCAATAGACATCGCCACCTGCTGTCCTGGCCTTATTAATGCAGCATTTTTTGCTGTTTTGACAAGATTACCAAATAAAACCCCAAAAAGTGTAATATATGACCTCTGTTTGCTTCATCGCTGCTATGAAGTGAAATCTCTTTAACGGTGCGCAAATTAATCCTCTCATGAATTAATGAGAGAAGCGTATTCCCACATAAGATTCCTCACGGCTTAAGCTCCTTAGCTTTTCCCACTTATTTTTAGTCATCAGAAGCTTATTGGTGGACACATATTGGTAGACACACAAATAAACAGTTTCTCACATGACAACATATATTATAATATCTCACCTCTAATCCCAAAGCTCACAAACTCCTATTCCTTTATGATTAAGCTCTGTTGATCTTTACCACCTGAATCATACACAAACAACAGTTCTGTAATAACCCACAAGCTATGTCCTGGTCATTTAGCGATATCTACTTCCTCTAAAAGTCATTAAAGTGTACTGGTTGTGTTTCTCTCTCTCTCTGGCGTAATAACCGTCCCGCTGTCATCAACTCTGATTAGATGGCACATTCCCAAATTCCCAGCGCATACTCCAAGAAAGCTTCACAATATGAGCATGCGTGTTTATATGCGTGTGCCTATGATTAGAGCCTGCATTTAAATGATCTGGGAGCACAGCGGGGAAGAGCTGAAGCCTGTGTGCACAGCTTACCATGTCAGAGCCTCTCAAAAAGTGTGAGCTAAAGATAACTGGCTGTCAGAGGCAGTGAGCTGCTCGTTTTTACACACCAGTTTAAATGCGTCTCGAGGAACTACATATTCAGCTTTGTGTTACTGTTCATGCAGATGTTTGAAAAATCACCATCTGGGTCTTATGTAAAAAAAGGAGAAACAATTCCCTCTTTCCTGCATGCTTTGTGAGGGCTGTCATAAGCAATTTTTCAACAGTTTCGATCTTGATGCTCTTGGATGGCACAGTTATGTCACGCTTGTCCTGCTGTGGCGAGGGGAAGAGGGCAGACTGATACCTACTGACAGTTAGACAGATGGCACTGTCTTGCTGAAGCCGTCAGTGGAAGGGGAAGATTAGGGTGTGAAATACAGGGAAGCTCAGAGAGGTGTAAGGCTTAAACCACCCAAGACCATTTTTGCACATGAGAACGTTTTTAAAGCATTTCAGTGACATAATGAAACAAGAAAGCTAACTGTTAGCATTCTGTTAGGCTATTGCTGACACATGAACACATGACCCCTGATAGTACACACACACACACAAATATATTTATATATATATATATAGTTAATAAACATAATAGTTTTAATAACTCATTTCCAATAACTGATTTATTTTATATTTGCCATGATGACAGAAAATATTTTATTACATATTTTTCAAGACACTTCTATACAGCTTAAAGTGACATTTAAAGGCTTAACTAGGTTAATTAGGTTAACTAGGCAGATTACGGTAATTAGGCAAGTTATTATATAGCGCTGGTTTGTTCTGTAGACTATTAAAAAATATATAGCTTAAAGAGGCTAATAATTTTGGCCTTTAAGTGGTTTAAAAAATGTAAAACTGCTTTTATTCTAGCTAAAATAAAACAAATAAGACTTTCTCCAGAAGAAAAAATATTATCAGACATACTGTGAAAATTTCCTTGCTCTGTTAAACATCATTTGGGTAATATTTGAAAAAGAAAAAAAAATTCAACGGGGGGCTTATAATTCTGACTTCAACTGTATATACTGTATATATATATATATATACATATATATATAGAGTTTCTGCAATGTGATTGGCTGATTAGAAATCTGTGTTAACGAGCAGTTGGACAGGTGTACCTAATAAAGTGGCCGGTGAGGGTATAACAAACAAATTACTTTTTAGCCAATTTCAAATAGTAAAAAATCTATGTAAAATATACAGATTGGAGGGCATCATGGTGGCGCAGTGGGTGGCACGTTCGCCTCACAGCAAGAAGGTCGCTGGTTCGAGCCTCGACTGTGTTAGTTGGCATTTCAGTGTGGAGTTTGCATGTTCTCCCCGTGATCGCGTGGGTTTTCTCCGGGTGCACCGGTTTAACCCACAGTCCAAAGACATGCGGTACAGGGGAATTGGGTAAGAGGTTTGGCTGTAGCTGGAAGGTCATCCGCTGCGTAAAACATATGCTGGATAAATTGGTGGTTCATGACCCCAGATTAATAAAAGGACTAAGCCGAAAAGAAAATGATTGAATAATAAATGTATATATAAACGTGTAATATATACATACACACCGTATATTTATGTGTATATAGAATATATACACTACACACACATTTACAAATTATATAAATCGATGATTAAAATGCAGATACATGCTGTGAATCAATGAGTTCACATCACTGACCAATGAAAGATCTATTTGATCAAACAATAAAGTACATTTTTAATTGAATTATCTCAGATTAATCAGTGCTCTAAAAACTCTTCTATAACTGTGGGAAAAGAAAAAAGACATCAGTTCCCTGCAAGCAATTGTTTTCTATATAATAACAACCAAACAGCAACTGAAAGTGCTGAGTCTGTTGAATGTCTAATTTGCTGCTGGATGAAGTACGTTTATACTGTATGTGATTGCTCTCAATAACTCACCAGTGTCACGTGACGTTGTTCTGGTTATATAACCATAGGTTTGTTTTCATCTCTACAACCCTTAGGCCCTTTGCAATGCCTTCTTCTCTCTCCCTCTTTCTCTCTCATACTCCCTTGCCCTCTCTCTCTCTTGCTGTGAACTAGAGCACAGAAAGCAAAGCAGTGAGCATGTAAAGGGCACACTCACATCGGCAATCATGCGCAGGAGAAACGCACCCCTCTCCTTAAACCGCTTCTCACTGCACTGAAAAACTGAGTGCTGTCTGTTGAATCCTTCCAAGGACGCATATTTTTCACCATTCAAAGACTCGTGTGGGCAGACAGTGACTGAATGTGTGTGTAAAACAGTTGTAGCACGTGACTGACCGCCTGCACGGAAGGGGAATTTTGTTCATTTTGATATGGACATCACTGAAAAGGATATTGCGAGTCATATGCTGATTCGGTGAACACTTCATTATCATGATTCATTATCGCAGTGATGATGAACCAGAAACTAATATGTTACACAAGTTTTCATTAAACAAAATCACTCATAGAAGACTAGATGGATTGTGCTGCAATTCAATTTACTATAAAAGATAGTAAAAATGTTTCAGATTCACTAAACAAACAAACAAACAACAACAACAAAAGCGCTTCATAAGAGTTGTTAGTTTGGGAATCAGAAGAATTGGTCATGTTGACTGATTCACCAGAAAGAATTAGTTCATGAGAGCCATTTTTTTGGGAAATCAGACTAAATGGGTCATGCTAAATGTTTCTGGTTGACTTGAAAGAAACTGCCTCATAAGATTCACTTGTTTGGGAATCAGACTAAATGGGTCATGGCCATTGTTTCTGATTCGCTTTATAAAAAAAACTGTTCATAAGATTCACTTGTTTTGAAATCAGACTAAATAGGTCACGCTGAATGTTTCATTCATTCATTCATTCATTTTCTTTTCGACTTAGTCCCTTTATTAATTAGGGGTCGCCACAGCGGAATGAACCGCCAACTTATCCAGCACATGTTTTATGCAGCAAATGCCCTTTTAGTTGCAACCCATCTCTGGGAAACATCCACACATACTCATTCACACTCATACACTTTGGACAATTTAGCCTATCCAATTAACCCAATTGTCTTTGGACTGTGGGGGAAACCAGAGCACCTGGAGGAAACCCACGTGAACGCAGGGAGAACATGCAAACTCCACACAGAAACGCCAATTGATCCAGCCGAG
The DNA here is from genome assembly GCF_903798145.1 of Danio aesculapii. NCBI lineage: Eukaryota > Metazoa > Chordata > Actinopteri > Cypriniformes > Danionidae > Danio > Danio aesculapii. The sequence goes on from NC_079438.1 coordinate 41,682,982, forward strand.
GGTCGAACAAGCAACCTTCTTGTGAGGTATCAGCACTACCTATTGCACCACTGCGTCGCCCGCTGAATGTTTATGATTCACTAAAAAGAAACTAGATCATAACAGTCACTAGTTTAGGAATCAGATTAAATTGGTTATATTGAGTGTTTCTGATTCACTAGAAGAGTCACTTGTTCGGTAATCAGAGTAAATTGGCCATGCTGAATGTTTCTGATTCATTAAAAAGAAAGCAGTTCATAAGATTCACTTGCTTTGAAATCAAACTAAATAGGTCATTTGATTATTATAATTGATTGTTGATTGTTTCTAACTGACTAGAAAGAAATGGGTTAATAAGATTCACTTGTTTGGGAATCAGACTAAATGTTTCACACTGAATGCTTTTGATTCACTAAAAAGAACCAGTTCACAAGAGTCATTAGTTGGGGAATCAGACTAAATGGGTCATGCTAAATGTTTATGATTCACTTGAAAGAAACGGGTTCACTAGGTTCACATGTTAGGAAATCAGACTAAATGGGTCATGTTCATTGTTTCTGATTCACTTGAAAAAAAAAATCCTAAGGTTTACTTCTTTGGGTCATGCTGAATGTTGCAGACTAAAAATAGTTCATAAGACTCATTAGTTTGAGAATCAAATTAAATTGGTCATATTGAATGTTTCTGATTCACTGGAAATAACCAGTTCATAAGAGTCATTTGTTTGGTAATGAGAGTAAATTGGTCATGCTGAATGTTTTTTGATTCACCAAAAAGAAACCAGTTCATAAGATCCACTTGTTTTGGAATCAAACTAAATTGGTCAAGTTGATTATTTCTGATTCACTAGAAAGTAATAGGTTAATAAGATCCACTTGCTTGGAATCAGAATAAATGGGTCACACTGGATGTTTCTGATTCTCTAAAAAAACAGTTGATAAGAGTCATTAGTTGGGTAATCAGAATAAATGGGTCATCATGGATGTTTCTGATTCATTTGAAAAAAAAAAAAAAACAAGTTTATTGGTAAATTGGTCACGCTCATAAGATTTACTTGTTTGGAAATCAGACTAAATGGGTCATCTCGATTGTTTCTAATTTGCTTTTAAAAAAAAAACAGTTCATAAGATTTACTTGTTTGGAAATCAGACTAAATGGGTCATGCTGAATGTTGCTGATTCACTAGAGAAAAACTCATTCATAAGTGTCATTAGTTTAGAAATCATATTAAATTGGTCATATTGAATGTTTCTGATTCACTAGAAATGACCAATTCGTACAAGTCACTTGTCTGGTAATCAGAGTAAACCGGCATTGCTGAATGTTTCTGTTTCACTAAAAAGAAACCAGTTCATAAGATTCTATTGCTTTGGAATTAAACTAAATTGGTCACGCTGATTGTTTCTGATTTACTAGAAAGAAATGGGTTAATAAGGTTCACTTGTTTGGAATCAGACTAAATGGATCACACTGGATGTTTCTGATTCACTAAAAAGAACCAGTTAATAAAAGTCAGTTTGGGAATCAAACTAAATGTTTCACACTAAACGTTTCTGATTCACTAGAAAGAAACCAATTCATAAGAGTCATTAGTGTGGGAATCAAACTAAATTGATAATGCAAAATGTTTTTGATTCACACACACAAAAAAACTTCTGTCAGATCAGTTGTGCACAACATTTGTGATCTATTAAAGGAACCAGATTATAAGAATCACTAGTTTTGGGAATCACTAGTTTGAAAAACTATATATAAAAAATACAACAAAAAAAAGTCAGTGCACACTAGCTGTATTTGTTTAGTTTATTGTATGTAACCCATGGGAACAGTTCAAAAGAAACATTCAGCTCTCCTTTTTACTGCCTCACATTTAAGATATGCAGCTTGCATTTATTGCTCTGGCAAAATCATATTTCATTTGCTGAATGCATAAGGTTTCAGCATATTAGCTGCTCCAAGCTATTATGAAGAGCAATGTCTAGTGCACTATAGCTAATCAAATAAATTCAATTCTGCTATTACACAACTCTCTAGAGTACTTGAATCTGATTGGTCATCAGCAACATTCTACAGACAAACCGTTTGACAGTATATGATAACCTAACTGATTCAAACTCAACCCTCTATTTAGTGTACACTTTTTTATTTATTCATTCATTTTTAAAACGAAGTAGTATGAAATGTACAGCCAGTTGGTTAATATTACAAATAACACTGACAACTTACGAAACATTATTATTACCTTAACAACAACAGAGTGTTAAATTTAATAACAAGCACATAATAAGAGCTGTGCGTCCTGCTTGTAAGCCCTCGGTGGCCTCATTGACCTTGTTTTTGCAGATGAGAAACATTAGAGCTAATTATTAGGGTTACTTGATGAACGACTGAGCTCTTTTTTCTTCACCTACATCCCTCTTCTCCATCTCGGAGGGACTGCAATACAAAATGTTCCTCCAGGAGAGATGCTAAAAATACTACCTGTGTCGGGGAATAAACAGCTGTACAAAAGCTCTGCAGAAGCGATGGGTTAAGACGAACAGAAAGAGCGAGTGAGAGCAGCTGGCTGTGTGTGTGTATGTGTGTCGGAGGATGTCTGGTGCTGAGCTGAGCTGAGATCAGCCATTAGGCAGGTCACGTGGCCTTCTGAATGAGAAAGACGAGCCTGTTGCCATCTGATAATTAGCTATTAGCCAGTAATCACGCAAAGAGAGAGAAAGAGGGAGAAAAGCTCTTGCCCAGGTCACATGTTACATCAGCTATCAGGAATAAGATAAAGTTTGCATTAGGAAGATTCTTTTGTAGCCAGGGAGAAAATTTTATACCATTTACACTCCAAAAATTATGTTTGATGTTTTTAAAACTACTTATTTAAAAAATGAACTGAAACAACACAATTCTTAAGTATTTTTGGGGCAACTAATTACCAGCATTTTTAGTTAAAAGAAGTCTAATGGACATCTAATAGACACTGAAACATAGTCCTCTTGGCTAAACAAGGCTAAATTTGGGCTGTCAGTCAAAATCTAATAGATGTCTAAGAATAGGCCAAAACTAGACTAGTCATCAAACAAACAGAAATGAATGACCACACATAAATCTTTCTATTTGACTACTAGTCTAGTTTTTGGCTATTCTTAAATGTCTATTAGATTTTCACTGACAGCCCAAGTTTAGCTTTGTTTTAGCCAAGCTGTCTACGTTTAGATGTCTATTAGATGTCTTTTAAACACTAATTGTTTGCTGGGTTGTTTTATGTTTAACCTAATTAAATTTGTAAAAGTATTAAGTTAACTTAATTCCTTTATGTTATCCCTAAACAAATTGATTGTGTGGAGCATTTTTACAGTGTAGTTTTTTTTTTTTTTTTCAAAATGTATCAATATCAAAACATCATTGTATAAGCAAATGCGTGATACATTTGGTTGTAATAAATGATCTATGATAACTACTGTTATAGTGTGTTTTTCTGCATTATCTATTATAAAGAGTCATAATTTTAAAAAACTCTTGAGCAAAACTTTCCTATAAGGTTCATTTTGCTAACATTATTTTAGCTACCATTTATACAAATACAGTATATATATATATATATATATATATATATATATACTTGGATAACTGTTTTTAGTATCAACTGTTGTACCTGCATTATATATTATTTTCCAATGTACCCAAACAAACAATGTATGGCTTAAACTAATAAATACACCACGAGATTTTATGTAAAATATGGATTGGATAAAAAAAAAAAAACATTTAAAAACACAACCCATTGGTTAGGTCTATCTATATTTTACCCAAACTTGGATAGAAAAATGAACAACATTGGGCTCTATTTTAATGATCTAGGTGCAAAGTCTTAAGCACATGGCGTAAACTAAATACCATTAGCATAAATATTTAATTTAGCTTGTTAAGTGCAAAAACTTGATTCAAATCTATTTCTAAATTTGTTTCTAATTTCCAGCAAACGAATAAATGAACAAAAATAATCAAGTGTAGTCAAAAACTGAGTTATATCCATATATACACGTATAATTTGATGTCCCATATGGTGATACATCTTCAAAACCCGACAGGTGGACAAATCTAAACTAGTTTTTGTTAAAGCAAATATAAATATGCATATAATAAATAATACTGATAATAATAACATTACACAAATGCAAACTGTCATGAATAAACTGAAAAAGCCCCCTGACAGTGGTTTTTATATTTATGTAGAAAATAATATTTTTTGTAACATTTTAATCCTTTATTTATTTTTGTTTTAGATGTAAAGATATTTGTGTATAGCTGTACATCCTGTGTGTCTTAAGCACTTTTCTGTGTGCATTTTGCAGGTGTTTGCTATTTCAAGGAACAAAATAAGATTCATGCATGTTTTTGAGATGTTTTGTCTGATTAATCCAGTTTTCCTAAAATAGACCCAACGTTTTTTACACTCAGGCCAATGCTTTTAATTGAAAATGCTTATTTGCTCTTTATTTTGTCCTTCCATCCACACAGAGACTGCTTGGGCACATTTATTCATTCATTAATTTTCCTTCGGCTTAGTCCCCTATTTATCAGGGGTTGCCACAGAGGAAGGGACCACTAACTATTCCAACATATGTTTTACACAGCGGATGCTTTTCCAGCTGCAACCCAGTACTGGGAAACTGTTTGGGAACAAAACACATTTAAAATGTAAAAACCTTTTCCTCCATTGTAGCTCCGCTGGACTACACAACCGAAGGCTTTCACAAATGAACACATTATTGTAAACAATAAGATCATTTTTGTAAGCAATAACATCATTCAGATGTATTGATTGCTGTTGATGTTGTAGATGCACAGGCACATACTGTAGCATATACAGTGGCTCCTGTCAATTCACCATTAACAGCCACTGACTTCTGTTTACCCATAAATCAACAGTGCAGCAATTTCAGGCAAGCTGTTCTAGGCCAAACATGCTTTCTGGTAATACAGTGATCAGGTCGGTCAGGTTGGACAGAGATCTTTCTCATTCAGACCAAGGACAGCAATCAAACTAGCCCCAAACTACCAATAACACACACATCTGATTCACAATGCTATGCAAATGAATCATGAATCATTCATGCAGGCTCTTGCGCAAGTTAAAATGGATTTTTAAAGAGTTTGTCTGGTGGAACTGAATCGATTTAGACAGAAGATTTGCATATATATCTGACTTTAAAATTACAATTAAAAACCTGTGACACTAGACCACGAAACCAGTCATAAGGGGCATTTTTTGGGCGGAAATTGAGATTCATGCACAATCTAAGACATTTCCATCGATGGGTGATTTGTTTAGGAGAAATTATGGCCGAGTAACAACTATTTGAAAATCTGGAGAATGAAAGTTCAAAACAACAACAACAACAACAACAAAAATATAATTTCTGAGAAAATTTTAAGTTCTTTCAAAAATTAGGTTCTTAGCAATGCATATTTTTAATTGGAAATAATGTTTTTGGTATATTTATGAAAGGAAATTTACTAAATGTCTTCATGTAACATGTTCTTTAATAATATAATATTAAAATTAAAACAAAAATCTATAATTTTCACTTAAACCATGTATTTTTGGTTATTCCCACAAATAAAATCAAGGTCAACATGAAGAAAGCATGAACAATACTTGTTCAGCATTTATAAATGCATCATTAACATCCAAAGGTATGTTTGTTAACATTAGTTAATGCACTGTAAGTTATCAATAAATAATTCCGACAGTATTTTCATTAACTAAAGTGAACAAAGATTAATAAACATCGTGATAAATGTGTTGCTCATTGTTTGCTCCTGTTAGTTAGTACATTAAGTAATCGACCATTATTTTACAGTGTTACAGATTAATGCAGTCACACTGAGAAATACACAAAAAAAAAACTGCTCTTGTAAGCATTGTGTTTCATGAGTGAATGTTAAGTTGCCCTGACACGACAATAAGAAGAGTCGTCATTTGAACATGCCCATTTCTCACTCTTTTTTTGTCATGGAGTTTGTCAGAGACTTCATGTAATCAGACGCAGAGGCTCTTTTCTACAACAACTGTCAGAACAACACAAAAGCAGGTCTCTGTCAAGACAACATGACTCTGACTGTACTAGCGACAGTCACATCTGCAAAGAAAAGAGAGAGAGAGAGAGAGACATAATGCTATGGATCAATCCTGTCAAAATCAATCTGCTCCGCTCTCTGAGCAAACCCAGATAAAGAGAAACAGGGGTAATTACGTTTTTCCAATTGTTTTTTTTAAAGCTGACAGAATAATTTATTTGTACACACAAGGTAATGGGTTTAGAAAACAGTTTCACTAAAAAACTGCTTGTTTAAATGTACAAGAAAATTAGTAAATACATATAGCAAATTTTGTAGAATAAAAACTTCAAAGAGTAGAACTTTGAAGAGTAGAGAAAAATCCCTGCTTTGACTGAGGATACTGAATCTTAAGGATATGTAGTATACAAATAAATAATATATAACATAGTAAATAAATTAGACTTACATGCAGATAATGCTTCTTGAACTATTAACACTATCCCGACACTATCCTTTTTTATTCCTTTAATTAATGTGGATCGATCTTACTGATTTGTAATGATTTTATGTTTTGTTGCTTTTATTTGTGACCATGTATTGTCTTATTTTATTTTTACTGTTACTCTACTTTGTGTAATAGGGAATATCATGCCTTTTTATAGCATGAGTTACAGAAGACACCCACTAAAATGTCATTTAATAGTAGGTTATGTACTAAAAAAACGTATTTAGAACAAGAATTATTTAAAATAAATGTATTGAAGGATCGCAGTCACATTCAAAATACTAATTACATGCGCTTTTAAATCTATGAATTTTACCACAATCCTTCAAAGCTCTGCTGACTCAACGTATAATCACTTTTAGATATATTAAATGGTCTATATAAGTATGACGTTTCATTTATTACGCCAAATGATGATGGATGATGACTTTATTTTCAGCTATTTGAAAGATTTAAGTAGACACTTGCATTTTTATTATGATTTGCATTTAAAATCACTTTTGTTAATATATAATTTGACATAGTTTATATTTATAACTTCATACACTTCTCATTAAACTCACACGGTCGCACTACAAAAGCCCTCCTAATCCCACTCAATATGAATGATCGTGTCTGTGTTTACACACGTACACACACCTCATTAAAAAGAAGAGTGTCGTAATGATGTTCATCACAGTCCAATTAACCTGACGATTACTGAGGGAATGAGCTAATGCCACATACAGTTCATAAATAAACCTTGCGGGTCGCATTGAGGAGAATTGCATTATTTGATTTGCTAATTATCTGAAAACTATTCTTCCTCAATAAGGAAGGACAAACAGTTAACATTACAGAAGAATAAAAACAAAACAAAAACTAAACTAAATAAGACATTTAGTGAAGAGTTTTGTTATTTCCCTAACAGTACTTTTGCATTCAGATGTTCTACTTTCAGACAAAGATACTAAGTTCAATCTTAAATAAATAAATAAATAAATAAATAAATATATATTATTATCATTATTATTTTGACAGACATATTTGTTTGTTTGTTTGTTTTTTCCAAAAAGGTAAAATGTTTATGAGCTTTGAATTAAAATGTGCGGAAGTTTATTCTGCACCGTTGGGTTCAGTTTTTAAAAGTTTTTTATTTTTCTTTAAACAGCCATTTTATATTTATTTTTATATGTATATTACAGATAGATATTTACTATCGCTCATTGCATGACTTTACATATAGACATAAAGTGATAGTTCACCCAAAAATGAAAATTTGCTCACCATTTTCTCGTCCTAAAGTGCTTCCAAATTGTTGAAATTATCCAAACTTTGGTACAACAAAATGCATCCAATGGCATCCATAGTAAAAAAACACACCATGGAAGTCAACGGCTACTTCAAAGTAAGTTTTGTGTTCAACAGAAGAAAAAAACCCTAAAATTTCATCAAGTTTAGGGACATGAAATTATGACAATATTCAATTCAATTCAATTGAATTCACCTTTATTTCTATAGCGCTTTTACAATGTAGATTGTGTCAAAGCAGCTTCACATAGAAGATTATAGTGAATTGAAACAGTGTCAGTCCAGTTTTCCGTGTTTAAGTTCTGTTCAGTTTAGCTCAGTTCAGTGTGGTTAATAATCACTACTGAGAGTCCAAACACTGAAGAGAAAATCCATCGAAGCCAGGTCTACAAATCCCACACCATGCAAGCCAGTGGCGACAGCAGCGAGGAAAAAACTTCACCAATTGCCAAAAGTGAAAAATGTAAAAACCTCGAGAGAAACAGGCTCAGTTGGGCACGACAATTTCTCCTATGGCCAAACGTCTTGTGTAGAGCTGCAGTCTAGGCGCCGGAGGCTGGAGAATGCTGGACTTCAGCGAAGACTCGTCTGTCCCTGGAGCATCACAGGAATCAGTCTCATGCTCTCCACTCCTCCATGACCACCAAAGCAGCTGCTCAAGATACGGCCTGGTCCAGGATTATGGAAAACTTGGGATCATCTTGTCGCTGGTCTTGGATCGAATCAGTGGAGCTCATAGTCTGAGGGCCTCAGGATGAGTATCCCCTGGATATATATTAGCTACAATATCTCTCATATTGATTCTGATTGGTACTCTTGTGTGCATTCACGATTTGCGAGTCCCGATTGGCTCAAAAAAGAACCATATAGAATTAACTGAAGTTTCCCTTTGTAAATAAACAGCCTGATCTCACGAGAAAACATACAGTAGCTCATTTTATGTTTTGTTAGTTTAGTGGCTACACTGTAAAAAAGTATGGGTTCCGCACAATACCTTCATGTTGTCCCAACACAAATCGATTATGTTAATTTATTTGTTTCTACAAATTTAAGTGGATTGAACATAAAACAATTAAGTTGTCCAAAGAAACCTCAAGAATTGTATTTATTCAGCTCATTTTAAATAAGTAGTTTGAACAAGCAGCAAAAATGAACAAAAAATTATGAATTTTTTTTCTAATTATTTTATTTAAAAAATATATATTTTTTGTGCAGAATTTTTGCATGCTAAAAAATTAATTCGACCTCACATTGTGTTAATCGCATTGACACACTGCCTCCGAAACGTTTGTCCTTCATGAAAAACTGAACCAGGTTTGATTTTTTTTTCACTTTTCCCATGCGAAAAAGCACTTTGAGAGGTGTTTTGACAGTTCAGAGCCACTGTACATGCGAAAAGCTAAATACAGAATGCCATAACTTGAGCCACAGATAACTTTATGACAAACACAGTGCATAACATAAAGACAGAATGTGGTGGTCAGTTAAAAACCCATATATACTGGATTCAGTAACTGGCGCACCTCTCCTCTGCTGCTGCTTGGTGTGTATGTGTGTCCATGACGTACTGCCCACAGACATTATAATAGAAAGCATGGTCCTCTTTCAATCAGTTATTTCAACACGTCAACGCAGCCGCCATCTATTATAATGTCTATAGGGTACTGCCAATCTCTGTTCGGGATTTGTTTACGTCCGTGAATGTGTGAAGTATCACAAGCAATCTATCAAAATTCCACTGATTTCCTGAAATAAACTTTGCATTTCGGGATAATCGTAGTGCAGCCCTTTGATAAGGTGAACTCTCCTTCCTTATGTAGGCTAGTATTACATGAACACAATATGTAGCATATTCCTCTTTCTTTTTCTACTTTGGAGAATAGAGAGAACAAAGTATGCTTGAACTGACTCCGAAATGTTTTGTGTTTTTCTGTAATGGATTAATTAATATGCATTGGACTCAGTGTGTAAGGTTTGTTTACCTGACAAATTTTTCCTACATGAATTCAGGGTGCAAAGACCTTCATAAGAGTTCAGTTGTATGCAAACGAACAATTTTTAAAAGGAGGCATGGCACCAAACTCCACCCGTAATTGTGGCATGAGCAAATCGTACTAAATTGTATGATTGAGAGATTGTACAAATTCATACAAATTAGCTATTAAATTAAAAAGTGATGAACTGCCATGAGATAGCATCAAAATAAACCACCTTTTTGTTTTTGAAAAAGAAAAAGCTCCAAAACGTATGCAACATCTGAGTCCAAAGTCAACCAGGACAAGCTGCCAGACACAAGAGCGATGTGTTTGTGTTCAGGCAGTGCAATCAAATCATTTCTAGCCATCTAATCGACCTGCGTGTGGATGTAGAGCAGCAGTAAAGATAGTCCGCCGTTTGGTCAACAGGCCGGTCACAGCTGGACGCCTTTTCTCATTCTGTTAGGGGGTGTCACGAGGAACGCAAGGGCTCTTCTGGAGGTCATTTCATCACGCTGGGATAAAATGAGCTTTGCAAAATACCATCTCAGCCTTTGACTTGGTGTCAGGATAAAGTTTCATCAAACTCAATGTCTGATTTTGTATTGAAGCTCGACGAATAAGAAAATGAATTTCTATAACCTATGTGGCTTTATATTTAATGAAAGTGTCTGAAAAGCTACGCATGTGGAGTGGCTGGTGAAAAATGAGTGGCTTATTTTAAGGCAAAAATCAAAAAGGAACAAAACTGTCATTGTGATGTGGGATTCTGCTGTCGGCCACATGAACAATGCACTCTGTTCCAATCAATATACAAAAAGTCTATTGTAAAAATGCTATTACACAGCATGCAACCCACAGCTGAGGATCAATAGTGTTGCATAGCTGGAGGAAATACCTTGAGATCATGTTTGGGTGAGCTGACACATTTATAATTGGGATACATTAATATTTGGGATAATGGTTGACACAAGCACAGAAGGAATCCTTCGAAGGTCTTTTTGATTCAGTGTTTGTGTAAATTGGGATACAGCAGGCTTAAATTCACTTGCTTTCTTTTCAAAATAATAATAATCAAAATAATATTCTTTTTATTTGTGCTTTTAATTCTACAGGGACAGTTACATAAAGATGTGTACTGCTGTACATGTACACTATTAAAAGTGGAAACTTAAACAAATTACTTTGAGTTGTTACAAATAAATAAATTAAGTTTGACAAATGTATTTTCAGTAATACATTAAGTTAGTTATTTTAAGTGTAACAGGTTTTGGTCATTTATTTATGGCAAGTATAATTATTGTTCACTGTCAATAATAAGCAATACTTGTATTTGCCACAAAACTCAAGTATTATTTTTATATTAACATGGGAAGGGAATTATTTGTACGGTAATAAAAGTAGTTTCACTATTATTGTTACATTAACAATATTATATTGAATGATTTGTCCTGTACTGTATTTATGTTCCATTCTTGTTTTCTTAAAACATAAATGACTAAAACTTGCTACACCTAAAAGAACAAACTTAATTTATTACTAAAACTGTCATAAATTAAGTTTGTCAAACTTATTTCCTTTAATTGTAACAAGTCAAAGTAATTTAAGTTTTCACTTTTTACAGTATACAAAGTGCTTTTCTCAGAGTTTTTGTTTTGTTTCTAGTGCAAACAAGATGAAATCTACAGGGGAGCTCGGCTGCCCTAAATAAGGCAAGGGCTCCCCTGAAAACATGATTTGTGAAATTTTGGGGGGTCTTAAATCATGGATTATTATGTGTAAAGTGCAGAAATATCACTCATTCATGCATGACAGCGATTTACACCTTACTTAAAAAAAGATAAGTACACATTGTCATGTGCATCAAGGTGTGGGGACCAAAGTCCAGTCATGTCAAAGACTGACAGCCAGATGCTTACAGACACTGCTTATTCATTTACAGAAACAAATGATGTGATGTGATTTGTTAAATTTGCTTCATACAGAAGAACAATACAATGATCATTTTTTTAAACCCCTCGACATTGCTTTAAACATGTTGGACAATTATGCTGAAAGCAGGGTAAACTTGACAAAATGGAACCCCTTTCAGTGGTGTTTCTTTCATTTTCGCATTTACGATTATGTTTTACCGGAGTGATCCTGTGTGTTCTATAGCCTACATCATTGTGGTAAGAGACTCTCAAGATCAAAGCGACCTGATTTCTAATAACTGATTTATTTTATCTTTGCCATGATGACAGTAAATAATATTTGACTAGATATTTTTCAAGACACTTCTATACAGCTTAAAGTGACTTTTAAAGGCTTAACTAGGTTAATTAGGTTAACTAGGCAGGTTAGGGTAATTAGGCAAGTTATTGTATAATGATGGTTTGCTCTGTAGACCATCGAAAAAATATATAGCTTAAAGGGGCTAATAATTTTGACCTTACAAGGATTTTTTTTAAAAATTAAAAATTACTTTTATTCTTGCCGAAATAAAACAAATAAGACTTTCTCCAGAACAAAAAATATGATCAGACACACTGTGAACATTTCCTTGCTCTGTTAAAAATAATTTGGGAAATATTTAAAAAAAGAAAAAACAATTCAAAGGGGGTTTAATAATTTTGATTTCAACTGACAAAGACAAACAAGACAAAAAGTCTAAGTACAAAAAGTTCTTATTGCAGTGTACTGCTGTTATTATTATTATTATTATTATTATTATATTAGCATGTTTTACTTAATTATTGTACAGTATTTTTATGCAAATACATTTTAACCTATTTTTATTAGATAAATGCACACATATTATGTATAATATATGCATAAACATATATCTATGAATGTATGGATTTCTAAATAATGTAATTTATAAATATGAAACATTATTATTATTCTATTTTAGCAAGTTTTGCTCAGTTACTCTACATATTTACATAAATATTTATTAATTCCCATTATTATTTATTCTATAAATACAGTACATAAAATAATTATCTATTCATTTTGCAAATCAAATTTAGATACTTAAGTAAATATATATATACACACACATTTTACTCAATTATTATGTTCTTATTGCATTTTAGATGCATTCATCAGTATCTCAAAAAACAACAAAATTACAATACACACACACACACACACACACACACACACACACACACACACACACATATATATATATACATATATATATATATATATATATATATATATATATATATATATGTGTATATTTTGCAAATCATATATAGCATATATATATATATATATATATATATATATATATATATATATATATATATATATGAATATATATACAATATTTATTATTATTGCTGTTTTTAATAACTATTATTATGTATATGTAACAAAATAATGTATTATATATGTAATAAAATATGAGTAAATATGTCTTGTATTATCTGTCGTAAAAAGACCAGCTCTACATGCAGTAGATGAAACAGATGGTATGGAAAAGGAAGGAAAGATCTAGATTTCTCTGTGTATTTTCAGCCTCCCCTTTGAGAATATCTGAGTGGCACTTTCAAGAGGTCCTGATAATTGTATTATTAGAGAGGCAGAGAAAGTTTAAAAGCAGATCAGATTGCAGTCTGGTCTCCTCAGGTCGCCTGCTGTGGAAATGGCAGCTTTTTTCTAACCGAGTTACAGAGACGCACAACCTCTCATACAGAAACACAGCACCTGTACAGCACACACATCACCTTATTCATCTAATATTCTGTCAGAAACAACAATCTGTAGGATTTGTTGCTCAAATAAACCTGAGATATTGGGCTCTCTAGCTAAAAGAAATACAGCAGCATAACAAAATCAACCACTAATATCTAAAGGCCCAACAATACTGAAATAAAGGCTCATATATCGTTTGAGGAACCCATGAGACATTTTATTTGAGGTGTGCGACATTTTTGTGCTATAAAAGTATTTGCTTGTTAGTTTATTGTTTGTTTTAGGCACAGAAAAGAAAATTGTCTAACAATGGTAACATAAATAAAACAGTCACATAATAGCAACATTCAGGACAACCATATGAATAGACAACCAACTGCTCCACACATATTACTACAGATCATTCTCAATAACCACCCAATTCACATCAAACAGTGATCTGATTTAGGACAGCAACTGCAATTGTGACAAATGACTTTTTATAAGCATTTCTTCGGGCTCTAGCAGTTTTAAACCTACATTACGTCCTGATGGTAACATTTCAAAAGCTGAGTGGAGGTGATGGGTATGAGTTAAATAGAATCTGCAGTGAATGTTGTTTGTAACCAATGATTTCATTTGTACAATATGTCTGTTAAAGGAGACAACTGTGATTAGAATACTGAGTGTGTCACATAATCAGCAGCTAAATTCAAATCTGCTTTCCTGCAATGGCTTTCGCTAAGCCAGAGTCACATTCTGCTGTCAGAAATCAGCAAATAACATTTATTTTCGATTTCAGATATTTAAATACACATAAGTACTAGCAAAACAATATTCACGGTTCATAATACACACTAATGTCTTTCTTTAAAGATTAGAGGAGTGTACTAATAGTGTAATATAAAAAAAAAAGGCCACCAAAATGAAACAGAGCAGTAATATGCTAATTTATGAGTTTACTAAATATTTTACTCCACAATTAGCTATATTAAATGTATCCAATCAGCATTTAGAAACATCTAAAAGTACATCTAAACTCTTGCTCTTCATCTGATTTGAACACGTAAAGCTTTAATCTGCTATTTTAGCTGAGTGAGATTATCTTGTTTTGTTGTTTCTGGAGTGTCAGAATAGCGGCTCCGCCCTTTTTTTTTGGAAAGCTGCAGCTCATTTGCATTTAAAGAGATACACACAAAAATGTTTGTGCTCACACGCAATTTGGGGTAAGCTGTAATAAATAATATGGGATATTCTGAGCTGAAACTTCGCAGACACATTCTGGGTACACCAGAGATCCATTTGACATCTTTTTTATATATATATTACAGTATGTCTTCTTTAATAAAGCACAACTGATGTAGTGGTTTGAGAGAGAAACATACACAGCTTCAGCACATTTGTTTAAAACATTCCTCCCCTTAACACTACTTAAAGAAATACATTAGAAGTTAATGACATCTGCTGGGAATGAACAATATTTGTGGCCAAAACAAAACACAGATTTCATCAGTCATTAAAGTGATGGCAGTCACCGTGGCGCCGTCTAATTGTTAACTAAAGAACTCGACGACTGTTTTTATTGTCTAACTCTGTAATGGAAAACTGAATAATAAAACACACATGAACTTGTTTTATTTCCCAGCAGCTTCCAAACTGCAGCAATGTGGAAAGGGGATTATATTTTTGATGTAATAGCTCCTCTGGTACTTACTGATAATGCTTGTGTATCCAATTGAAAGAAATTAGTTTCTTGTAAATTAGAAAGTAGTTTGGCCCAGTAGTTTTAGTCATAGGAAAACATCATGGGAGCCCGTCTCTGCTAGAAAAAAAATACAATTGTAGGATGTCACGATTCAAAGAAAATAAAGGGTCCCACTTTATATTAAGTGTCCTTAACTATTATGTACTTGCATCAAAAAATAAATACAATGTACTTACTGTGTTCATACTGTATTTGAGAACACTTGTGGTGCTCTTGAGTTGGGATAGGGGTAGGTTATGGACAGGTTTGGTGGTATTGGTAGGTTTAAGGGTGGGTTAAGGTGTAAGGGATGGTCAACAGTGTATTTACAAATGTAATTACAGATGTAATTACATACAAGTATTTAATCAAGCATAAGTACACAGTAAATACATGTATTTATACAATAAGTTCATTGTAACGAATTATTAATTTCTGTGTAAGTACATAGTAGTTAAGGACACTTAATATAAAGTGGGACCAAATAAAGTTCTGAGTTTGTCCCTCAAGTTGCCAGATATAAATCCACAATTACAAAGAAAAAAGCCAGATTTGACTTTTTCCCCTTATAACTTGTGTTTTCTTGTGCTATTCTGACTTTTTTCACCTACAGTAAGTGGAACTTTATTTCATAATTTTTGTCAAAACTCAGAATTGTCAAAAATTATATATACATATATATAAATATATATAATCATACTGCCTGAAATTTTAACATTTTCATAATGAACCTATTTTATTAGAGCCTGCTCAGCTAGACTACTCAACAGATTCTTTCCAAAGGCTGTTAGATCCCTCAACTCCAGTCAACTTACACCCCTCTGAAATCATGTCCACCCCCATGCATTCTTGAGTACTATGCCCCATACAGGTGAGTGGGCTTAACAAACCACCTGTAGAAAAGACCACCTCTCATCTCTCTGAATCTTCCACCAGGTTGAACATTTGCACTTTAGACACTTTCCTAATCACACCATTTCTCTTGGAAACATTGTGCATTTCAAACTCTGCTTCATTCAGATGAGTGGGCTGACAAACCACCTGTAAAACCTCCTAAGCAGGAAGGGTTTTGAAACGACTATTCATGCTTTTATTTCCACGTGATTAGATTATTGTAATTATTTATATCTTGGTCTATCTTCATCTTCTATTTCTAGTCTTCAAATGGTCCAAAATCCGGCCGCCCGTTTGCTCAAGAGTAGCCACGAATATGGCCATATCACACCAATATTGCGATCAATACATTGGTTGCAGGTTCATTTACGAGTGAACTATAAAATTTTACTCTTTGTTTATAAAACTTTGTTTATAGAACTATTTCTGATCTGATCACTACTACAAACTCGATCGCTTAGATCAAATTCCGACTGCCATCTATTGCAAACACCCCGATCTTGTCTCAAATGCAGGAGCGATAGAGTCTTTGCAGTTGTGGGTCTGAAAATATGGAATAAGTTACCATTAAAAATCTGAATAGCACCCAAAAGAAAGTTGACAGAATTTTTTTTTCCATGACATGGATAAAGGACTTTTATCTGATCTTAACATTGCTGTAAATTTTAAATAGATTTGTTTAACAAATTGTATGTACCATTTTGTCATCAGTGTAACATGAATACAAAATATACATTGTGTATGTATTTCATTCTAAATTATATATTTTACATTTTATGAATGAGTAATTTTCATTAATAAATTTGAGTAAATGGTGATTTATTTGCATATATTATAAAAGCACATTCCACTAATAATAGTAAATTCATCCTCTTTCACTCAAAAAAACCTAGTCATTTTCACATGATTCTTTCAAGTGGTTTTAGCTAAAAAAAATTAAATATGAGTAAATGGTGGTGGATTTGCTTAAATTATGAAAGCACATTCCACTAATATTAAAATCCTCATCTAAAACTCAAAAAAAATTGTAATTTTCACATGATTCATTCAAGTGTTTTTTGCAAAAAAAAAATCAAGTTTTCAAACTACTTAAAATAATACGTGCAATAGTGTTACTAATATTTTTTTAAGTAAATAGCACACAAGATTTTTTACAGTGTATCTATTTTTAAATCGATGTTAAAGACTCCTCTTTTTACAAGTGCATTCCATTCCATAATGGCGGTTTCAGGCTATACTAAACTGATTCTTTCTTAGAAACTCTTACTGTTGTTACTATTGTGTTATATTGTTGTTTTTATTGTAGTGTATTGCTGTTTTTACCGGCTACTGCTACTGTACAGCGCCTTGGTCGACCAAAGGTTGTAATTAAGTGTGCTCTAGAAATAAACTTTGATTGATGGGAACACTCTTCTCTCTTATGCACCTGGCACTTTATCTAAACTCCAGCTTACAAGGACTCAATAATGAAAATGAAGTTTACTATAAATGTACCACAATCATTTTGCGCTGCTTGCTTCAACCTTTAACTCCTTTGCACAATATTAAACGTGCTAAATATTAAAATGTGTTTGTATTTATGATGCATTTATTTAGCACTGTTGTCCTGCGAGACATTACAATCCATTCTTTTGTATGTCCACACATTTTATGGTTTTATTTAATATTTAAATGTAATTTTAACATCGTTAATGTTTTATACTGTAATGTAATTGCTATTTTTTATTAGTTATTTTTCTGTCTATCCTTGAGTCAAATAATGAGCCAAAAACCAACTTAGGACCTCTAAAACTCTAATTCATTTCATCATGAGACTCAGTATCCACCAAATGCAACAATAAAACATCAAGATTCTCCATGCACACACACAATTTTTTTGTAAATACTCTCAAAAATATACCAACTGCAGAAACAAGCCAACTCAAACTCACAACTAACAAAATTCCCTTCTCTTTCCCTCCCCATGCAGCAACCCCACAGCATCGTGCAGCGACGCCTTTTAGAGGGCAACATCCCCCGTCTGCGTGGAGAGACTCGGGACATCCCGTCTCATGTCCGCTCGCCCCTGGCAGACAGCAAAGAGCCTGGAGAGCCCGAGGAGAGGAGCGAGAGCACGGTGGACGACTCCACAGAGGAGCGCGAGTCTCCAGAAGAGAGTGAAAAGAGCCTGAGGTCTGATGAGGATGGGGATGATGAAGATGAAGGAGACAGCAGTGACGCAGGAGGAAAGTCTGACTCCAAACAGAAAGAGCAGAGGAAGAAAGAGCTCAAGGAGGGAGAAAGAGCAGCCAGTCTCTCAGCTCTTGTGGTCCAGTGTAAGGTAGGCTCTAGTGTTTTCACAATACTGGAATTTCTGACTTATATGTGATACCCTGAAGAATTTCACAAATCTCCATACTATTTTTGATACCATGGGGAAATATTACAACAGCACAGCACTAACTGAATTGACAATATTTATGCTTTTATCGCTAATGGGGTATATGCATACAGACTTTTCATTTTAGCCAGCCAGCCTCAGAACTTCTGGTGAACCCTTTTCATTATAAAATTGCCATGATTAAGGTCTGATTTCTTTAAAAATCAGTGATCTTCACTGCCTGATAGATATACAGTAAGAAGTGGGTCTCAGACTGGACAAGTAGCACTGCAATTAATTCAATATCCCCTCGCCATGTCTTTAAAATACGCCAATTTATTTTACCCCAGTATTTTCAATGGACTTTCTGTCTGCTAATCCTGATGGCGCTGGAGTTTAAATGGTCTTTCATCTCATTTTACGCTTGAACAACTAAATGAATGCTTAAGTCTTTAATTGATTGTATTATAATTACATTACAACATCAATGCTGTAAAAGGAACCTTATGATATAGAAAATAGTCACATTAAGCTTTCACAGGAAGTTCGTCATTGTCTGAAAAACACTAGCTGTGCAAATAACCCATTGACAGTCTTAAAGGGACAGTTTACCCAAAAATGTAAATTTGCTCACTATTTACTCATCATGTAGTTTCTTTAGGAGTTTCTCTAAATTTATTTAGAAACCTGCAACCACTGACTTCCTTAGTAGGGAAAAACAATCCTATAGAATTCAATGGTTTCCAGGTTTTCAACATTTTTCTAAATCTTTTGTGCTCATCAGAAGTAAATGTTGACAGAATTTTCAGTTTCAGGTGAACTATTCCTTTTAAAATATCAAGCGTGGCCCAATGTTGAGCATGAACCTTGAATTCAGGTTTTCATTCACCCAATTTTCATTAAATAACTAATAAAAAAACTATTAAATAAATAATAAATAAAACTAAACAAAACAAACAAACAAAAATGTTGTTTTGCTCTATTTAAAAGTCTGGTGAAATTAAAATAAAGTTTTTTTAGATGTTAGTATCAGTATAAGTTTTAAGGATCTATAAGCTGGAGTGCTAGTAGCTAGTTGTATTAATGTTTTTTTGACATCAACTCATACTTTAGACTTTCATTAAATCTTCAGACCAATCAAATGCTCTATATTATCTGACATGCCCCACCCCCCTCAAGACGCTTCTCATTTGCTTTTCATTTGAGGAACTTGATCTCAATTACTCTCAATTGCAGAACTGTTATAAAAACGAAATGCTGTTGGCTGTTTTTGTTTAAATATGAGGAGCTACTATATACCCTGTCTTCATGTTTCAGTTTAGATTGTCAAATTCTGAATCAAAAATGCTAATTTCAAAGCACTTTAAACCTTTAACGTTCTGATAAATTGCTCAATTCTTAAATCCAATTTTAGTACTAGAGACAACAAATGTACTATGCTAATGTACGTACAGTTGAAGCTTTATTTAAGACAAGTAAGCAGTAAGTAATGCAAATGAGCAAATCACAAACAGTTAGACAGATATAAATACAACAAAAGAAATATAAAAATAATGCTTACCATTCTTTAGTAGGCCTAACCGTTTGTTCACACAAAATTTAGTATTCAGTTATACAGTTTTCTTTTGGCGCACGAAAGTGGAGCTTTGTATGATTACAGTTGAACCTCATGGACTGTTTTGACAATGTTTTTGTTTCATCTCGGGACCGTTGTTGTCTATGAAGGATGAGGAGGCTCTCGGATTTCATCTAAAATATCTTCATTTGAGTTCTGAGAATGAACAAAGGTCTCAGAAGTTTTTTATGAAATGAAGGTGTTGAGTATTTAATAAGAGCATGTTGATTTTTGAGTGAACTAACCCTTTAAATGGACTAAACCATAAACTGCTTCAACCACCTTTAACCAATATTGATTTATTGAAATATAGTTACTTTTACCAACTCTACTAGGCGCTTTTCTGTCTCGTCTCAGCTGTCTGTGCTCATAATAGTGGTGATAACAGCTTGCCGTGATGACAAAACACAAGCTCTGGCTCTCTATGACTCATGGGTTTTTTTTCCTCACAGCCAATTGTTCTCGATGGTTGGGTTTGAGAGGGTTTTAGAGGACCAGTGTGTGCATCCAAAAAGCCCGAATCAGTGAAACACCTCATGCCAAGTTTATAATAGAGATGATGATGGTGATGATGTAACTGGGGTGCAAGTGACTCACCGTATGGTGACATAACATCTATCTCAGCCATCCTTTTCAAAACTTTCAGCAACCTCAGAAACTTACAATGAATGATATTAGAGAATTATATGAGATTACAGATTTGAGCTACATTTATTTGTTCAAAGATTTGGGGTTCAATATTTTTAAAGGAAATCTTTGGAATTTTTTTATTGTGTTTAAATCACTTATACAGTGAAATATTATTAAAATGTACAATTCAAAATAAATGTTCCAGTGTTAATACATTTTAATTGCAACTAATTTGCATTTGAATAATTTGCTGAAAGATGAGCATCAGTTTGATGGTTCAGAAATCATTCTAATATGATAATTTGATGAACAAGACATTTTTATTATTATCATCAATGTTAAAAACAGTTGTAATGCCTTTAGATTTATAGCACTTATAGAGTGAAATATTATTAAAATATACAGTACAATTGAAAATAACTTCCTGTTAATACATTTTTAATCAATTTATTTAATCTTCTGTGATGGCAAAGCTGAAAGATGAGCATCATTACTTCACTTTGATTGTTCAGAAATCATTCTAATATGATAATTTGATGCAAAATAAATTTGTATTATTATCATCAATGTCAAAAACAGTTGTAAATCTTTTTGTGGGGAAACTGTGATACATTCTGTTTAAGCATTTGTCAGGGAATAGAAAGTTCAAAATACCAGAAATTGATTATATTTTTATATTATAAATTTGACTGTAAATGTTGATCAGTTGTAAATATTTTTGTTACATTATAAATAATTTTACAGTCCCTTTTTGCTCAGGTTGAAATATTTTTTGTATATATATATTTTTTATATAAATTACTTTACCATCACACTTTAAGTATTTTCAAGATCCCACTTCGCTGATGATTGATAATAAAGCTTGTTTGGCGTGCTGTCTTGGGAGAGAACCCTGAACTTATGAGATCCTCGAGCTTTGGGCTCCCTCCTGTGAGCAGGGCAAGATGGGAGTTTGACCTCAGGTAGATCTCGATGAACCACTCTGACTTATTTCTGGCTAATGAAAGATGGCTAAGGAGAGATATATGTATGGCTTGCTAAGAGCTTGACTATGGTATTCATTTGGTATGTTCAATTTACTTAGGTTGCGTGTTTTTTGGACTGTGGGAGGAAACCGGAGAACCCGGGGAAAACCCACACGAGCACAGGGAGAACGAACTCCTCTCAGAAACCTCAACTGGTTTAGTAGGGACTTTAACCAGAGACATTCTTGCTGCGAGGCAACAGTGCTAATCGCTGGGTCACCGTGTCGCTCATCTAGAATGAAGGGGGAGTAGGGGTGGGTGGGGGGATACTAAGATAAAAAACTCTGGTTATTTATAGTGAGTTAGGAATAAAAGCTGATGCGGGACCAGCCATCAACAATCATAAGCACGTGATCCTCTCAAACTCAGTTTATAAATAAACTTCACATAAAATAAAAATGAACAAATTTAAATGTTGTAGAAGTACATTTTATTAAATAAACCTGGAATATTATGATCTAACAATAAACATTCTTATTATTCTTATTGCCATTAATGAAATGTTAATTAGCTAACAATAACAAATAGAAACTTCATCACTTTATTTACTCACTTATTTGTCATGAGTTTACACATAATCTAATGTATTAAGAGAAAACCTTAATTTCTATGATTCATCCAAAGGTTATCAACAAAAATGATAACTATATATTTTAAATGACTTTATAAAAATTATTTAGGTCTGGAAAAAACAGCCTGATTTTAAGTCTCTATGTTTTCCATCTCTGTTTTAAGTTTCTTTGTTTGCCACCCACTTCGATTCATCGACTCTCTGTTTTGCAAAGTGAATTTCATCAGAAAGAGCTGTGTTTCAGGACCACCCCTCTCCATCACTCTCCATTCATGCTGTGATTGAGCGCAGTAAAAATAGACTTAAATTAAAGCAGATTCAACCACAGGCTTGGTGTGAACCAAAGAGCTGCTAATTTCCTCAGCCTACACACGGCAGCTGACAATTCAAGAACAACAAGACCAATCAACAAAACACTAGACTCACATTAGACTATCACCAAAATATGAAACGGAGAGTAGTTGCCAATATCTGTGTGGTCATTTTACTCAAAAATAAGAAAACTCATTTTTTTAATAAAATGCATTGATTTTAAGTTATCTCTACTAATCCATTAAGATAACTTCACAGATTAGTCATTTTTTCAAATAAAATGAGTTAACACAAAAAAATGTATTAAGCACAAATATTCAATTAATATTTGGATTAATTGACAATATAATAATTATTGTACAATAACTAAATAAACTACAAATGCATTTCACTTCATAATTAAAATATTAATTATTTTATTTTAAATATATATATATTTTTTTTTAAATAATAAATTCTGCTAAGTGTATATATTCTTAAGTAAAACAAACAAAATGACAAACAAATCTTCATACTTTGATGTAATGCTTAAAAATGAGAAAATAAGATATTACTAAAATTAAGTGGGTCGATTACAAAAACATATCTGCCAAAAACATATCTGCCAGTCAATAAAAAAAATGCAACATGTTCCCTCGCAAAATTTTGAAATACATATTAAGTCATTTTTTTCTATTCAATTAAATATAACTTGATTTAAAAACGTTTAGATATTTGTTCTAGAAAACAAGTTACAGAGTAACAAAATAATGTAGTATAAATTGATATAATATACAAAACCCAGAGTGAAACTGTCCCAATTATCCACTGGAGTGCCAGAGGACACTCCATCTGTCCATACTGTGTCATTTACCTGTACTACACCTCCCACAATCTGTTGCTCTCATTACACACACACACACACACCTGAAACTCATCATCCGAACTTTAATTACACTTACAGCTATACAGGACATTACTGACTCGCATTTAAACACATTCACTGCTGAGTATTGTTTTGCTGTTGTGGACTTTTCCGGTATTTCCAAGTTCCTTGTTTTGTCTTGCTATTTTTATTTTTAGTCCCTGGACTATTTCTGTGTTTGATGATTGGATTGCTCTTTGCCCATTATGTTACTGTTTGCTCCTGTTTAACCCTTGCCTGTCTGACCATTCCTTTAAATAACAACTTTAACCTGGAGTCCGTTCTTCGTACCTCACTGATGGTGATCTAAATTGATTTGACAGATCCTGGATCTTTTAATCTTGGAAACTGATCTCTGGCTAATTTGGTTATTCAAACATGTTCTTGAATTAGATTAAAATGTCTACATAAACTGATCTGAGATTGCTGAGAAGCTGGTACCTTAAAATAGTCTGCATTGTGGCTAAAAAGTTGTTCTCTTTAAACACGCTTGCGGAGAACCACCCCATGACAGTCTTTGTAGGCCCTACTTTTATTTGTGCAGATAGCGCATAAGTTTTATTTATTTATTTTTAAACATCAATAACCAAATCCACCTAATTAAGTAATCAACATACGAAGAACGGACCACTGATTCCTGTCTTAAGTCCACCAAACGAAACATAGAATGATATTTATATAATAAAATATTCCAATAAGATGTAAAATAAGGCTAAGATTTAAAAAGTAAGATAGAAAAAGAAAAATTTATATGCACTTTCACCTGTAAGTTGCAGATGTGCATTCAAATGAACTGAATGTTCCCCAAAGCACGTACAGTGGTTTTGTCACAGGTAAACTGAACAGTGGAAAGAATCAGTCAGCATCTAATTAAAGCTTTGATAATGAAGCGCTAGATAAGTGGGCCAGCGTTATACATAGCGAATTATGCCTCCTCTTCTGGAAAGATAGGTTTCACTCTGAGGCAGAGAAGTCATGCATGATTTTGCTCATTATAAACGTAACATACACACATCGGTGCATCCATACACACATTTACACAATAGCAGCAATCGAATAAAGACATACCACAGCTCACAACGGGAGGATTTCATTCGGATTCAACAAGTTCAAACAATAAAGAAAAATATCAGAGCATTTTTATAACATTACATTATTATAAACAAAATATAATACTGCAGTTTTGAGTTCCCATCACTCAAAACAACAAATCCAGAAAGAGAAAAATGTAATAAAATGAAACTATTTTTATTTGTGTGTATCTATCCTAAGTGTCAAAGCCAAAAGGAATTTACTTAAAAGAAAGATTAGCATTGTTTGTGAAATACATTGAAACATTACAATTACAACATGTGTAACTTGTCAAAACATGTTAACATGACATTAAAACTTGCTAGTGACATCTAGAAACATTCTAAAACGTGCTAGCAAAAGATTAAATGTGTTTCAATTAGCTAATTCGTCATTTAACAGGCTAACAATGTTATAAGATTGCAAAATGCAAGTAACACATTTTATAAGTGACATATTGTATAAAAACATGCTAAGGAAGTGTTAAAACTGGTCAGTGACGTTAAAATGTAACAGGTTACCTACACTGTAGTACCTTGCTAAAGCATTGCAAGTAACATGTTGCTTAGCCTACAAATAGCTTAATAGCTATTACAGTGACATACTAAAACATAAAAATGTTACAAAATGTCAAAGTAACTTGTTAAAGCTACATTAAAGCATGCTAGTAACACCAAAACAGTGACATAAAACATTAAAATGTCATTAACAGGTTTACAACATTACTACATGCCATCTATCTATCTGTCCATCTGTCCGTCTATCTGCCTGTGTCTGTCACCCTCCATCATTTCTTTCTTTCTTTTGGTCCGTCTGTCAGGTCTGTCTGTCTTTCTATCTAATGTATGACCTTATCACCAGACTTTTTAACTCAATTTAAACTTACATCTAAGCTAAAATTCAACAAATTTAAAACTTAAATGTAAAACTATTATGAAGCCTCAAACCTGCTAACTTCAAGCCACTTTTACTAAACCTTTAGCAAAGTTCTTGCACAACAACAAACCTTTTTAAAATATATTTTCAAAGTTTATCTAGACAAACATTATATACTGTATTTATGTCCTTGTATAATTGTAAAATGTAGTATATAAGCTGGGCTTGACATTAACACCCGCCAACCTGCCAAATGTGGGTAGATTTCAGCTGTGGCGTGTTAGACAGCCACTCTCACAAGCCACTTTGGCTGGTTGAAAATAATTTTTAAAATGCCTGTGCTGGCTCGTCACTAAAGATTAGACTTTTAGTTCATGACCATTTGTCAATATGTGTGCAAATGTGATCTTAGAATCGAGAAGCAGCATGACTGACAAAAACAACTGTTCGCACTAGCAAAAGAAAGCAGATGAACACCAAATAACAGCAAGCTCATGCGCACGATGAGACAGGCTCTACTTACTCACTGATGAGGGATTGAGTGTTTAACAGGCCATGAATCCCCCCTCTTTTGGTTTAAGTCTATCTCAGAATTTTTCAAAAAATGCTTCATAATGGCCGTGGAGCATTGTGAGCAGAGGAAAAAGTGGGCGCGACCAGCAAAGCAGGGGAAAAAAAAGAAAACAGCTGTCAGTTGGCTCACAAAATGAGACACAAACCGTCAGGAGACCCATGATTTAATAATTTACAAAGTTAATTTGCGAAGAAATAAACAATAAGTAATTTAATGTCCTTATACATTTGTTATTCGTAATTTCATATAAACATAACCACAATTTGTTATATCATTATAAAGATAATTGTGTTTATATAAACACTTTAAATAAGGAGGACTTCTCTCCTCCTTAATCCCCGGGAGTGAAATGTAGACGCAGTGGATAGCAGTGCAGCAGGTCTCTTGCCCTGTCTATTCCAACCATTAGCCCTGCCGGTAATCTGGAGGATTTTAAACATAGGTGAACACAGCAGTACGGATATAGGTGATGTGTCTGAATGGTAACGAACCCAACTGATTAAAGTCTGCCATATGAATTCTCGTACAGCTCTCTCGACAAAAATGCTGTATTGGCCCTGACAGCATCGCAGGCAAACACATGCAACAAACCCCGTGAATCATGAAAACAAACACATAACGATACAACCCTTCATGAATGGCTAAATACACTTTCCGCAAATGGACGTGGTCTCAGTCGTTGGGTCTCACAGCTTGACAGGCCTGCCTTGCCTTCGTGCTTACATGTGCTCTTGTAAATATTTAAGTAGGGTCTTCTCATAGGATAAGAAAGCTCCCCTATCAATAATAATAAGAAACTGACGAGTCATCACTCCACTAGCAGATTTGCGATATACGTGACCGATTTTGTTTCCACCCCAAAAATTATTTTAAACCTGGAAGATGAGATTAGCTGACAAAAGCTCAAAATTTTCCCCACAATTAAAGCTAACAGGTGCTAACATTGTTTTAATTGATGCTCAACACACACAAATCTGTTAAAATTGCAAAAAAAAAATTACTCGAGGGTGTCTTGAACCTTTAAAAGTTCCCGTGCTGTTTCCTCGCACGAATCAATCATGTCTAGAATCGAAACTAGTGTGATGCTCATGCACCCAGAGTCCTTCAAGGGCTCAAGATTCTTTGTAAGTAGTGGTTGCAGCTTTTGCTTTAACCATTATTTGAACAGATTATTAATAGGCATAACGTTAACCGTGTGCGCGGGTTCATCCTTTCATTATCGCATTTTGTTTTTCACATGCCTTCTTTTGCTTACAGTTACTTTTGGTTATATGGTTTATTAATCATCCTTTACAATAAAACTGCGTTAATATGTTGTATGCATAGTTAACTGGTGATCTGGGACCTTTAGCCTGGACAGACTCCTATGCATATGGATGAGAATGTATTTTTTTAAATTGTCTATTTATTTATTTTTTTACATTTTTGTTGAATAAAAAGTGTATGAATACAGTAGTTTTTTGCTTGTTTTGACATTTAAAATTAGTTTGGTGTGGCCAGAGAAAAAAATAGGTAAATCTTTATAGCGTTGAGCCCTAAAATGTCCTGTGAAAGGAAACTAATTGCAATGCAACACTTTTTTATGAAAGCACAACCCATTTGCTTATACACAAAAAAGTTAAATGAATGAGGAGGCATGTGGAAATACCACAAAATTCACATTTATGCATAAAATATATTTTCCCAACAACAAAATTGTGACGAGTGGCTAGTAACGGTGGAAAACTACTAGCCACAGTGGCTGGTGATCAAAAACGTTAATGTCAAGCCCTATATATGAGTATATTTTGTAAATGACAGTATTTATATACAGTATATCCCAGATGACAGAGAAAGACACTGAGAATTTAATGTAGACTCATTTACAGCTGGAATAAACCGGACAGTCACAGTTAGCCTCTTTGAAAGTGTTTATATACACTTTTTATATAGACTTTTTTTGAGGTGTCGATTGTAGCCATGTAACATAACACTTTCAGCACAGCGCACAGAGGAAGAAACAGACGTGAAACAATGCAAGAAAACCTGCATGTTTGTGCAAGTGTGTATGGAACATAGAAACAGGGTCGGAACAACGACTGTGAGGGGCTTAACGGCGCCCGTCTGTGGGCTCTGAGAGGCGCCGCGCCCCTGCCTTCATGTGGGCCTTCATGTGGTAGGAAAGTTGCGGGGGCGAAAACTCACCTTGACTGACAGGAAACTCACAGAGGTTTCACCAAATGCTCTCATCCACGTATTTATCTGTAACGGTGTGCTGACGCAGAGATCATCCTTCACTCATTAAATGTGCAGTGAGCAAACGGGCAAAGGCTTTAGCTGCGTGTAGGTGGAGCCGTATTGTCTTTAAGTCCTCACGCATGCTGAGAGTCCATATGCCACACACAGATCCAAATCCCTCCAAATATCTCAGCGAAGGCTTCTTACTAGGCTACAGGGTGGAGACTAGTATTAATATTATAATTGCACTAAAGATAATGTCAATAACAATTCATTAAATAACATTTAAATTAAATAACAAGAATATTATCATCAATATTATTACTATAAAAACATTATTGTTTTTATTAGTAGTAGTGGTGGTAGCAGTAGGTATAGAAGTACTTACTTATTGAATAATAAATTCATTATTACAAATTATTATTATTATTATTATTATAGGTATCTACACTGTAAAATCTAGCAGTGCATTTAATGAAATGAGTACATTTGACTTACACTTTTAATGTAAGTTAATTGAACTTAATAGAAACAAGTTGCGTGAACTCAAAATGTTGTAAAAGAATGAATTTAAACTGAATGAGTTCACCTAACCATGCGGATTTCTAGTTCCCAGCATACTTTGTCTCATACTGGAAAATAAATGTCAAAAATGAATGATGAACATATAGGGAGTCATATAGGGATAATTAAACAGACTAATAGACTAATTAAAATCTGTACAAATTTTATTGTAAAACTACCAACTCCGATTACAAATCTAGTTAAGTCAAGAAAAAAATTTAAGTAGTCTAAGTAAATTTCACTCAATGTAAGTAAGGGATATTTTTAAATATATTAGTAATAAATAAATAAATAATACAATAAATTTACCATTACTTAATCAAATTAAGGCAATAAGTTTGCACAATTTAATTAAGTAAACTTAACAAATTCATATTTACAGTGTAATATTCAGCTCGAAAAAATCTGATCGAAAAATCTGAAATCAGATCAATATATATAGTTAAATATATTTGCTAATGTAATTTACTCATGTTAAATCATGGTAACATTTAAATGGTAAGACTTCTTAATAAAACTTAATTCCAAAAAATTTTAATAGGCACTTTGTAATTATCTGTTATTATTTGTAGCAATACTACAACAATATTGTAGCATTATTAAATACTAGTAGTATTTAATAATGTATTATTTATAAAAATTAATTTTATAAATACATTTTATTATATATTAAACACATTTTAATAATACTAATAACAAATAATAAGTGAATTATTAAAGTATTAATGAACTAATTCAATATTTTACAAGAAATTATAATAATAATTAATAGTCCCTTTATTAATATGGACTCGCCACAGCGGAATAAACCACCAACTTATCCAGTATTTGTTTTATGCAGTGGATGCCCTTCCAGCTGCAACCCATCACTGGGAAACATCCAAACCCACTTATTGACACACATACACTACGGACAATTTAGCTTGCCCAATTCACCTTTAGCGCATGTCTTTGGAGTTGACATTGGGAGTTGCATACTCTCCCAACACTGGGAGAGTATGCAAACACCACACAGAAATGCCAACGGTGACACAGCTGAGGCTCGATGCAACGACATTCTTGTGTGAGGCAATTGTGCTACCCACTGTGCCACCATGATGCCTGCAATTATTATTATTTAATGAAAATTCAGATTAATTAATTTTACAATCATTAAAATATGAACTATCAAATTAAATTGAACAAATAAAAATGTAAAAATGTACAGATAAAAATTTTGTTACTCTCATTACTATGAAGTAATATTAAAGTAATTGAGTAAAAACCAATAGAAAATACTAGAACAAAAAGAAAAATATGCATAAATGAGCATACGAAAGATGAAGACAAAATGCCTAAAAGAAACTGCTTGTATATATTAGCAATTTACATTGATCGATTAAAACAATATATCACAACATATATTAACTGGTACGAGTCTGTATCACTGCTAAAGTCACTGTTTATACAAATATTAATCTGGAATGACCCAAAACATGTGACAGGATCTATCTGGAAACAGACTAATGGCTAATGATTTAAAAAACTATCCACTGGTTCTGCTAATACTTAAATTATTTACACATAAATGTCAAGCAAGCAGGAAGAACAGACACACAGACCTTCTGAAGCGCTAACGCTGCAAAAGCACAGGGTCATCACACATCTGATGAGCTCTGGATTCTGCTAACACTGATGGAAATACAGGTGAAAGGACAGACTCACTGAAGCCAAACGCCAATAACAGCCCATTATTAACCACGACTATTATCCTCTGACTGTCCTGATACTATCAGACAAAGCCAAAACGGTCACAATTTAGATTTCATTAGTTAACATATTTACTAACATGAACTATTAATGAATAATACTTGTAGAGCATTTATTAATCATAGTTCAACATTTACAAATGTATAATTACTTATTTGTTAAAATACAAATTCATGTTTGTTAACACTGGTTGCACCATAAACTAACATTGAACAACTGTATTTCCATTAACTAACGCAAACGAAGATGAATAAATACTGTAATAAATGTATTAGTCATAGTTTATTCACGTTAGTAAATACATAAATTAACATTAACTTGTACAACCTTATTGTAAAGTGTCACTGCCAAAACAATCTTTGACCATAATAATAATAATAATAATAATAATAATGATGATAATAATAATAATAATAATAATAATAATAATAATAATAATAATATAAATTAATAATAATAAACCTTTAAACTTTAATGTTGACTTGAGCAAGCTTAGCCTGAAATGGTTTTAAAAGCTTGAATTTTAGATCCCCACCATATATCTGGCGCAACAAGGTGCAAGATGTGTTTGCTGCGATGTTTTGCTATTTTCAGACCAGTGCAACCCTAATTTTCTCGTTTTGTGCCACATTGTTTAAATAGTAAATCCATTTGCACCTTTGTGGACTCATGGGTGTTACGGTCTAAAAAAAGAGGCGTGTTAGGGTGCATTGTTGGTGCGTTGCTTTTTTGAGGAACTAAAATAGACTGCAATAGATCAGCTGAGAGCAGGTCTAAAGTCCAGCGCAGAGTGCGTTAGTTGTGCGCCTCGCTTACAAATTGCTTATTATACACAGGATGTACACCTATAACTCATTAAGAGAATAAGCACAACGCTGTTAGACCATGCGCCGCGGCGCAGAGCGTGTTTTCCGATCTTTCTAATCCTTAATGATTTTGCGCCATGCACTTTAAAACTTTGCATCTAGATTGTTAAAATAGAGCCCTTAATCTTGAAACTGTTGGAAGTTTGAAGCAGATTCATAAGCTTGAAGTTTAAAGCAGTTTTACAATTAACAGTATATATATATATATACTCTCGTCATTTTAAATAGACTCTGGGTGTCTTGCTAGGCTACTTGAGAGGTTGCTAAGGTTTAATAAGATGCAATATGTTTGATAGGTGCTTGCTAGCTGTTTCTAGAGTGCTGATTGGTGGTTGCACGGATGTTGTTGTGTAGTTGCTAGAATAATGTGTAGTTACCAGGTTATTAAGTGGTTACTAGGGTGTTATGTGTGGTTGTTAGGATATTGCTAAGTAGTTACTAAGGTGTTCTTTATGGTTTCTAGGCAGTTTTTATGGTATTCTAGGGTGTTCTTTTTGGTTGCCAGGAAGATGCTAAAGTAATTTGAATTATTGCTACTAAATAGCTAATTCAGAGTTCAGACTGAATGTTTTTCAAAGTAGTCGCGTCACAGATGTTTTCACACTGCATGACTATCTGGGGTAGCTGTGCTGTGTTTACACTGCAGGATGGATCGGAGGTTTCACACTGCATGACTTTACAATAGGAAGAATCGCTGACTACGTTGTCTTAGTCCAAAAGCTGTCTCACAACCAAAGACACGTGAGAAGTGACATGGAAACAAAGCGAGGTGACATAGTATATCTTTATGTATTAACTACATAATGAGAAAGAAGCCAGAAATAGTGAAGTAGAAAGTGTACTTATTTTGGCTTTTAAATGGAATTATCAATTTCTTTGCAACATTTTTCTTTTTCGAGTCGGACACAAAAGACACAGGTGCTCCTGCCAATTTTCCACTAGTTTTTCCTCCATTTCTTGGGTCCAAATAGACAAAAAAAAAGCCCTTTTAACATCTCCCCAACCTCCCGCTGGCCTGCAGATACTTATACTAGTGAATGCTGCTCTCTCATTGGCTGTAGGTCATCGCCGATGTTATTTTCAATCAGAACACATTTCACATGATTTTGAATTGACGACAGCTCCAGATATTTAGCATGCCAAATATTTCACAGATGTTGGCGACTCATTGGCGATTCTCTCAGATCGTGTCTTTGATAGCTTACACTGTGTGATTGTTACTCATGTGAACGAGCACCGATTTGCCTGTGATTTCAGGCATTTGTCTGCGATTTCTCAAAACCAGTCGGCAAGTCAAAATCGGGGCTAAAATGATGCAGTCTGAACTCAGCATAAGACGATTTGGGCTGACATGGTATTGGTATTCAGTACCTACGGTTTCATTCATAGTTGCTAAGCATTGTTTGTTAGACACAAAAATAACCATTAACGTATACAACTTTATTGTATAAAGTGTTACCACCAAAAACACATAAGTATACTTGTTTAGGTAGTTTACGAGGACGTCGAATGGTCAAATTTACAAGGCTACGACCAATGTTTACTCTATTAATGTGGTTTATGAGAACATTCCTTGTGTCGATATGGTAAGCTGGGTGCTTGCTAGACTGTTGTGTATAGTTGTTGGTGTGTTGCTTTCCTAGCCTGTTCCTGATACGCGTAGATGTGTTTAAATGGGATTGAAATATTCTGAGTTGAATGAAAATGGCATTGTCCATTGTTTAAAAGAGCAAAAGCTCAAATCTTCAACATGCTTGGAGTGTCTCAGGTTGGTGACTGTGTGAAAGTAGTTGGCAGACGGAACTCCGGCTGATAATGTGTTCCGCTATTTAAAATTCCTCTCACATGAAAGGTGCGAAAAACGAATTACATGGGGAGAACAAAAAATTAATCAAGGATTTCATTTTGAGTGAAGAACCAAATGTTTATTTTGCAGTGTGGAGATGCAGAGGTGATGCTATCCATAAACACAGGATGCCAACACAACCACATCTCAAAAACATGCTGCAGACGACTGGGGTGAGTGGATTCAACACACACACAGACACATACTCTACATGTCCTTTACGATGGCTCTCTATATGCGTAATTTATTACTGAATTACCACTTATTATCTTGGCCTTACCCTACCCATACCCCTAAATCTAACCCTTATTGGAGACCTGTAAAACACAGTTGTCAAATCCAGTCCCTGGAGGGCCACATCTCTGCACTTTAGTTCCAGCCCTGCTTCAACACACTAACCTGCAGGTTTCAAACAAGCCTGAAGGACTCAATTAGTTTGATCAGGTGTGTTTAATTAGGGTTAAAGCTAAACTGTGAAACTGGATTTGACACGTATGCTGTAGATTTTTAAGCACTTTGAATTACACACAAGGCATGTCCTCATATACATATAATTTTATATATTTATTTTGTATATATTTATTTTTTTAAAACTTACACAGATTCAAAGAGAACCACAGGTCAACAGGGCGACTGCAAAACACCAGTGCTTTAAAGTGGACTGACTGAATGTCTACTATTAAATATTTACTATTCAAAAATATACAGACAAATGTAAAATACAGTAAAACACATTAAATCTGTTAAACGCATCTATCTGAGGGCGGTTGAGTTTGCGGCTGGATATTATTGGGAGATTGCTAACAGGAACAGTGAACAGCTCCACCAGAGCGCGTCTGAAGCTCATATGCAAGTTCATTTTACATTCTATGGCAGAAACACCTTTGAGCCTCGCTAGATTCTCCTGTATGGGCTGTATGAGACTTTCACTTTCACTTTACGCATAGTTTGTGAATGAACAAATGTTCGTGTAGTTGCAGCCAGGATCATGAGGCTGTTTTTGCGCCGAGTTTGACTTAATCAATCAGAGAACAGGAGAAAGTGCATTACTTCGATCATTTTAATATAGTATATTAATAATGAAATCCAAAATTACAGTATAATATTGAGAGTTAATTTTCTCTAAATCTCGCGGCCCACCTCAAGGATCACTGAGGCCCACTAGTGGGCCGGAGCCCACTGGTTGAGAATCCCTGGTGTAAATCCCTGGGGTAAATCATATCCATGTCATTATACAAATGCATGTCCTCGTAAACCACATAAATCAAGTGCACATTTTATGAATTTTTGATTTCTTCAGAAATTGTGTAATCGTCATAATTCAAAACTGTTACATGTATAGAAAATAGCTTGTATTCTATAATATAATATTATGTAAATAAGAAAATAATACAGTCTTCTAAATACTTGTATTCAATTTCAGACTGAAAACAAAGCTAGAAGATAAAGGTCGAGACAAGCAGCCAGTCAGTGAATCTTCTCCAGTGGAGACGGTGAAGTCTCTACAGCTGCAGCTGGGCAGAGAGAGAGTGCAATGCACTGCCTGGGTCATCGGTCAGACTTCAACATTTCTATACTCGCTTCTATAAAAAAACATCTGTCTTCTACCTTTAAGACAAGACACTGCAGGCAAAATCTTTCCTATTTTAATGCATATTTTAGGCTTTAGATTTGTGGCTTTAGATTTTCTTCTTAGTCTACTCTAAACAATTTTAAGCATTTCTTTTTAGATTTATAAGCTTGTTTTGTCATACTTTATCAACGCGTGCTTGAAGATTTCAATTATGACTTACAGTGCATTTGGCTTTTTTTTTTTTTTCCTTGTGCACCGAACCATAAATCTCCACTTCAGCAGCACTTACATAATCCAAACTGAAGAGCTTTACTCATATCTACATTCTTAAGGTTTTTACAGAGGGATTTGTTCACACATAAACCGGCTGATTATACACAACATTTTCTTCTACAAAAATGGAGATTTATTTATTTATCTTTTTGGCTCTTGGTGTGATGTTTTCTGAATTATGCAGCCAAAAAGAGTCCCCAAAAATCAATCTTTAAAAAACTAATAGGGTAAAAAAGGAAAATGAAACAAGAATTTTCAACTTGACTATCCAATGTTCAGATTTGTGCTATAAATGCCTTCAACATACTGTGCAATTCAGAAAATAATGTCTCATTTACATATTTAAACATAACATTTTGGAAATCTCTTCAGTAAACATTGTTTGGCAATTTTCAATCTAATCAATAATCTTTGAAAGTATGATAACTGTACTTTTACCCCATTCATCAGCAGTGTCTTGCCTTAACAACTGTCCAGTAAACCCCACATCATTGAATAGAGTACAGTAGCTGAGAGAGTTTGGCACCCACATAACCAGTTTCAACCAGCTGTATCTCAATAGAAGTTTAAAGATAGCGGAAAATCTTGTGAGAGTGTGCAAAAGGAATATCCATATAAATGTCTTCAGCTTGCATTTGCATTCAGCTTTCAGAGTGAGCCACTGACCTTTTCTAGTTCAGACAGCAGCCTGCAAATGATGCACAAAGAAACGTGGGCAGTACAGAGGAATTACGCAACGCAGGCGTTCATGACCTGGGCCCGGTGCCGGAATTGTTTTATGCTCGCACTGCATACAGATGTAATAGCTGCTAGTTAAATCTGACGTTTTCTGGATCCAATGCTCTATCAGATGCCTAATGCAAACAACAACTAATACTAATATACACTCACAGTGTGCTGTGATACTACTGAAAATAGTTATCGTAATGTTCATATGCACACCTAATAACAGATGGTAAAATAATTCTCTCTCTTACAAATCATTTAAATATTAGTGTCTACAATGCAGCAAGTCCAGAGACTGTGACCATACAAAATGTTTTAGTTTAAAACACACATATTTTCCTCTCTGTTTTGGCCTCGATCACACCTAATTTAGTTTTTTGGTGAGTCTATATCCAAAAACTTTAATCATTTATAGTAAACACTATTGTTTTTGAACCATACTATGCTACAATGATGAATGAAGATGAATGAATGTTAATAAATGCTACATCATACTGCAATGTTAATTATGGTAAACTGATGAACTGTAATAAATACTGCAGTGTACATTATGTGGTGTACTGTACAATAAAATAACCCATAGTTTAAAAAAAACTACGTTATTGGGTAATTTGATTATATTGTTATAGTTGTTGTGTTACTAAAGCAACTATAAAATTAACCCATTTTAATTTAAAATACTTTACTATAGTATTGTTCAAAAACAATATGGTATTCACAATAAATTACTATAGCATTTTGATTATTTGGTAGACACCTTTTTAATGGTTTTCTATTGGCAGTGAGCATTTTGTACACATTCCAACCAACTGCGTGCCTGCAGTTGAAAAAAGTCAACGGCGGAAAAAACACCTGATGTCACGCACTCCAGTACCAAGACCATTGATACAGTGGTCGCCTAGCAACACAAAAAGCGCAACACACTGCTCTTTTCTAAAGTCAACAATATGCAGTGCTATGTGCCTTGCGTTTTCAGAACGGAAAAGTACAATTGGTGTGATCAGCCTCCAAGACAGCATTTTTAGCCAATGAAAATGTATCTTTTCGAAAACAGTTTGAGTCCCAGCTCATGGAGCTTTGTACAGCAAAACTTGGTATAGCTTTCCTCAACATTTTGCCACAATGTTTCAAAGAGAGGAAATTCAATAGCTGACACAGGTTGACGTTATACCATACGACTTACATTATACCATGATTACCATGATTTTGTAATAGATTTTTTTAAAGGCACAGTATATATATATATTTTGCTGCAAGATGGCATATATTCACAATAAACAAAGGCTTAATTAATCATGAGAGTTGCGAAAACTACAGGACTCGTGTAGATATCATGTGATCTAAATTAAGCCATATTGTCATACACCCTCAATTTTTGTTTTCTATAACACCTAAATCAAGGGTGTATTGCTCTGGATTTTAACATTCTTTAAAATATTTGGGATAATGTAAATACACAAGTCAGCAAAATGTAAAACACTGCTCTGGTGGTTTTGAGATATTTTAATAAAAAAATCTTATATTGTGCCTTTAATGTGATATGACTAAACATTACTCGTAAATGGCTATTGAGTGGCATTTAGTTTTCTCAATTCAGAGGAGTAGAGGCTTGGATCCGGAAACATTACACAAACATCACACTTAACAAGCGGATAAAGCTACTAATGATGCCAGTTTAAATCAAGCCCCCTCATGTGCTTTTCTAATTAAAAATGATGTCTACAAGGGATGAATAGTCTCTCTTTCTTTCCCACATTTTGAGTCTCGTCTCTCGTCTGTTCACAGAGGACGCCACGTTTGAGGTGTGTTTGGGCCTACAGACTCTGCTGGAACTCAAAGTAAGCCCGGAATTTATTCAATCATCTTCAGACTCTCATGTTTGTCTTCAGTCTACCTTGGAAGATTTTTTTTGTTTGTTTTAAATTCATTGATGAAAACCACTGGCTACTGAAAATCTAGATCAGGGGTTTTCAAGCTTTTAAAATGTACTGACCTTCAATTTATATTTAAGAGTATTCCCTTTGAGTTGCATTAAGCTTAAATTTGTAAAAATCTAAACAATTTTTTTGTCAAATTTACAAAAAACTGTAAAAGGAAAATGATTACGTATAGTATAAGCATTTATATAAATTGCTTTATATTAAATATTACACAAGTAATATTAATAATAACAATAATAATTCAATTCAATTCACCTATATTTGTATAGCGCTTATACAATGTAGATTGTGTCAAAGCAGCTTCACATAAAACAACAGTATAAATTAGAACAGTGTAGTTCAGTTTTTAGTGTTTAAATTCAGTTCAGTTTAGCTCAGTTCAGTGTGGTTTAATAATCACTACTGAGAGTCCGAACACTGAAGAGCAAATCCAACGATGCGCAGCTCTACAGATCCCGAACCATGCAAGCCAGTGGCGACAACGGAGAGGGGAAAAAAAAACTTCACTAATAATAATTATTATTATTATCATTATTATATTACAGAATTTGACACTTTCACAGTTAATAATTTTAAAAGTAAATTTATAGTAATATAAATCTGAATAATTATGTTAAATATTAACCATAAATAAATGAATAAAGCATTAATTAAAATATTCTCTGGTTATTAATTAATAATTTGTACATCAGACTTTTTCTAAACTACTTTTGTTTTCAGCCTTTTTCTCTGTTCTGAGTTTCTTCCTTCATATAAATTATGCCTAATAATATTCATTAAAATCTTTTATAAATCACAGTTCAATTAAGATTTTAGTTTTCTAAAATCTAATATATTTACAAAAATTCAAAGCAACTCATTTGACAAAAAAATACTCATTTATTTATGATCAAGGTAAAAAGTGACATTCAGTATATAGATTTATATATAGATCAGTTCAATCAATGATATGTTATCAGTGTTCTATGATGTGATCTTTTTTAACACATATACAAGCGTGTTTATGCCATAGATATAACATGGTGTGATTTATAAAATTATAGTACCTAGTCCAAAAAGAAAAAACAAAAGGAAATATGTTTTGGGGTGCTAAGTGGCTCTGAACATGATAGGGAATCTTTTTTTAAATCTTATATCTAAAAATTGAATCAGCTCTGAATATAGTTTGAGATGATTTAACATGCCAGAGGGGGAAAATTCCCCTTTGAGGTTTACACGAGTTATGAGGAGGAAGCTCAATGCTATTAAAAGAAGGAAAGTGAAAATCTATTTTAAAAGTATGATGGAGTGAGAGAGAAAAGGGGATGAAAGAGAGAGAGAGAGAGAGAGAGAGAGAGAGAGCAGACAGAGAATGAAAAATGCAGAGACCAATGTCTGCACAAGTATATGTAAATTACTATTCTTGTCAGAAGAAAAAGATTAGACATGCAAGGAGAAGAATCCCTGAAACCAATGTTCAGCTAATAAACAGCAGAATAAAACATAAGCTTATGTTTCAGCCAATATTCACCTGGAATACATAGTACTGTATAAATGCTCCTTAGACTGTTACAATGACAAAAATACAAAAAAAAAACATGTTCACCAACCATTTTGCTGCACAGAGGCACAATACAATAACACACTGTAAGAACTACAGCACATTTGAATTGATAAAGTCGTTTTTCTCAGTTTCAGCATTGCTGCAGTGCCCTAAAATGTCCTTGCTCACAATTCTCATAGAGAATATAGACAATTACTGCAACTTCATGAAGACACATTGCGATGCTACAGTAGCATGAGAGACAACAAAAGTGGAACATTTTCGAAGGATTTTAGTTAGA
This sequence comes from Danio aesculapii, assembly GCF_903798145.1. Classification (NCBI taxonomy): domain Eukaryota; kingdom Metazoa; phylum Chordata; class Actinopteri; order Cypriniformes; family Danionidae; genus Danio; species Danio aesculapii. Next base: position 41,722,604 of record NC_079438.1, read on the forward strand.
AGTCTGACAGAAAGAGATTGCGGGGGTTTGTAGTTGTGTGGGAATTTGGATTGAGTGATTGACAGTTCCTAAGATGTAAGTTGATCGAATGTTACTAAGCGGCTTCTAAGATGTCATCATGGGCTGCTAGGTAAAACAACACCGTTATACTGACAGACAGAACGACAGACAGACAAAACTACAGATACATAGAAAAATAGACAGACAGACAGACAGACAGATAGAACAGAGCTATTAGCAACCTATACTAGCAACACGTTATTAGCATGTTGAAATGTAGCTTTAGCAAGTGATGCCATTCTGTGACATTTTACTGTTTTATATCACAGTTTTAGTTGTTAAATTATTAGCAAACTATGCAACATGCTGTTACTAGTATCAGGAGGATCTATGCCTCCTAAGACAACATTCTAAAATGTAGCTTTAGCAAGTTACTTTGACATTTTGAAACATTTCTGTTTAGTCACTGCTATAGCTACTAACGTATTAGCAAGCTAAGCAACATGCTGTTTCTAGCATGTTGTAATGTAGCTTTAGAAAGTGACTTTGACATTATGTATGTTTTAATGTCACTGCCATAGCTACTAATTAGCAAGCTAAGCAACAAGCTGTTACTAGCATGCTGTAATGTAGCTTTGGCAAGTTACTTTAACATTTTGTAACATTTCTACGTTTTAGAATGTCTCTGCTAAAGTTACTAACTTATTAGCAAGCTACGCAACAGGTCGTATCTAGCATGATGTAATGTTGCTGTAGCAGCTTACTTTGGCATCCCTGCTGAAAAATCCAGCTTAAACCAGCCTAGGCTGGTTGGCTGGTTTTAGCTTGAACTACACTGTTCCTATTGAACTACACTGTTCCTATTTACTGTTACCTTTTATGTGAAGCTGCTTTGACACAATCTACATTGTATAAGCGCTATACAAATAAAGGTGAATTGAATTGAATTGGTTGACCAGCCTGGTTTTAGAGGGGTTTTGGCAATTGACTTAGCTGGTCAGGCTGGAAAATGACCAGCTAAAACCAGCTAAAACCATCTTGACCCGCCTGGTTTAAGCTGGACATAGCTGGTTTTGGCTGGGCTCCCAGCCTGGCTAGGCTGGTCAAGCTGGTTTTAGCTGGTAATTTTCCAGCTTGACCAGCTAAGACCAGGCTGGAAATGGCTGGAAACCAGCCTGGAAATGGCCAAACCCCCTCTAAAACCAGGCTGATCAACCAGCTAAAACCAGCCAACCAGCCTAGGCTGGTTTAAGCTGTTTTTTTCAGTAGGGATCGGGTAATATTTCTGTTTTAGAATGTCACTGCTATATCTACTAACTTATTAGCAAGCTAAACAGCATGCTGTTACTAGCATGTTGGAATGTAGCTTTAAAAGTGACTTTGACATTATGTATGTTAGAATGTCACTGCCATAGCTACTAATTAGCAAGCTAAGCAACATGCTGTTACTAGCATGCTGTAATGTAGCTTTGGCAAGTTACTTTAACATTTTGTAACATTTCTACGTTTTAGAATGTCTCTGCTATAGCTACTAACTTATTAGCAAGCTACGCAACAGGTTGTAACTAGCATGTAGTAATGTCGCTATAGCAGCTTACTTTGGCATCGAGTAATATTTCTACGTTTTAGAATGTCACTGCTATATCTACTAACTTATTAGCAAGCTAAACAGCATGCTGTTACTAACATGTTGGAATGTAGCTTTAGCAAGTTACTTTCTACTGTCACTGCTATAGCTACTAACTTATTAGCAACATGCTGTAACTAGCGTGTTGTGATGCCGCTTTAGCAAGTTACTTTGACATTATGTAACATTTCTATGTTAGAATGTCACTGTTATAGCTACTACCTTATAAGCAACATGCTGTTACTAGCGTGTAATGTAGCATTAGCAAGTTAGTTTGACATGATGCAACATTTCTGTTTTAGAATGTCACTGCTATACTACTAACTTATTAGCGAGCAAGGCAACATGTTACTTGCAATCAAAGTATTACTGAATGAAAAATAGATGATTCAATGATTCTTTGAGGAAATTTCAAAGTAATAAAAGCAAGGTGTGTATAGGAGAACATGTCAAATGCTAATGTTAGCCTGATAGCACTGAAAGCTAACGTCCAACCCTGCAAAACTCCATCCAAAGCTATGCCTCTTGTGACAACATTCAATGGGTTTGATTTTTACAGTGGACAGATAATGAGCATTTATAATTAGTATATAGTGAACCACTGTCTTACCAATACCCGAATTTGTGTACACAATATACTGAATCACAACCTAGGGTAGCTGATAGAGAAATTCCACCCAGACAAAACGACAGATCAAAGGCAACAGCACTGACATTGTCAAGCCAGCATAATAATAACTAGAGTAAACAACGGTGTCTGTTTTCTGCAGTGCTGTGTGGATCTGAACTCCAGAGTGCTCCGACTCCACAGCCCAGAGCAGGAGCTTCCCTTCCTGGACGCACCTGCCTGCAGCCAGTGCCATCACCACGACAACAACAAAAACATGTGACCTCCGACCTCTGTGCCCAACAACCGCCATGACCCATGTCATTAGAGAGGAAGACGACTAAAAGGACGCCTGCATCTGGACTGTAGTGTTCCCTCGTGCCAGATCAACATACACAGGCCTCTCCTCTCTCATCTTTCCTTCTTTATTCTTCGTCGTTTGTTTCTGTGCGACTTACAGAAATCTGCCAACTATGATTTTTTTATTATTATTATTATTTGCTGTGCTGAATTAGTTTGGATTAAATGTAATAAAGCTCAGGAGGAGGAAGATTGTGTTCTGACATTCTGAAATTGCCTTTATCGAGAGGTATGCAGTTAATGGATATCGATGAGTAATATTCTCTAACTGGTGATTTTAACTATATAATGAGTCAAATATATTCTTGTACGTTACTGTAACCGAGAGTTTAAGAGAAGCTGCACACTTTCTGAGATTTTGAACAATAACCAAACCTGATTTTATACTTTCACGTGTGTCAAAACGTAACAAATCAGAAACTTTCCTCAAATTTAGATAGAAATTTTACCCGAAACTGCCTTTTACTTAATAAAGTCTGTGTTTTTCTGCCCTTATTTCTCTTTAGAAGGCCAAATCTGCCCTCAGATGATAAGAAGGACTCCAGCCAGACTAATCAAATGTTAATTGAGCCCTTGGGCTCCAATCTCATCTTTAGGGGGTTAACGACCCCCTAAAACCAAGCAGAACTCTTCATCTGCATGATTTTATAGACCTCCCTTTTTCTGCTATTCCGTTTTCAGTAAGTCAGAGTTGAAGTAATGTGTTTCCACTTTTCTTTAATGGTGTGTTCGCACTTGGCACGTTTGCTTGGATTAAAATAAAATCAGTGATTGCTCAGGGCAGTTCATTTGGATAAATGAGCATTGCCTTCCTAACCTTGGTGCGCACCAAAGAAGTGAACGAACTCCAGTGCAGTTTGACCAAAATATATGAACACAACAAGAACCAAAGGCATCTAAATGAACAAAAAAACAAACAAAAAAAAATTTCTCAAGATGAGACACAATTTGTGAAAAAAGGGTTAATGTGAATAATGGGAGATGAATACACATTTTCCAAATAAACTCTGATTTAAGGAGCATTACACTCATGTGACTCCATTGTTTTGCTCACTGTTGGTTACTAGGTTATCAATACTACAGACAGTCGCTCTAACAATCTAATGGTAACACCTAATTTACATTTGGGAAAAAGATTTGAATCACATTAGGATGGAAACCTGGCTACTGATGCAGATCTTTATTTGTGTGTGAATAAGAGGAATCCCTGGTGCTATTTTGACTCCATTACAGATTAAATAATCTTATCATGTTAAAATACCATCACGTTTAGCACATGCAACTTTGTTTTGACAGTTCAGTAAGTGCAGGTGCATAATGTAAATCCTAAAAGTCATGTATATTTAAGTTTGAAATAAAAAGCAACAGTAGCTATGTTTCCATCTACCTATTTTTATGCACATTTTGGATATGCACATAAAAAACGGTTGATGGAAACGCTAAGATGCGCAAACAATTGGAAAATATGCATAAACAACTTATGCGCATAACTGAGTAGGATAAACTTTTTATTCGATAAGAAAAGATGCGCATAAACTACGATGGAAACACTTTTACTGAACAAATTCCAGTATGCGCATTAAAAAAAAAAGTTGTGATTTTGTTATAAGAGATCATGTGATGATAAAAATGTTAATGTCCAAAATGTGAATGGACAAACCAGCAGGCTGAGCACATTGTAAAACATCTGAAATGTTGTTTTGGTCATTCTAAAATGCCATTTCAGTACTAGTGTTATTATATTATTAATTACCTCCAGAATCAACAGCGTCTGTGCTCCGTGTCTCATGGCTTCAAATGACACAACGCGTTCATTGCACCTCGACATTTGTCTTCTGAGGCGTAATAGTTTATTAAATAAAGAAAAGATTGACGCAGCTTCTCCTACCGCAGCAAATTCCGTTTTTACTTTTGATATTTGGCGCCAGTTAATCAGGAGGTGACAATTTTGTTTACTTTGAATCACTGCTTTATTTCCATATCTTTTATGCGATAATCCTGTTTTGCGCATGAATTTAATTCACATCTTTGTATGGAAACATAGCTACAGTGAACACTAAACAAACGCTACTCAGAATCATTGGAAATACATGCTTCTCCTCACATTTTTTCCAAATGAAATGAACACTATGGATTCAGTTTAACACCAATACCTTTTATCTTTTCCACACTAAGTCTAATTACAGGTACATATTATCAAAAATAATAGTTCATTTTTGTTCGGTTGTTTCCACAAAACTATGAAAAGATCATAAAACACATAAACAATCTTCATGGTTTGTAAACATTACGTATCTCTATATGATAACTTCTCTGAACCTCACATGGTTCAGTGTTGTGTTGGTGATGTGAAGTGCCTGGTTACAAGCTAGTAAAAAAATTTTTTAACATCATCTGTGCAGCAAAGGCATTTTTTTAAATATCTGCTTTGGTAAACTGGTTAGGTTTAGGATGTGGTTTGGACTAGGTGATATTTTGTAAGTTAAACATTGCCTTCTTTGAAAAGTGCAATGAAATGTACCCAGAGCAATGTATTTCAGGTTTTGTGAGGAACGTATTACTTGTTTCCTTTTTCCAAAAACAGAAATTAATTGAAATAATTTCAATAATTAAAAGAAATTGAAATATTGCAATTTCTTCTTGGTTGGTTGGCTTTGACAGCACATTTCTCAACAGACCGAGATTTGGCATGGATAAGTAATGTCTCCTCTCATTGGACAAAGTACATCTGTCCTGAGATTCTACTCATATTGGTCAGAATAGATAGGCACCTTTATATTGTGGCTTTCTTTAAAGATGTTATATCATCAAATAAGCCAAAAATAGCCTCCAACCATATTTTGTATGTGTTTTTGAGCTGATTTTATTTTTAAAACAAAATTTCAGTGAGGTATTTCACATTGTCTTTGCTCCAGGTTAACCTAAGAGTACTTCTGAGAGGCATTAAACAAACAAAGGGGTATCTAAAACAAGAGATAACTTTGCTGCTCAACAACATCATCCCAACTTGTTACGTAAACAGAAGCTTGCAACACTTGCCTTCTGATTGGTCCACTGCTTTGAAACAGACATTGATGAGTGACACTGGTGTAAAGCTTAAAATACTTTGACATGGTGTCTTAAAAAAAAAAAACCCACAGTACTAATGTGTAAGGTGCATAAAAGATGCGAGACATGAAAATAATGGTCAAGCATCTCCATTAAACACACTTACATGAAAACTTTTGGAAAAGTTGAAATAAAAAAACTTGTTCTTGGTGTTCTTTTGTTTACTGCTATTTTCACAAACCCAGCAGCATCGTAAAGCCTGGTTTGTTGGTTCCGCCACAACCTGCTCTAGAGTGTTTTCAGGTTGGTTTAGTATGTGATCTCGAACCAATTGTTTTGATGCAGATCTGCCAGGTTATAAAATAAAAGCCAGGCGTGAAAGCACCCAATATCGTTTCCTTTCCGGGTTTGGAAAAAAAAACATCCAAACTACAAGTGTGAACACACCCTTAGACTGGTCAAATCCTCTTTTCCTAGAGCTCAGTTTCTTCATATCTGCAAGCATTTCTCCACCACTCACATCTTTGCTCATTGTTCTGTTTGTTTGCCCGTAAGCACAAATCTTAGCACCGCCAAAAGCTCCCACTAAAATGCCAACCAATGACCCAAAGGGCATCTGTGTCCTACACAAACTCCCCCTAAATGGTGAGGATAATGAAATTGTTGGCACACAATGCTCAATTACCCTAATCGTCCAGCCTTTTAACACTATGGATGACCTTTGAGTGGAGGACATCCATATATTTGCAAACGTTGTTCTTTCTTTGTACGCTGTGTTGAGGGCCAACTGTATGAAAACAAATTAAGAGTTTATTTTTTGGTTTCTTTTTCTCTGAACAGTATTTTCTCTGCCTAAACAAAATAAATATGTATTCTGGCTATGGAGTTGTCTCATTTGCATCAATGCACTTGTGAATAGCATTAATGGACAATTCAGTGGACCAAACACATTGTAAAAATCTATAAAAGGAAAATTCCCTAGAAAAAGTCTATAAGCAAAATGCTTCAGTATTCGGCTGCACTTCCAAAGAGCAACCTCGCACCGCCAAAAGCCACCACACATTCATTACATTTGCAAGTAATTTATTATATATTAAAAAGCCCACAGCAACCTATTGCAGAAAATGCAATTTTTTTTATATTTCCGACCAGTTAATAAAGGAAGTGGTAATTTGGTTCTCTTTGACATTGTCCCAAAACTGCATTTCATGTTTTATGTGATATTCCAGTTTTGCGGACACATCTAAAACACATCTTTGGATGTAAGCATAGCTACTGTTGGACAAAATATAGGGTAAATTGTGCTAGTACTTGGAGGTTTCACACTAAGGTTTACATGGCCGTAATGTTGGCTTGCCTGAGGCAGTCAACAGCCTATTTTAAGCTTCTTTCATTTGGTGATGGAGGGAAAAGATGTTCCCACAACCACACAGAGACACATGAGATGACATCATTGACCCTCCACTGAGGGCAGCCTGCTCTGCTCCTGCTCCAACCAGCATGAACACCCAAAACACAGCCAAGATAGAAACTGCCCTGTTTACCACAGTCCAAAAAAACATAAAGCCTATACATATGTTCGTAATCTAATATATTACTTTTTAAACAGTCTAAAATTGGCAATATAAAAAGTAATGATAATACCAATTTGATAATAAAGGTATAAAAAACAAAAACGTATTAATTCTCAAAACTTTTCATTTCAATGTAATTGTATATATGCATATATTATATACATTCACTGGGCACTTTACTAAGTACACCTGTTCAACTGCTTGTTAATACAAATTTCTAATCAGCCAATCACAAGGCAGCAACTCAATGCATTTAGGCATGTAGACATGGTCTAAGACAATCTGCTGCAGTTCAAATCGAGCATCAGAATAGGGAAGAAAAGAGATTTTAGTGACTTTGAACGTGACATGGTTGTTTGTGCCAGTTGGGCTGGTCTAAGGAATTTCAGAAACTGCTGATATACAAGGATTTTCACGCACAACCATCTCTAGGGTTTACAGAGAATGGTCTGAAAAAGAGAAAATATCCAGCGAGCGGCAGTTCTGTGGGCACAAATGCCTTGTTGATGTCAGAGGAGAATGGCCAGACTGGTTCGAGCTGATAGAAAGGCAACAGTAACTTAAATAACCACTCGTTACAACCAAGGTATGCAGAGGAGTATCTCTGAATGGACAACACATCTAACCTTGAGGCGGATATGCTACAGCAGCAAAAGACCACACCGGGTGCCACTCCTGTCAGCTAAGAACAGGAAACTGAGGCTACAAGTTGCACAGGCTCACCAAAATTGGACAATAGAAGATTGGAAAAACGCTGAGTTGACTCTGATGAGTCTGAATTTCTGCTGTGACATTTGGAAAGTAGGGTCAGAATTTGGCGTCAACAACATGAAAGCATGGATCCATCCTGCCTTGTATCAACGGTTCAGGCTGCTGGTGGTGTAATGGTGTGGGGAATATTTTCTTGGCACACTTTGGGCCCATTAGTACCAACTTAGAATTGTGTCAATGCCCCAGTGACCTGAGTATTGTTGCTGACCATTTGTTTGACCACAATGTACCCATCCTCTGATGGTAACTTCCAGCAGGATAACGCACCATGTCATAAAGTGCAAATCATCCCAGACTGGTTTCTTGAACATGACAATGAGTTCACTGTACTCAAACGGCTTCCACAGTCACCAGATCTCTATCATGTCAATATAGACCAAAATCTCAGAGGAATATTTCCAGAACCTTGTTGAATCTATGCCATGATGTATTGAGTCAGTTCAGAAGGCAAAAGGGGGTCCATCCTGGTAGTAGTAAAGTGTACCTAATAAAGTGGCCGGTGAGTGTATCATATATTAAAACAATATATAATACATATCATATACATACTAATTCTTTTTGACACAATATAGCAATACTCTATAACTATTTAAAAATATAAATATTATACAAATAAAATACACATTTTTGCAACATACAATGCAACATGTTTGCATTATTTCTGTACTTGTTATTACAACTTCAATGTATGAATAATACTTCTATACAAAGTTTTAGATTTTTATGCTGTACTGTACTGTATATGATTGGTTCATGTTGCATCAGTATCACCTTACATTTTTGTGTTAAGTGTAAACAGACACATTACATCATGAACAGCCATAAAAACAACACTGTCTCAAACATAGTTTGTTGTTCTGAATATATAAAAATAAGTATATTTGCAATAAGCCCCTCTGCAGAGATAAAATAATGCTTGCCAATGAAATAACAGCATCAACATATTATTTTTAACAAAGCCAATCTGATAAAGCAAGTACTTCAAAACATTTTTTGCATCAAAAATTCTATTTCATTTGGATATGCTATACGTTATGAAAGCAAAATGCATTGCAAACACCATTTCCATGGTTTTTAAGGTAGAAAATAAAAGCAATTCAATATCAAATCACTTTATAATCACATTCGCTACAGCACAACAAGACAGCAATGATATCTAAGACTGTTCATCTGTTCATAACCACGTCACACGCTGAGCCCCATGATGTCTTTCTGTCACATCCAATGACGGCTTCAGAATAAAAGATAATCCTGTAGTGCCACACAGAAGAGAACAGAATTATTTTATTTATTTATTTTTCCCGTCAGTGCTCACACTGCTTCATAACCCACTGCGCGACGGGGGGGCCTGTGGCGTTTTCTTCTGACTCAGTGCACATGCCACATCCTGTCACAGCTTTAAAAGACACATCCCATCGTACAGGCGCAATAAAAGGCGCTGATTTACGCAACAGCAATGTAACCTTTGACATGTTGTAGTTGCACACACTGACATGCTTGCACAGTTTACAAAAAGGAAGAGTGTTTGATGTCACCTAATTCTTTTTTTTATGCAAACACAATGATTTCCTGTTATAAATATGCCTGACAAGATTTTTTTATTATTATAATTTATTCTAATATAACACCCTATAAACACCCTAATCTATACATTTATAGCAATGTTTGTGTGTTAGGTCTTGGTAACATAAAACTGCTACGCTGCTGCTGCTTTGTTTATTGGTGCAGAGCAAATACTGATATTTGTTCATTCTAATATACTGACAGACATCCTATTACCAACACCCTGCTGCTGCAAATGTCACACATGAATCCCATGTAGAACTATTAACAGTGCAGACGGTATCTGAAAAAGTGTTGCGCAATTCAAACAACACTGAGGTATTCAAATGTTAGGAAGCAAAGTCATTGGCAGATGAGGCGACAGGAACCAATCACCTGCATCATGTATTGGGAAGCAGGATGTATAGGACTGATCAGCCTGCATGCACCAATGGAGTTTTAATTAGAACTTTGTGTTGGTAAAGTAAAAAAGGAGGTCTAGCCCTAGCGAGGTGTATCTAATAAAAATGAATGAATTGAGTAGTGGGAACACAGCAGTTGTATGAGAATTGAGAACAACATGAAGGGATTGAGTTTTCGCACACCACACAGGTGCAGTCAGGGGTCAAATGACTGACACCTCAATGGAAATAACCACATATAAACGGAGCGTGGGCAACCTTCCAGCCCCTTCTCGACCCCAATCCCATCCACTTTCAAAGCCGCCGGGGTATTTCCGTCCGTGCTGAGATTTACCCCGCAGGGATCGTGCAAAATCCACCTCAGGCGTGCGGATGGAAGGAGAAGCATTGATTAGAGGAAGAGACTCGCATGCACAGCAAGTCCAACGTGGTGCGAAAAAGAAATAAAGAAGGAAAGGGCAACTTCCTGTCCGTAATGAACACCGCTAAGAGCTTGGAGTTTTCACAGAACACAGCGGAAGGACTGCAGCGGTGTTTAATATCAAGATCTAATGAGCTTTGCACCTCTAACGGGCACAAGCGATGGTAGAAAGCATTAATAGGAACCCCTGCTGCCAGCGGGATAAACATAGGGGCTTATTAAAACTGCTATTTGTGTTCCCATCGACAGAAGCGCCTCTGAGGGGGCTGATGAGATCACAGAGCGAGAGACTATTAGGACCAGTCCTGGAGAAGTTAAGTGTCCATTAAAAAAATTGCAGGAAATGGTGAACGAGGAAGGTGGCATGTGGAGCATCTTGAAGAAACCTCCTCTCCGTCAATCAACAGGCTGGAATCCCTCTCTGTCTCCGCAGGCAAATGCACGCGGATGTGAGGGAGAAAGGCAGACGCTGGCATTAGTTACAGGGATTTGAAGAGGCATAATCTTGCATGATTCACTCTCTTCCCACCATGATCAAAAGTGAATGGGTTATAAGAGGCCAGCAGTATTGACAGAGCAGATTAAGAGGAAATGGGTTCACTGAAGATAAATACATTTGAAGTAAATAATCTTAATGTGATCCAAATATGAATGGAGGATTTAGATGTGATGGGTTTGGGTCACTCAGCCAATGCTGATATCATGCAAGACATATCGTGATATCATGGGTTCATATAATACTTTTATTTGGACAGTTTGCTATTTGCATTTTTATGTGGTTATTAGCAAAAGAACAGCACATAAGAGAGACATACTTGCTTGTAGTACCTCTCTACTGTGGCTCTTAAATGAAATTCACTATGTTTGGTTACAAGGACCAATTACATTTGTTCAATGTTGAATGATAAAACTAATTTTCATACCTAACAACATATCGGGTTTAAAAGATGCAGCAGAAAAATAATAAGTCACAAAACATAAAATTCATTAATATTACACAGAATTTATAAATATTTGATAACACTTTACAATAAGGTTGTCAAGGTTAAATGTTACTGTATTTACTGACTTGAACAACACATTTATTACAGTATCTTTGTTTACATTAATGAAAATAAAGAGGTTCAATGTTAGTTTGTGTTTGATGGTTAATAAATGCTCTGGAAATATTGCTCATTATTAGTTAATGTTAGTTAATACCTTCGTTACCATAACCAATGAAAATGATAATTGTAAAGTGTCACCATTTATTGTAACATAATCCTGATACAGTCCAGCAGTATTTTCTAATATGCAGATTCTAACATGCTGAACTGATTTACACTTAAGGACTGGTTCCAGGGCTTAATTTGTGCCAGAACAAGCAGGATCCAGAACCTCTGAAATCTGATCCGGCACTTCATTTTATCGTTCCACCTCCTCACGCGCACCCCTGCCCTGCCTCGCTCTTTACTTTCTTCCGCGACTCCCCAACACTCTTCACTTTTTAGTCCGCGACAACGCAACAACACCCATCCCCACCACTCTAAAGCTGCGGTCACACTAGAGTTTGTGCGTGCAAAATTCTGTTGTACGGCACTGCGAAGAGGAGCGGGATTAAATAAGATGATTAGACATTTTAAAAAAGCGAGCGATTGGTCCAGATTTTAAATTTCTGTCCAGAGAGGTCATGTTTTGATCCTCGGATTGGTCTCACGCAGTCAAGTGATGCGATTTCGCAGGTCATAGTTCACCAAGCTTGAACTTTGCAACACAGCGAACTGCGAAACTTGACGCACGAATATGCGTTTCCGATCTGACACATTCGCGTGCGTATGAATGGAAGTCTATGGGGAGAAAAGTCCAGTGTGACATCAGCTTAATTTTGTCCCCGATCTGTTCCGGGACTTCGTAATTTACAAATTAAGCACTGAACGGGTCAATATTGACTAATGACATATTTTCCTCAAATAAACGTCCTATTTGATGCCTATTAATTATTAGTAATGTGCTGTTAGCTTTAAATATGCGGTAAGATTATGATTATGCAGAATAAGACATTAATTACGACCAATAAACATCCAATATTCTTCTAAGATTTTGCTAATAAGAAAGCAGATAATACTGAGAATTGGCCCCAAACTAACTTGTGACCAATCAATTTCTTACGATTAATAATTAACGAGTGAAGTTGGGATGCTACATTTTTTTTTGTGCAAAGCATGATTCATGAATTTATCATTCTACAGAAATGTTGAAATTACAAGTCTTTACTAATTGTACATTCAGGAATACACACTCTCTAATTAGTAAAGACCACATTTGCATTTCTCATAATCTACAAATGTGATGAGAATGAGAACGTGTACTGTATGCCTATGAGTCATAAGATCCAGCAAAATTTCAATTACATATAGTCAATTACGAAGCATGAGTCACATTCGAGCATCACAGGCAGAAAAACAGATGCAATTAACCTTGATATATTGCACATGCCATCAGCATGAACACATAAAGACACACTTGGGCCAAAACAAGTCCATGTATTGTGTGCAAATAGGCCAAGTGGCCTCTGGAGAGCTCGATTCCTGGCTGTCAGTTGCCATAGCCTCCAATTCAGCAGACGATGCTGGATTTACTCCCACTAACTTCACCCTAATCTGTCACAGGCTTCTGGAAACCACTGAAAAGACAGCAAATCAGGCTCCCAGGTGTGCTCATTTTATCTTTGCCAGGTAATCTTTTCTGACCCAATCTGACCAACACAAATGGTTTTGAAATGAAAGCCAATTGCGCGGTGGCCCGAAAAATTGAAATGACATGAACGTGGCATAAACGTCTCTTTAGCTTCCATGGTGGAATTCACACAAATACACCTTCAAAAAGAATGGCATCCGGCACAGCCTGAGGTTTTGAACATACACAGTACGATGTTGACTATCTGTGATGCTGTAATATGATTCCACTTCTCACACATACAAAAAGCAGAAATGTGATTTTGAACTAAGAATCAGTTCATAAACTCTAAGGAGTCTGCAGGTATTTACAATACTTTACGTACAACATATTACGTGTTAAAATAATAAATAGTTATTTGCAAAGCATAAAGGCCACACTATCAGCCTTATTTGAACATTTGAATAGGACATACAGTGCATCCAGAAAGTATTGATAGCGCTTCACTTTTTCCACATTTTTTTATGTTACAGCCTTATTCCAAAATGGATTGAATTCATTTATTTCCTCAAAATTCTACACACAATACCCCATAATGACAATGTGAAAAAAAATTGTTTGGAATTGTTGCAAATTTATTTAAAATTAAAAACCTGAAAAAATAAATCACATGTACATAAGTATTCACATCCTTCGCAGTGAAGCTCTAAATTGAGCTCAGGTACATTATGTTTCCACTGATCCTTCTTGAGATGTTTCAGCAGCTTATTTGGAGTTCACCTGTGGTAAATTCAGTTGATTGGACATGATTTGAAAAGGCATACACCTGTCTATATAAGGTCCCAGGGTTGACAGTGCATGTCAAAGCACAAACCAAGCATGAAGACAAAGGATTTGTCTGTAGACCTCCGAAATTTCTGCTGCTCTGAAAGTTCCAATAAGCACAGTGGCCTCCATCATCCGTAAGTGAAAGATGTTTGGAACCACCAGGACTCTTACTAGAGCTGGCCGGCCATCTAAGCTGAGTGATCGGGGGAGAAGGGCCTTAGTCAGGGAGGTGATCAATAACACGATGGTCACTATGTCTGAGCTCCAGCGTTCTTCTGTGGAGCGAGGAGAACCTTACAGAAGGACAACCATCTGTGCAGCAATCCACAAATCTGGGCTGTATGGTAGAGTGGCCAGACGAAAACCACTCCCTGCCTGGAATTTGGCAAAAGGCATCTGAAGGACTCTCAGACCATAAGAAACAAAATTCTCTGGTCTGATGAGACTAAAATTGAACGGCAGGCGTTACGTTTGGAGGAAACCAGGCACCGCTCATCACAGGCTAATACAATCCCTACAGTGATGCTTGGTGGTTGCAGCATCATGCTGTGGGGATGTTTTTCAGCAGCAGGAACTGGAAGACTAATCAGGATAGAGGGAAAGAAGAAGGCAGCAATGTACAGAGACATCCTGAATGTAAACCTGCTTCAGAGTGTTCTTGACCTCAGACTGGGGCAACGGTTCACCTTCCAGCAGGACGATGACCCAAAGCACACCACCAAAATATCAATGGACTGGCTTCACAACAACTCGGTGAATGTCCTTGAGTGGCCCAGCCAGAGCCCAGATCTAAATCCTTTTGAACATCTCTGAAAAGATCTGAAAATGCCTGTACACCGTCGCTTCCCATCCAATCTGATAGAGCTTGAGAGGTACTGTAAAGAGGAATGGGCAAAAATTCCCAAAGAAAGGTGTGCCAAGCTTGTGGCATCATATTCAAAAAGACTTGAGGCTGTAATTGCTGCCAAAGGTGCATCAATAAAGTATTGAGCAAAGGCTGTGAATACTTATGTACATGTTATTTATCAGGTTTTTTATTCTTAATAAATTTGCAACAATTTCAGAAAATCTTTTTTCATATTGTCATTATGGGCTATTATGTGTAGAATTTTGAGTAAATAAATGAATTTAATCCATTTTGGAATAAGGTTGTAACATAAAAAAATGTGGAAAAAGTGAAGCACTATCAATACTTTTCAGATGCACTGGATGTAGACTAAGCTAACTGGCTAACTTGAACATCTGCATAGGGTATAGGCCACATTAAATGGCTAATTTAAACTAGCCATTTCATTCGCAGATCAGAAATAAGCACTATAGTCTATCATTTACTAAGAATATCACTGGAACACCTATCTTGAGTAAAATTAAGATAACAGGTAAATTCAATCATCTGTGAAGGATACGTGCTAAGATAACAGGTACATTTTGTACAATTGCTTGGATTATGTTCAGGCTAACTGGTTAATTCAATCTTCTTTGAGGGATATGTGTTAAATTAATAGGTCAGTTTGAACAACTGTGTAAAGTACAGTTGGGCTAGCAGGTTCATTTGAACATTTGAGTAGAGTACAGCTAAGCTAACAGATTCATTTGAACATTTGAGTAGAGTACAGATAAGCTAACAGGTTCATTTGAACATTTGAGTAGAGTACAGCTAAGCTAACAGGTTCATTTGAACATTTGCGTAGAGTACAGCTAAGATAACGGGTTCATTTGAACATTTGTGTAGAGTACAGCTAAGCTAACTGGTTCCTTTGAACATTTGCGTAGAGTACAGCTAAGTTAACAGGTTCGTTTGAACATTTGCATAGAGTACAGCTAAGCTAACAGGTTCATTTGAACATTTGCGTAGAGTACAGTTAAGCTAGCAGGTTCATTTGAACATTTGTGTGAAGTACAGCTACGCTAACAGGTTCGTTTAAACATTTGCGTCGTACAGTTTAGCTAACAGGTTTATTTGAGCACTTGTGTAGAGCACAGTCAAGCTAGCGTTTC
Organism: Danio aesculapii; assembly: GCF_903798145.1. Taxonomy (NCBI): domain Eukaryota; kingdom Metazoa; phylum Chordata; class Actinopteri; order Cypriniformes; family Danionidae; genus Danio; species Danio aesculapii. Next base: position 41,738,457 of record NC_079438.1, read on the forward strand.
TATTTAAACATTTGCATAGAGCACAGTTAAGATAACATGTTCATTTGAACATTTTTGTAGAGGACAGCTAAGCTAACAGGTTCGTTTGAACATTTGCATCGAGTACAGTTTAGCTAACAGGTTCATTCAAACATTTGTGTGAAGTACAGCTACGCTAACAGGTTTGTTTGAACATTTGTATAGGCAGTACAGTTAACTAATATGTTAATTCAACAATTTGTGAAGATTCATTTTTAATATTTTCACAGGGGTATAGTCAAAGCTATCCACTTTTTGAACAAATTGTAAGCAAAACTATTGGGTTAATTTGAACATTTGTCCAGGGAAAGAACTAAGCTAGGAGGTTAGCCTATGAAATGAACAGAGTACATTCAGCAAATATAACTTGTTCACGACAGTTAATTCATGGATAAAGTGGATACTGGAAATGTCTAGGGAATGTTTCATCTCAGTCCTTGACAGCCCTTGGCTGACTATCAGGGAATTGCATTTAATCAAACTAAGAATTGAGAAGCATCCATATTAGATTAGATTCAGATTGGATTCAACTTTATTGTCATTACACATGTACAATTACAAGGCAACGAAACGCAGTTTAGGTCTAACCATTTCATTGCCTTGTACTTGTATAGAGTAGATAAAGGATTCTCACTGTAAGTGACAGGAAATATTTGCTGTTCAACACACAATCACCAACACCTGTAAGCTCGAATCCACTTAAACACACAGAGCCACAGCTGAGGCCTAAAGCGCAAACAAACAAAGATCAACCACCTCATATTTTGGCCGGAGAGGTTCCCTAGGGTGGTTTGTTCCCAGGGTCAGTATCTGCTGGCTCCACACACAGCCGGGTTTTTTTTTCCTCCGTGTTTTTTAACAGCTGGGCAATGAGTTCAGTTCACACAAACTCACTGCCTATTTAGAAAAAAGAAAGTAATAATGTCAAAGAGACAGCAAGATGATACATAATGAATGTTTCCATGCTGAAGACTACAAACCATCAATAGTACAACCACTGCAAAAGCCACCATGGATTTTAAATGTCACATTACACCACTAAATTCACAACATGACCCTTAGGAGTACAGTAGGCTCTTCTGATGGCCATGTACGGGCAAATAGGAAGTAGATTTGGCAAGACTGATGAGGGTGCTGAGAATGTGGGTCTTTATTTTACTCTGCACTTTTAAGGGCAAATCATTTTGTGCACTGCTTTTTTGGGTGTCTGGGGGATCAAACTAAATTCCAGTCACAGAACTGCTGTCAAAATAAATAAGCGGTTGTAAGCTTCATGCTTTTGGCATCTTGTTCAAAGATCATTAGATGACGCATGGTATTTTTTTTTTTCTATGAAAAGTTTTAAACATTTAAAAATGAATAGTAATTGTAAAAATGTACGCACATTATGTTGAAAAGTAATGTGTACACTTAAAAATGGATAGTTAAAAACAATTAATTCATGTTGTCCTAACACAAATCGATTGAGTTACCTTAATTCGTTTTACAAATTTAAGTTGACTGAACATAAAACAGTTAATTTATCTAAATAAATCTCAAATTTTGTTTTTTGCTCATTTTAAATATGTATTGAATGCATAATTTTTCTCAGAAAACATATTTCTAAAGGTGCCGTTGACTTGAAATTTCCCCCAGATGTTGGTAACAACCAAATAAATCCATATATGCAAAGAAATCTACTCTAATTCGAAATACTAATTAAGTTCTGCGTATTAAAATAAAATGACAGAGACGTTTAAAAAGGTAGTGAAAGCCCAGACAGCAGTTGAAATCTCTCAGTAGTTATTCAGCAAGCCTCTGCCCTTCATCATTGTAAATGAATATTAGCTGCTTCAGTCCAATATCTACATGATGATGAAACCAGGGTGGACATTTCAGCAAGACAATGATCCAAAAAACAGACAAGCAAAATCTCAAATGGTTTCAGAGAAAGAAAATCAAGCTGTAGAATGGCCCAGGCAATAACCTGACTTGAGTCCAATAAAAAATAAGAAGTATAGATCAGATTTGATAGACGAGACCCACAGAACCATACTCTGTTGAAGTCTGTGGAGGAAATAAATAAATTAATAAATCACACCTAAGCATTTCAGCCTCCATATGAGAGGCTCCTATAAGCTGCCATCACCAAAAAAAAAGCCTTTTATAAAGGATTATATATGTTTCAGTAGTTCTGAACTTTCTCCTTGTGTCATTTCATTGTTATTACATATGACTCGTTTTTCAGATTTTGTTTTGTTTATTTTTATGTTTGTATTGTTTGGGGTTTTCTCCAAAATCTGGTTCAATTTCATGTCAACAGCTCCTTTAGAAATGTTAATTCCAGGGGGAAAAAAACATGACGTGTTCAACACTTATTTTCCACACTGTATATATTTAATAAAAGCATAAAACACATCTAACAAAAGCACTATTAAAGACAAAAATATGCTTAAAATACTTATTCAAAATATCACATTTACATTTAGCAGACGCTTTTATCCAAAGCGACTTACAAATGAGGACAAGGAAGCAATTTACACAACTATAAGAGCAGCAGTGAATAAGTGCTATAGACAAGTTTCAGGTGTGTAAATATTAATAAACATCAGAGTATATTCATTGAAAACTGTATGCACATTTAATACCGCATTTAGCTTCATTTGCCTTGACAACTGCTGTCTGCCATTGTGTGAACTCCTGAGAGGCTAAAGAGATGTTTGTGTTCACTGAAGTACATAAGCTGTGTCTGGAGAACTCATAAATCCCCAGTGTTCTGCACTAAACTGCGGTGCGGAGCTCAGAAACGCCTCAAGGGCAGAACCCACACATACACACGGGACAGTGTTTAAGTCACACACTTCACTCTGTCCTCCCTCCTCAACAGCCAGAAAGCACATAATGCATGATGACACCTGCGCCAAACATTGCTCCAACACTAGAGTACACAAAACACAAAAGCTGGAATCAATGTGTGCTTCTCCAATCCCTAAAGCAAAGCATCTCTATAATGCATGGATAATGCATGAACGCTGGGACACCGAATCGTCCCCTCTGGGCTTTCCTATGTTACAGAGACAAGGACTTTGGTCTACCCAGAAAAAGGCTCAGGTGTTTTGCTCTATTCCTGGCAATTACTCAACGCCTGGAGGTACATAGCACTCGCTAATATTCAAAACTGAAGCTGCACATTGTTTACGCACAGTGAATTCTGAACTATGTGAAGTTTTTTTAAATGTTTAGAAACAAAAGTATTTCTATGATCGACCTTACCACCAGACTTTCAGTAACACAATCTGCTTGAGATTAGGTATTCAAACCATTAATTATTTACATGATAACAAGGAATTTAACAGGGTTGAAACTAAAAATATTTAACTAAAGTTAGCTATTGGCCATTGAGAAACTGAGAATGGATCTACTTGGCCTCATTGCCTAAAGACTTCACTTCAGACCCATTGACACCCTCTGACAATGCATTGATGAAATTAACAGTTGGATGTACCAACATTTTCTTCAGTTAAACAAAGAGAAAACTGAAGTCATTGCATTTGGGAACAGAGATGAGGTTTTCAAGGTGAAAGTGTACCTTAGCTCTAAGGGTCAAACAACAAAAAAGAAGGTCAAGAATCCTGGTGTTATTTTAGAGTCAGATATGGGTTTCTGTAGTCATGTCAAAGCAGTCAGTAAATCAGCATACTATCATCTCAAAAACATTGCAAGAATTAGATGCTTTGTTTCCAGTGAGGACTTGAGAGAAACTTGCTCATGCTTTTATCACCAGCAGGATGGATTACTGTAACGGCCTCCTCACTAACCTTTCCAAAAAGACAGACAGTTGCAGCTCATTAAGAATGCTGCAGCCAGGATTCTGACCAGAACCAGGAAATCAGAGCACATCACACCTGTCCTGAGGTCTCTACACTGGCTCCCAGTTACATTCAGAATAGATTTTATAAGTAATACTACTTGTCTATAAATCACTAAATGGCCTACGACCTCAATACATTACAGATATGCTTACTAAATACAAACCTAACAGATCACTCAGATCTTTGGGATTAAATAAATGAGAAATTCCAAGGGTTCCGTCAAAGCAGGGTGAATCGGCCTTCAGCTACTATGCCCCCACTGCTGGAATTAGCTTCTAGTAACAATCTGATGTGCTCCAACATAAGGCACATTCAAATCAAGACTGTTTAGCGGTGTCTTTACTGAATGAGCACTGTGCTAAGACCAACAGAACACACTATTATGTCTCACTTTTTTTTGTTTTCCTTCCTTTAAAACCTGTTTTAACACATTTTAATCTGCTTTATCTTTAATCACATTTATTCTTTGTTTTTATTTTCTTATACTTGTCTCTTTTACACCCGTTCATGCAAAGCGCTTTACATTACCATTGTGTATTAAATGTGCTATATAAATAAACTTGCCTTGCGTAAGGGTGTTAAACTAAAATGAACTGTGATATTTATTTAAAGGGACAGTTCAGGCATAAAAATTGCAAGTAATTTACCATCCACTAGTTTGTGTTTCTTCCTTCTCATAAACACTAAAGATTACAGCAGTTGCCATTGACTTCCACAGTATTTATTTTGCTACAATGGTTGTCAGATGCTACCAGTTTCCAAAATATTCTTCAAAATACCTTCCAGAAGAAGATACTAGAATAAATAGAACCAAAAAGATTTGGAATCATGCACCTCAGGGTAAAAAAACGGTGAGTACATTTTCATTTTTGAGTGAACGACCCCTTTAAACTGCTGATTACATATAAGATGAAATAAATTTTATTAGCTAAATTGTAGCATTTGTCAAGTATAACTGTCATACTGTGATCAATCTACACTTGAAATCTGGCTACTGAAGTGTTGTACAATGTTGACAAATGAACAGCCTGAAAAGCAAAAGAAGCAAATGACAGACAAAGAGAAAGTATTGTGAAGTAGTTTTAATAAAAGTCTATTTACAGAAATGAAGAGCTGTGTTTGCGAGTTGTGATTCATTGTCCGCCGTCTTTCGGTATGGTCTTGTAGAGCACGTCTCCAATGAGTTTCCGAACTGCTACTGTGTCACTCATATCTGTAAGATGCACAAACACATACATACATATATACACATACTTATACTCTTTGGTGAGGATTCTCAGATTTTCTGAAGAATGAAAAACACTGACAACTCTGTAGAAACCAACAAAAGCTTATTTCATGCATGCATGTGTGTGTGTGTGTGTGTGTATGTGTTTTTGTGACCGATCAAGACACAAATCTGCATAATGACATAGGTATGACAGGTATTACAAGAAGGTGGTGAAATATGAGGACATTTCTGATGTCTTCATTTCTCAAAAAGCTTATAGATCACACAGAATGAGTTTTTTTCAGAAAGTAAAACTGTACACAGTTTCCTGTGAGAGTTGGCTTTAGGGGTAGGGTGGGGTTAGGGCAATAGAAAATACTGTTTGTACAGTATAAAAACAATGGAAACCTATTTGTAATGTCCCCACAATTCACAGAAACAAGCTTGTGTGTGTGTGTGAGTGGAAATGTGGCGCATAAATCACCTAAAAATTCAAAAATGATAACAAAATGAGCTCTCAGTATGGACTCTTGTAAGATATTTTAAAAACTACTAATGGCTTATGAGAATGTGAGGACATTAATTAAAGCTCCAAAATGCCTCTAATGCTTTTTTAAACATCCTTCTGAATCTATTAGCATAAAGCAGTCCTTTTATATATTCAGTAAAATTAAAGTCAAACAAATTCTCCAATTCACTAATTAAAATTGAATCAACCTTCATTCCTTCTTCTCCCCGAGGGAATCAAAAAGACATCTCATTAACCTAAAATCAAAACATTTCTCTAAAAGGAAAAAGACGTTCAGTGACTTAATTGCGCTTTTATCACTGAACACTCCATGTGCCGTAACTGGCATGAATCTCCACCAACATCACAAAAACCGTCATCCATCATGTTTTTGCCTCCTCTCACCTGCGACCCATGGCACGGTGAGCTAATCACGCTTTGAAAATCACATTGTGGGAGCACATCAGACTCAGAGGATGAATAATTAACCGCGGCCCCAGGAAATCAAGCTGGCTTTTCATTAACAACTGTGCATGTGGCAGGAGTCTGAGTGAGCGGAGCGACCTGACCCCCCTTCAGCCCAGTCAAACGCTTTCAGTAAAACGCAAATTGCGCAGAAAAAAGAATGCGTTTAAGAGCAATTGTGGTTTTACTGACATGACAACAGCAACTGTTGGAGCGATTATTTGTGCACAAGTCCAAGCAGTAAGGATGATCAATGCCAAAATGCCTTAAACCTTTTAAAATTGTTAACAGTACAGTAAGCAAGTACTTGACTCTTCTAAAATGTAAAAACATCATAATAGTTTGCAGATATGTAAGAAAAATGCTATGTTGTAATTTATTTTAACTTGAAAAACAATGCTACAGTCAGTAAATATCATTTAAAAATGTGCGTTCCACGTCAGAATATCTGTTTGTCTTTGTTTTGGTGTGTGTAAGCCCACTGCCAGTTTAATCAATTGGATTTCAGCATCCTGTGCTGCCTTGGTGGAAAACACAGCACATTTCATTTCATTTATGGAAGCTGCCAGAGTTAGAGTCAAAGATTCTTCAAAGCTTTAGCACTCACCTAAGATCAACAATACGTTCACAAGTCACCATTATAAATATGCAGCATGACTACAGATATAACAGGGCTGGTTCCACTTATGTGGCTAATAAACCTGATTTCATAGAACCGTATCAACCTCCAAAATGAGTCTTTCCTACTGATGTCATCAATCTGGTAATCTGTGTGTGATTCAAGTCTTAAAGATGAGGGCCCAGGTGGAAAAAAGCCATCTCCGTTATTTTGAATTGAGGTTGCAACATCTAGTTCAACCACTAGGTTACTAGGTTAACCACTGGTAATTGTAAGGTTTTGTTTTTAAATGCGTTTCTGTGGGATGGATAGACATGCACAGTTTGAAAGCAATTTTGCAAACATACAGGCTACATACAGCTAGTGATCACCTTATGAGAGAGACTGACAATCTAGCACTTAAACTTAATTAAATTACACCGACTTGTTGCACGGGTCTATGTAATACTTGATTCTGACTGCTTAATCATTACATTCTAAAGTTTTACTCTTACATATATCTCACAAATAACACATGTTCATCAGGGTACTTTGAATCATCTTCACCATCAGTAAATATATTAATAAAGACGTATGCTTATTTGTTTTTGACTGTTTGGCACCATGCTGCGAATGAATAATAATACAATGAAAAATAAAAAAAGTAGGTTAGTGTAGGCTTCTTCCAGCCATTCAAGACATTTTATTTCTACAGGTCCTACATTTTATAAAAAGAGTAAAAAAATGATAACAGCACATATCAATGTGTCTAATAATTTGCATCTGTATGTTTCGTTTTGTTGCAAGTAGCCATGCAATAAGCGGGATACTGTACATCAAGCCAGATGTTTCACAGAATGAAGCCCTTCAGTCCAATATATAACAGATTAGCCTGTCAGGTGTTTTCTGCTATCCCTTATCTTGCTACACCTAAATATATTAAGTGTTGTTGTTGTTGTTTTTTTAATCACAGTAAAATTTCTGCAAAAATTAAGTAGAAAAAACTTAATTCATTTAGGTGCAACAAGTTGAAGTAATTTAAGCTGATCGTTTTTTTTTTTTGCAAACTTATACACATAAATCAATCATATAAATGTGAGATCCATCAGGAAAAGTGTTCATTCAGTGCATTTCTTTTTTGTGAGTAGAAAGTCTCTGCTGGAGAAGAGATCGTGTTGAGAACAGCAGCAGCGAATACATGATTTATTAGGCTACTGATAGAATTTTTATTGAGCCATCACATTTACTTTTTTCAATCCACTGGTCACAACTGAAAGCCAAAATCAGAAATGGCTTGTATCCTCCAAACAGCACTAATATAAAGCTAAATAGGTAAATAATATATAAATAAATGTAAAGAGGCCAAAACTAGTCAGCAGGAAAGCAGGATTTTTCCTCACTGACCGTAGGGCTAAAGGTTGTATGTGCACGTCAATGCTGTTTTCATTCATGTCAGGGTTTGAAAATAAATGCCATCAGCTTGGTCTAATTTTATTGAGTCTGTCTTAGGTTGTTTTTCTTAAAAAAAAAAAAAAAAAGTTAAGCATGTCGTTTCAAAATAAAAGTGATTTAGATCGGGTACAGATTTAGCAGTTTTTCAAAATTAGCATCAATCACACTGTACTTTTACCCTAATGTATGAGTAAACATTCAAATGTACTTTGGACTTAAGCATATTAATAATATCAGCCAACATAACCATTACTGACATACATCTGAATAAATCACAACTAAATACCTTTCAATTGAGTAACTAAATAATTAGTTTCAACAATAAAACATGAAATCTCATAAATATAGAGTGACACACTTTCGGAGATGTGTGCTTTTTACTCATAATGCAAAGGTTGCTCAATTATTATGCACATAGATATTTGATCGTGCTTATAAATTGTATCTTTTCCCAGGCTCCTCCAGATGGTCACTGTGAGCAATGTTGAGCTTTGCAAACACACACATACACAAACACACAGTCGCACAAAGACGTCCACTCACCCACTCCCAGTCTGCGGAGCAGGTGTGGATACTCTGGTCGGTCCTCCAGCACACTCAGCAGGTTTGTGGGCTCCATCCTCTCCAGCTCCACCCTCCAGTACACATAGATCTTATGGTTGAAGCTGACATAGACCAGACAGGGGCTGTTCCTTCCATCCTTGCATGCATACTGGCCTATTGAGACAATAAGACTATTGACCTTATGTACGAGCCATTTGATTCTTTCTGGCTCAAGAGCTCTGATCTCATTCACTTCCATTCATTTTTAGACGTTAAAAACAGCTTGTTATGCTGCTTGATATTGCAAACTGCCATTTTCTTTTTATATTATTCCCCTTTTTATGTATAACATGTAGTTTGAGGGCTTTATGCCATTTTAATACTCCTAGTCATTTCTCCAGTAAGTAACTGAAAGAAAGTTCTAACGCAATCGCAAAAACAAGCTTATATCCATATCTCAGAATGAGGTCAATAATGCTACACATGCTGCTACAAAATACTACATGATTCATTAAAAAAAATCCATAAATTATATATATTTTTAAAGATAATACTTTAGTGTACTGACAAAGAATGCATACAATTAAAAATAAAGAATACATATAATACCTATAACCTATTTAATTATAAACATTAAAATATATATTTTACTGCATGCATTATCATTTATTTATTAACAACCTGTACAAACATATTTTTTCTGTAAAATACGTATTATATTAAATATCTAGTTAATGTTTTATATACATTGCATATTAGTTTTGAATTTATTATATATTACACTCATAATTAAACTCACGATTATATATCTTTTTTTCCAGAGGATAATTGACAAACTTAACAAACGTTATTAATTATTCTATAAATTAAATTTTTTACAAAACAACTTGTTATATATATATATATATATATATACATACATACATACATACATACATACATACACATAGATATACAGGTGAAATCAGAAATATTAGCCCCCCTTTAATTTTTTTTTTTTTTTTAAACATTTCTCAATAGATGTCTAACAAAATATTTTTTCTTCTAGAGAAAGTCTTATTTTGGCAAGAAAAAAAGCAGTTTTTAATTAAAAAAAAAACATTTTAAGGTCAATATTATTAGCCCCTTTAAGCTATACTTTTTTTCTATAGCCTACAGAACAAACCATCCTTATACAATAACTTGCCTAATTACCCTAACCTGCCTAGTTAACCTTATTAACCAAGTTAAGCCTTTAAATGTCACTTTAAGCTGTATAGAAGTGTCTTGAAAAATACCTAGGCAAATATTATTTACTGTCATCATGGCAAAGATAAATTAAATCAGTTATTAGAAATGAGTTGAAAAAATCTTCCCTAAGCAGAAATTGGGGAAAAAAATAAACAGGGGGGCTAATAATTCAGGGGGTTTAATAATTCAGACTTCAACTGTATACGCATTACAATGTTTTTTTTTTTTTTTACAGATACTGATAATGGGTAAATATAAAAGATTTCTGCGATTAATGCAATAATGTGTTGTACAAAAAATAAATATATGGCTCTTCCTATTTAAATGCATAACTACAAATTGTCAATCTAGAGAAACTATTTATACTCATAAATTTATACTCACTATTTATACTCATACCTGTTGCCTAAAAACTAAACCGAACACAAACAACGTGATACATGACAATTTATGCAAATGTACGCCCCGTTTACTAGAATGCCTATTAAATGAACATCGATTAAAACTGTTTTGTCTTTAAGCTCGAATGATTGCTCATTAAATCAAACTACACCTCTGCCTTATTGTTGACACTTTCAAATGTAAATTACCACTCAGGAATTGACTGGCAGTGTATGAACAAGGCCACATAACATTTCACCCGCCGACTGATCTGTTTAGCATGAGAATATGTTTCTCCAGAGAAACCTCTTCTCGACATTCCCATCATACAGCAGACTCACAGAGACCCGGGCTGAATTTTAATGAATGCATGCATTTGCTTTCTGCATTTTTATTTCTCTCCACCAGATGAAAATGAAGACACAGGTGTATGAGCTGATAAACACTCTACGTACGGTGCAAGGCTTTGTTGTACATGAGTCACAGCTTTTCAATGTCAACATGAATGCAAGTCATGATGCTTTTGTGTGCAACACATCTCTCCATCCATTTAATCCTCTTAATGCAACAATTTCAATACTACGTCAATGTGAGCCACGAGGAGAGAGAAAAAGAGAGAGGAAGAAAGCTGATAAAAGAAACAGGAAGGTGGAAGAAGTGAAAGAGACAGGTACACAAATGAGACTGATATTTCCTATCCAGCAGGGCACTGTGCTAACACTGAAGTTAATATTAAAATACAAATGAGTGCTTTAATCCTTATTTTGAAGCATTAGGGTGGATTTAAAGAGATTTTTAAAGAAAGGGAAAAATGTTTGTAAAGATAAATAACAACTGATTAAGTAAATAAAATATTGCACTAGTTTCTTGAAAACTGATACTAAAACAATTAAGAAAAAAGTGTATATATATATATATATATATATATATATATATATATATATATATATATATATATATATATATATATATATGTATAAATTCCTGATTGGTGTATATATATATATATATATATATATATATATATATATATATATATATATATATATATATATATATATATATATATATATGTTTAACAGAGCAAAGTAATTTTCACAGTATGTCTGATAATATTTTTTCTTCTGGAGAAAGTCTTATTTGTTTCATTTCGGCAAGAATAGAAGCAGTTTTTAATTTTTTTAAAACCATTTTAAATGTGAAAATTATTAGCCCCTTTAAGCTATATAGTTTTTCGATAGTCTACAGAACAAACCATCCTTATACAATAATTTGCCTAATTACCCTAAACTGCCCAGTTAACCTAATTAACCTAGTTAAGCCTTTAAATGTCATTTTAAGTTGTATAGAAGTGTCTTGAAAAATATCTAGTCAAATATTATTTACTGTCATCATGGTAAAGATAAAATAAGTTATTATTAATGTGTAATTTTGTATTCTTATTTACTTATTTTTAAAGATAGGGGGAAAGGTTATACAATATATATATATATATATATATATATATATATATATATATATATATATATATATATATATATATATATATATATATATATATATATATATATGTAAAACATGAATACATTTATTTTTAATAACGGGGAAAACATAAATGACCACTGACTTACTAATTAATTTACTTATTACATTAGTGTTACACTAAATTTAAGAAACCAAATGAGGCCACGGTATATAATATACATATGCTAATAGCTTTTTGAGTAAAACGGTTTTTATGGAAAATTTGGGGAGAAATATGCTCAAAACAATATATATATATATATATATATATATATATATATAATTATATTAATATATATATATATTATATTATTATTATTATTATTATTATTATTATTATTTGGGGCAGAATATGATCAATGCACATTTTGTTAGATATAATATTTATAGATATAATATTTCTAGTTTCACAAAGAAAGACCAGGCTATTTTTAGACGACTAAAATGTATTTAAACTGAAAAAAGTATTACATTTCAGGTGCAAGAAAATATTCATGACTGAACATTAAATAACTAAAACTAAAATTAAGTAAACTAAAGCCATACATAAGCAAAACTAATACAAATGGCACAACAAGTGTAAAATAAAAATGAGAACGAAAATAATTAAAATAAAAACTCATGCACATCAAACACAATAAAATAAAAAAAGTTACAAAAGCTACTCAAACTGTACTGAAATACCTCTGTTAGACCCTATAAGAGAAGCTCACCTGCACAGAACGCATTCACATTTTCATCAAACTGGAAGCGAACCACCATCCGTGTATGATCGATAATGTACGTCTGACCATCCCAAGCACAGGCCACCACTTCCTCTCTCCCATCACCCTGAATCCACAAAACACACCTTGATAACCATCAGGTTAAAGTGCACTTCCAAATATGAAAACCGCATCATCATTTACTCTCCCTCTACCCTTCAAACCTGTTTGAGTTTCTTTCTTCTTTCCCCCCCAAAAAAAGATATTTTGATAGAAACCGGCAGCCATTGACTTCTATAGTATTTTTTCCTAATATGGATGTCAATAACTACTGGTGTTCCAACATTTCTCGAAATATCTTCTTTTGTCTTCAACACAAGAGAGAAACTCAAAGTAATAGAGGGTAAATTTATATTGGTAGTTGAAAGATCACTTTAATGGAGATGCACAACTGAAAACTCTAACACTTTAGTTTAGGTCACAATTGATGCTATTCACTACTGGTTTATTACCTGCCTATAAGTAAGTTATTAACTGTTCATTAGTAGTTATACTTCCCTAATACTACCCAAAAGCCTAAATTCAACTTCTACTTTATTAACAATTAATAAACAGCTAATTAGTAGTTTATTAAGCTAGTAGTGTTAGTTAATGGCTTGTTAATACCGTGAATTGTGACAAACTAAAGTGTAACCGAAAACTCTAGCCACATTTTTTTCCAGATAACGTTTGATTTTCTTTTAATATTATTTCAGTATCATGTCGATTTTGGGCCAATATTACATCAAGTCATACTTACAGTAACATCCAGCTTCTGGAGGGCAAAAAGCTGGTGGTCAACCTGCACAGACCACAAGAGCTTCTCTGAGCTGTCCATGAGCTTCAGCGTTCCTGGAAGACATTCAACAACAACACACACACACATAAAAACACATTGACAGAGAGCAGCATTCAATGAAAAACAATCACAACAGCTAATGAAAAACACCAGCAGCTGAACAATCAATAACATCAATCCACTGCTGCACAAACAACCTTAAAAGGCATGTTGATGAAAAGTATAACATAAAAAAATCTTCTGAATTTGTGCCATGGAGACAGACGTGAAGAACAATGACACACTTTTAGAGTATAAAGCCAATTTCAAACACACCTGAGCCCAGAGTGACCAACGAATATGGTGAAAACAAAAAACAAGAACAGGAATTGCGAGCTTTGGTCTGTCAGACTGAGCTCATGTTCGGTCTACATCAAATAGGCTCTGTTGTGATGCTGTTCACAGTGATGGAGGACTCACACACTCACCATCTAAAGTGCAGAGAGCAAACAGGCCACCTTTAGAAGATTCATCTTTAGAGCCTAGACAGAGTAAAAACAAGACATTTTATAAGGTTTGTTGAAATGCAAGCAAAAAAAAATGCATTTTAGAAAATTGTATAAATATTAACACAATTTACTGTTAATTTAGAATTACATATATTACATTACATTTAATAAATATATGAATAAATTCCATCTAAGTTATATATATATAATTATATAAAATATTTCCCAAATGATGTTTAACAGAGCAGGGAATTTTTCACAGTATTTTCTATATTTTTTCTTCTGAAGAAAGTCTTATTTCTTTTATTTCGGCTAGAATAAAAGCAGTTTTCAATTTTTTTTAAAAGCATTGTAAAGGTCAATATTATTAGCCCCCTTAAACTATATATTTTTTCGATAGTCTACAGAAGAAACCATCATTATGCAATAATTTTGCTAATTACCCTAACTTGCCTAGTTAACCTAGTGTTTAAATTGCACTTAGCTGAAGTATCTTGCAAAATGAGTGATTAAATATTATTTACTGTCATAGAAATTAGAAATGAGTATTTAAAACTATTATGTTCACAAATGTGCTGAAATCTGCATGTGTGTTTAAATCACATGATCATTAAATCACATTTTTGCAGTTGAATGAGCTGGTGGTTGGAGACACCAGTGGGATTTTACATCTATAAAAATGATGACTGTAAGCCCTGGATCACGCGATCATGAGTGGGCATGGTGAAGATCATGACTTTACAGATGTTGATGGAGAAACAATGATGAATATGTTTGACTTTTAGAAGTAATGATGCTGTTTTATTCTTAGTTAACCTGTGTAGGAGTTGGAGATATTTGTAACAAAGGAAGGGTAAGATTGTGTTTCTATTTCTCTATTACAAAAAATGCCAGTTCTACCATGGTGTCAGATGACAGTACCATGTTATTGGTCAATACCTATTGTAATCATACCATAGTTTTGTACTTTATATGTATTAAAAATAAAATAAAGACACATATGCATATAAAAATGACAACTTCTTTCCATTAAACAAAAATTAAGAAAAAAAATGGGGCTATATTTCAGGAGGGCTAATTATTCAGACTTCAACTGTGTATGTATATATATTTATTTATTTCAGATATTAACTATCAGATATATTACACATGTATATATATATATATATATATATATATATATATATATATATATATATATATATATATATATATGTGTGTGTGTGTGTGTGTGTTAAAATGTGTATAAAATGTTACAAACGTATCATTTAAAAACATCTTAACAGAAACCTACATTTTCTGTAATATATCTGATTTATCCATCCATCCATCCATCCATCCATCCATCCATCCATCCATCCATCCATCTATCTATATATATATATATATATATATATAAATCTGTTAATATCTGAAATAAATATAGAATTTAAAAAAATTTGAATCAATACATTTGATGTTATGGCCATTTCTGTTATTATAACAAAGTTTTTTTGTTTTTTTAAATAATTGAAAATGTGAATAAGAAGATATATATAAATATTCTATTTAGGCATCACAGGATTCCAATTTTAGAACGGGATATGCATACAGTTGTAAATGTGCGACAGTTTGTACCTCTGGAAATACTGCCAATCAAGTGAGTGGACACATTCTTATTATGGATGCGTCCAGTCGTAAGATGAAGGACAACATCTCTGGAAGAGCCCTCCCTGTGTTAAAATACACACAAAAAATGTCCTAAAACCAGTTCTGGATATGGTCTGAATTATTTAGCACTGCTGCAATCCCTCATTGTGATTCTCTCACCTGCAAGGGGTTGCTGTGTTTTCATCCCCAGGTCCTGCGGCGCCCTCTTGTGTCCATGAGCACATGAGAATGGCATAACCACAGCCGGGCTGAGACACCATTAGCTCAGGCAGACCTTCTGGACTCGGATTCACCGACAGACTGTCCACCTGGAAAAAGCAGACAGAAAGGGTTTTTGTAAATTTCCCCTGAAGTGCTTTAGCTCTAAGCAAAATGCTAATGACTATTGTAAAAAGGAAAACCGACTTGATCTGCCCCACCCTTTCTTTTTGTTCGAGTTACGTCATGCATTGAACAAAGATGTTGACTTGATGTTTGAAGTATGTAGATCAGTACCTGACCCTCCAGAAGCCATTTCTTGAGTAGGATCAGCTGACCAGAGCTCATATCTGAAGCATCAGAAGGTTCCTCCCATCTGAAGGCCCGGACCACCCGGTCAGTGTAGCCAACAACAAGCTCACAGCGACCGTCTCCATCTTAGACACATATTGAGGCAAGTCACGAAGCAAATAAAGTAAAATATATATATATATATTAGAAAAAATGTAAAGTATTCACAATATTTCCAGAGTTGATATATCACAGAAAAAACTTTTAAGTACAAGTGCTCTAATGCAACTGAAAACTGAAATACTATTTTTTACATATTAGCTCAAAACTTTTTACAGATGGGATTTTTAAAATAATTTTTATTTCTTTTTTCACTCAAAAAAATTTCAAATTATTATCAAAATACTATAGAAACAGAAAAACAAAACAGTAGAATATTTATTTTCTGTATATTTGTATTTTAAAATAAGGTTTTTGTTTTTTCTACTATGGAAGTCAATGATTACAGGTTTTCAGCTTTCATAAAGCTTTCAACTCAGTTTTGGAACCACTTGAAGGTCAGACAATTGAGGGTCAGTATATTTTCATTTTTGGGTGAACTATCCCTTTAAATATACCTGCAAATATTAAAGTATGCCATGAAAGAAATACTTTATAGTGTAATCGCTCGTTGTTGATTTAAAGTTACAATCAGAACTCCCATTTTTTTCAATAAAGCTGAAATCTTTACAGCAATGTGAACATTAAGTATGATTAAATTATACTTATGATTTATATTTTGATTTATATGTTCATAAGATCATGTTTGTTGTATTATCGTGTATTTTAATTTGTTGATTTTTATTTTTATATAAAATCTAACCAGAGACAAGGGTTGCAAATTAGCTTCGTCCTATATGCCCTATGTACGCAACATCGGTTGCCTTTGTATAACAATGTCAAGTGTATTGTCCCTGTTAAATAAACAAACAAATAAATAAAACATTTTGATGTTTTATTTGTATTATCCTAAAAAAGAACTTTATGAAAAACAAAACAGCTAAAAATCTCAAATTTGTCTGGTGCATGAAAAAAAGAATCTGTCATTCTAATGTGAGCTAAAAAGGTTGGCAAACTGTAGGCACGTCATAAGAAAACTCCTCACCAATATCACTGATGAGCATAACTTTGGTGTTGGCAGGGATGTGCTGGGTGTAACTGGGCTTCTGCTCATCACCAGTTGAGCCATCCTGCTGACTGGAAGAGTCTGGCTTTGCTGCAGCAGAACTGATGTCAAACAGGTGAAACCAACCCTCCGCTCCCACCGCCACTACTACATTCTGCCAGATAGGAGAGAAAGTGGTGTGGTGTTAAAAACAAATACTAAAAACATGTTTTGTTTTTGAGCTTTTCATAAATAACTATAATTAACTGAACAAAAATAAACATACACAAAGTATATTAAAATAAATATATATCTGTCACAGCAGTCTATGAGACCTATTACATGATTACAGTAAGAGTATTATTTTCTAGGAGAGGACTCTGGGAGGATTTGTACTTAAATCAGAAAAAGACTTTTACTAAAAAAAGTAAAATGTTAACTGATAAACATTATTATATACATAAATACGTTTCATCATATTAAATGTTTTTGTATAGAAATATATTAAAGGTGCACATATATATACATTATAATATCAATAATTTATTTATTTTTTATTTATTTATTGCCACATCAGCAACTTATGGCTATTTCGTGGTCAAATGGATATACATAAAATATGACATGATAAAAACAAATTCGTATTACACTAAAAAAATTACTTAGATAAATATATAAAATTTAAATAGATAAAATTCACACAAAAATTTATTCAAAGTTAAATATGACTTTTCAGTAAAATTTTTGATAAAAAATGTAAAACTCTTAGTAAAACTAAAAATGTAAAAAAAGTACTCTCCTTATAAAAATATTGTCTAATGGAATTTAAACTTCTACATTCCAACAAAATATGTTTTATGGTAAGAGCAGCCTTGCAGTAATTACATTTAGGTGATTCTTCGTTATTCAATAAATATAAATGTGTTAACCTAGAATGTCCAATTCGACATCTGGTATAGACCGTCTGATCATGCCTGGTCTCAAAATTATAATTTGCTAAATATCTTTCATTTATTTTAGGGGTTAATTTCATGTAATTTGTTATTTATGCAGTCGTCCCAATTTATGCAGTTGTTCCCTTAGCCATGTTTCGTTTATGTACAAATTGATTGTGGCTTTCAAGTCCTCAGGAGGAATTAAACATTCTGTCACATTTAAGGAGATTTGAATCTGTTTTTATAATAACAATAATATGATTTACTTTCTATAAATTTCAATTAATCAATATGAATTGATTAAATGTATTATAGAAATTATAATTTTAGATTACATTAATATATATATATATATATATATATATATATATATATATATATATATATATATATATATATGAATTAACTGTTTTAGGACAACTCTGATGAAAAGTGATGATCCACTTTAAATGTTGACTACTGTACATTACTAACACTTTTAGTATTATTTACTAGACAATAGACATACATATAGATAATACTGTAATTATTACATGCTTATGTGTCTTCATTTCATTTATAATACATATAATGTAAAACAATATTTTGGTATGATTACAATAGGTATTGTCCAATAACATGGTATTGTCATCTGACACCATGGTAGAACTGGCACTTTTTGTGATAGAGAAATAGAAACACAATCTTACCCTTCCTTTGTTACAAATATCTCCAACTCCTACACAGGTTAACTAAGAATAAAAACAGCATCATTACTTCTAAAAGTCAAACATATACATCATTGTTCCTCCATCAACATCTGTAAAGTCATGATCCTCACCATGCCCACACATGATCGAGTGATCCAGGGCTTACAGTCATCATTTTTATAGATGTAAAGTTTCCCACTGGTGTCTCCAACCACCAGCTCATTCAACTGCAAAAACACAAGAGATATGATTTAAACACATATTCACAGAAACACACTGAACAGGGAGATAACTAGAACTCGATAGATATAATGCAGATATGATGACAAACCAAACCATTTAATTTCGCATCTGATTAATACACATACAACATAAATATTACTGTAACTTACAGAGTCGTTATCTGCATCTCCAAGACAGATGGCGTAAGGAAAGAGTGTTCCGGTGAAGTCTAAACTCACCCGCTGCACATAACTTACCGAGCGCATGACTTTTCAAACTTTGCAGACTATAAATGACAATTTATTACAGCACTGTTAAAGTAAATCATATTTTAGCTGCACTTCTCATTCAGTGCAAACAAACAAATGCACATGATCTGACGCTGCGCCTTCGTTTCAAAATAAAAGTCTGTGCTCGCTATAATAAAAGCAATTTGAAGTTGTGTTGAATCACTTTCAATGTTTTAACACTGTTAGCTCAAGAACATATGTCTTTTCGAAGTAAAATTGCATTAAAATTAGTAAAGGTAATTATTATTTACGTCACAAATGTTTTCTTTTTCATAAATATTCTTTTGAAATTTCCCAACCTTATTTTTAGAGGGATAGTTTACCCCAAAAATGACAATTCACTCTCATTTACTGTCCCTCAAGTGGTTCCACACCTTTATGAGTTTCATTTTCTGTTAAAAAACAAAATATGTTTTGAAAAATGTTGGAAACCTGACTGTAACCATTGACTTCCATAGTACAAATATGAAAGTCATTAGTTACAGGTTTATAACATCCTCCAGAATACCTTGTGTTCATCAAAAAAATTAAACTCAAATAATGTGTTCAGTTTTCTAAACAACTCACAACATTTCTTCAAAAAGTCAGTGGTAATGTTTTCAACAATTTGTAAAATACCTTCCTTTGTGAAAGAAAACTCAAAGGTTTAAAACATGTAAAGGGTGAGTAAATGATGACAGAAGAAAAATTTAATATTTGGCGAAATAACTCATATTTTCAATCAAGCAAGTGCAATTTTTACAAAACTAAATCAAAGACCAAACATGATTATTTAAAGTTTGAAAGATAAAGAAAAGGTTATTTATTTCTGAAGTAATTGACTTCTTCTATTTAAACTTTTGACTTTTGTAATTAGCACCACAACAACTAGTTTTCTATTCAAAGTGTTATTTTAAAAATAAAAGACTCAACAATCACACAACTTAGGATAACCAAATAGGTTTATTTGACAAAAACATTTGATATATCTTCAAACTACTGAAAAAAAAAGAAAACAAAAAGAGTAACCAGAACATAATTTACTGTATGAGCTTTCTCCTCATACTAACACGAGTCCACAAATTCCTGGCACCTTTTGTTAAACTCGTCCTCGATGGGAAACGGAGGCTTTTGAAGGGCTCTTTCATACACGTCAGCATCCCAGGTTGGGAGCTTTGCAAGTGCTCATGGGAAATGTAGTTGATCCTTCGTAACTGCTTGCTGTAGTAGCTGCGCAGATGGTGCAGTTCCTCCACGGCAGCTGCAGAGATGATGGAGAGCTCAGAAGGAGCGCTTTCCAGATTTACTTTTGCCTGGTCAACATTAGCAGCGCAGTTCTGTTTTTGTCTCTTTTTTAGTGAAGATTGTTGGTGTTCGTGGGTGTTTTCAAGACCATTTTCATCTTGACTTACACAATTCTGTTCTTCCACAAGGTTGACCTCTACATCAACCTGAAATACTGAGGTTGGCTTTATGTATTCGCTTGCTTCTAAAGCAAGACTTTCATCGTGGTTTTGAGAAAGTCTTTTCTCCATGTTTTGGTGATTTTTGTGAATTTTTGTTTTTTTACATCTTTGAACGGCCATGTTTGACTCGTCAATCAAGGTCGTTTCTACTTCCTCGTGAACATCCTAAAAAAAGAATAGAAACTTAAAACTTTTAACCCATGCAAAGCATTAAAGTCTAATATTAATTTAATCTACAACACAACATGCAAATCAAAACACAAAATAGTGTAAATATTAAGTATATTTCATACACTGTAACATGCGATTAGTTGACTACTTTAATTCTATGAGTAAAAATGTTGCCTTAATTTAAATAAATCTCCATAATTATAAAAATGTACTACTTTAAGTAGTCAACTATTAATTTTAAAGCCAAAATTTACAGTGTTTATTTTTATTTGAAATATTTTTTTTTGTAATCTTCAATCAAAGTCTGACCATTTATTTCCACGATTTGAGAGGTGTTTCCTTCTCAGTAGATGCCAGTTTAACAGCTTCAGCCAGTATTCTTAATCACATCCCTCTCACCATTAGTTTGCTATGAGAAAATGATATGCGAAAAGAAAGCCCCGCCCCCTACTCAATATTGTGCTTTAGTTAGAAGTAAAACAACATGCTTAAATAAAAATCTCAGCAACTTCTGTTTCACATGGGCTTTAAGGCAATGAGTTTACTCAAATTTGTTTAAAGTAAAGTAACCAATCGCTTTTTACAGTGTAGCAAAGAAATGATAAGGTCTGATGTAAAATCAGCAACTTTTTTTTTTATAAACAAAAGCAGATAAATAAAAAATAAGAAAGTGGTAGATGTTTCTCCTCATTAAATGTTTCTAAGGCAATATCTACATGCTTTAGTTTTGTGAGTGTGGAATAAATGAACTGTACTTTTTGGTTCTCCTCCTTATGAACTAGGGAAGAGGCTTGACTTTCTTGACTGATTTTTGGTCGCCACTTTCAGCTGGTCTTTTTCCTTCTACTTTGGATCTACTTTTCTCCCCAGCACTTTCTGACACTTTCTTTACCTGCGGGGCAGCACAACAACTTTTTTTTTTACCTGTGGTTGATCACTATAAAAAGTCATTTGGATGGGTTGATAGTATAAACTGTAGGAACACAAGAGGTACAAGGGGTTACTGCATGTTCAATGAAGGGTCATGTACTGTAGGATGTCATGTAAGAGGATTCGCTCATAATGGGAAGAGGCTTGGGTTAAATCTATAACAGTGGGCTGTAGTTTGTAACTGATCAAATTCAACCGAGACTGCTGTGTCAGGGTTGTTTAGACTTAGACGACGAAAAAGGCATCATCTGTGAGACGTCAGTGCAGTTCAATCTAGGAGGAAATCAATTTCTTTTTGCATTAACTGGGCCACATTGAGATAAACAGTTGATTTTCCATTCCCAGTAAGCTCTTTTTGTGTGTTTTTAAAAGTAAATATTCATCTGACAGACAGACACCTAAACACAGATGTCTTTGCTAATACAAGTCCAAAGACTATTTATCAAATAAACAGGAATAATTCACTACACATGAAGTATAATCTGTCTATTTGATGACTAGTTCATTTAGAACTATTGACAGTCTAAATTTAGCCTTGTTTAGCCAAGATTTCTATGTTTAGATGTCTATTAAATATTTTTTAAACACAAAAATGCAAATCAAGTCATTAGAGTTGCTGACTGTAGAATTGGTACCCTAGTTACCAACAGTAGACAAGGGAGCATTGATGGAAACAGCCGATTAGTTACATGGGATTAATGTTCGCTAGAAGTTTATTTAGTAAATGCAACTACTTATTTTAGCATTAACTATAAGTCCAACACCACCTCAAGAAAGCGTAAAAACATTATGCACATTAAAAGATTGAATTCAAAATTTGGTGTTCCCATTACTTGTTTCTTGTGTGATATTTTTAAAATGTGCATTAACATAGGGTGATGGAAACCCAGCTTATAATCTTCTTGAGTGGTTAGCGATTCCTCTGCCTCTTCAAGCCTTTTATGATCAGAATTGTAAGATACAGAGTGAACTCAAAGCAAACGTCCAATAAATTGAAAAACATTTTATATGTTTTGCTGCTCATTTACACAATAATGACATTTTTGGGGCTTGAAAACGCCAGCCTACAGCCATTTTAGTAATTGCAGTAAATAAATGTGAAGAGGGACAGTTTTGACAATGTGGTCTTTTGTAAAGTTATCAGAAAATTTTATTTTACATTTAACACTATAATTTAACACTAAATTACAACCGGTAAAAATGAAAGTAAATTATTTTCATTAATTAATCGACTTCAATTTAGAAAATGGAAGCTACAAATATCCTTTTGTATTTTGAGCAAATGAATTTTATTTGTGAACTGGGCATTCGATATAAAATTATTTGAGTCTGAAATTGAAGTAGTTAATGTAGTAGTCTAATAGTTAATCTAGTAGTTAATGTAAATCTTACAAGCGACACTAAATTTATGAACGTATTAGTTACTATGTTAAAAAATAATTGTAACTATATGAACTGTGATGCACTCCTCTAACACTGTGATGACATCTACCTGAAACACAATACAACTGCAAGAGGAACAATCAAACAAAATAAGATCAGCAGAGACTACAGAATGGAGACTAAAGGCCAGATTCAACAAATATACTCTAAAGTTAAGCAAAAGCTAGAATTGAGAAAATACAATTAATATTTGTATCACCCTGTAGCAAAATGCAACAAAGAAAAGAATCAGAAACTAAATTTGGATGGAATCTGGCCAATCGTCATCAATGAAACAAGGTTCAAAGAAGTATTAACAATCAATCACTGAGAAAAGTTTAATTCTAGAAATTGCTAATCTATTAGAAAAACACAATCACTTGCACATAATATAGGAATTGAAAGCGTCTGTTGATTTTGGTGGCTGTCTTACGGTACTGTGGGAGGTCCCTCTCCTCCTCATCTTCATAGTGATGGAGTGACTGCTGTTCTTCAGGAGGGCTGCCTTCCGACCCAGCTTAAGGTAGAAGTGCGTTGTGTATGGAGTGAAGCTGAAGTCCTCACTTATGAACCAAATAGAAAGTTATAAATGTAAAAAAAAAATTATATAATTTTTAAATGACAAAACAGAGCTTGTTATTTTAATTCTTTTATAGACAGTTCAACCAAAATTGAAATATGACTCAGCATTTATTAAAGTGCTTCCATTTGAGTCTTCTTTCCTTGTTAAACAAAGTGATTATATTGTAAACTTGTAACCATTGTCCTCCAAGGTATACTTTCTCATATTATTGATTAGTAGGGAAAGAAACACTATAGTATCGTATAATAAGTCAATGGCTACATATTATCAACATGCTTTCAAATTATTTGCTTTGTGTTTAACAGAAAAAAACGATACTTGTAAAGGTTTGGAACAAGTGTAGAGTGACTAAACGATAACATACTTGTAATTTTTGTGCAAACTATCCCTTTAAGCTTTGAAATCTATCATGAAATACCTGAAGTAACCATGCAACAAAAGGTGGATGATAACAGACTCCACCTCCAGGCGTGACAGGGATGTGAGCTTTATCATTTTGCGCTGCTTGGCAGGCCCTTTCCCCAGCCAAGCATCACAGACTTTCAGAGGCGTCAACTTTTCATCCATAGAGCTGGCCAATTCTACTATATGAATAACATCTCGAGCATGCTCCGTGATGTCCATTGTGATGTAGTCTGGGGGGTGGGAGAACAACAACAACCTATAACATAATTGGCCTCAACAGTTCAGCCTTTTCATGTTCAGAATTGTAAATCTACTTGCTTTAAATCAATCTACTGTATTAAGTGCTATATAAATAAACATGACAGTAACATTCCATTTATTAATACAGCACTTAATAGTTTTTTTCAGAGCTTTTCCAAACATTCACACTGCTAACATTAGATGCTTTATTATTTTTTGTTTTCTTATAGAGTGTATAAATGCATCCAAGAGGTACGGTACGGTATCTGCATAATTATGTAAAAGCCACTCTCATTAGCATGATTGATGTTTGCAAAACTGGAATATAGAAATATTCTGCTCTCATAATAAATTCCTGGTTGCATGATTTCTATTGAAATTTGCAGTGCTAAATTGCAATCAAAAAGTGCACGAGGGGACTTTGGTTCACCGTTGCCATGCCGACAGACATCACACATTTGATTGCACTCTTCGTCATTCCAAACTTCATCAAAATGAATGGCCATCATAGCACGACGACACCTAGAAGAACATACAAGATTTACGCCTGTTAAAACAATGACATTAATTTATTAAAACTTTTAAATTTACAGTAAAACACTATGAAAGTTATCATGCATTTAATGCACCTGTGATATGAGAAACAAATCAAAGACCTGAGAGGTATGCTAGTCTATTGTTTAATAAATATATTTAGATTACAATGAAAGATTGGCTGAGAATGAATACGAAATGATCTACTGATAATATAATATAATATAATATAATATAATATAATATAATATAATATAATATAATATAATATAATATAATATAATATAATATAATATAATATAATATAATATAATATAATATAATAGTAAAAAAAAAAAAAACTATGGAATTAGCAGACTCCAAAGCGAATTACAAAAGAATAACAAGGCAATAAATCAGGGACGCAACAATAGTACCGATACAAAATGCCAGATTTGTTAGATTGGATTATATACTGGATTATAAAATAAGTAGAATGTAGAAATGAAGAACATCTTTAGAATTTGTTTATTGTTTGTTGTGAGTATGCACTGGTTTAAAGTGTATTGATTGGTTAAGTGGGAAGAGGAGAGTTTTCAGCTGCTGGTTTGAACAGTGTGGGTGTAGTTTGACCACTAGAAAGAATCAGATTATGCTTCACTGGGAAATAACAGCTTATTTTCTTGAATAAAATGTGTGAATTATGACATGCCTGTCCACATTTTGACAATATGCCACCATATTGTGGAGCTTCTGCTGTCCAGTGTTTTCCATCACAACCATTGTGCTTATCCTGAAGATGTCCATAAACCCAAAGAACACGATACAATCTGCTGGGCTATCATCCCTTCCTGTGAAAAAATTAAAGTTTAAATAACTCATTTTAAAAAGTACTAAATAACTGGGAAAAAGTCCAGTATTCATCAACAGAGAGACATTTACATTTAGCAGATGTTTTTGTCCAAATGACTAACAATTGAGGAGGCATTCAACAAAAAGAGGCAATACACACAAAAAGTGCTAATTATACAGCAGAATTGTTTGAGAATTAAGTGCTAGAGTAAAGAGGGGTGGGTGTTTTTTTTTTGTGAAGTTTCATAAACTAATTTTGAGGGGATTATGTGATATGATTGATCTCAACTGGTCTCTCATCTGTAATCATTAGAAAGCCAATCGAATTACTCCAAACTCACTATAAATAGCCCGTCTAGCATTACTCCCTTATCTTCGTTTTTTTGAAGAATCCCCCCCATTACCCCATCTCCCCTTTTTCCTCCTTTACCAGGGGAAGCTCTCAAGAACTACCTGATTTTGTTAAAGAGAAGAGTGTTTCTACAGGTGGTTTGTCAAGCCCACTCACCTGTGTGAAGCACAGTGCATAAACGCACAGTGTTTTTTGGGAGTACAGAGCAATTGTAAGAAACTGTCTCATGCAAATGTTCAAAACTGGAGTTAAAAAAGTGTTTTCTACAGGTGGTTTGTCAAGTTCACTCCATGTTTACATGCTCAATGTTTAAATATGTTTTACTACTCGTGTAAAGTCGTGTTTTTAGTTTATTTTGTTCATAAACATTTTATTTATTAGTATATACTTAACTGTGGCTATTTTAGTGCTTCTTAGCTTGCTTGATTAATTGTATAAATTTTGTATTTTTTTTTTTTATGGTGACAATTTTAACTTCTGTTCAGGGACAACGGATGGAAAAACAGCCTTCTGGCTAATTCTGGTGCATTTGCAGCAATGCTAATTAAAGTACACTGTCCCTGCCAAAACAAAAATAAAATAAATAAAGTAGCAACAGATGTTTTCTTCTAAATTACAATCTTGTACATCTGAGAAAAAAACAACAGCATTTTATTTAATGAAAATGCAAAAATATTTGAGCAGGGGCTGGATTAGAGATGACTACAGAGCTGACTAAAAGAAAGAGGAATAAATAACTGAAAAAAGTGTAGCATATATTACAATAAGTATGAAACACAACTCAAACTAAAATGCATCAAGATTACATTTACCTGCACGTCCACTTTCCTGATAGTAATTTTCGATAGATTTACTGATGGTGTGATGGATTACAAATCGTACATCAGCCTTGTCGATGCCCATCCCGAAAGCCACAGTGGCAACAACCACCTGCATACAGAGATACACAACATTACAAGAGGAAAAATGATAAAGAAACAAGACACAACAGTAATTCTGCGCATGCAACCTGGATTTTCTTGGAGGACCATCGCTGATGCACTAGAGACTTGTGCGAAGGCTCCATGTTGGCGTGATATGGCTGTGCAACAATATCCCGCTTCTGCAGCTCTGTAGCTACAGCTTCTGCATCTTTCTGAGAGAACACATATACAATCCCTGCAAAATGACAATATTGTTTTTATTCTATTGAAGTGAGTGTTTTTTTAAAAGAATGATGTGGAGAGCATGAAGGGGCGATCATCACACACAGAACAGTAATGATACATGTGTCCACACTAACAAAAAAATAACATGCTGCTTTAAATGCTAGAACTTTCCAATCAGATTGATCCTGATTGGCTGTTAAAGCTTCTTTTGTTCATAATTGTTCTGAAAGTGATTCTCATGGTACTGCTCCTCTGTTTCAATACAATATAGATATCATGTAGATTCTTAAGAGTATTTAAACAATTTTTCAAAAGTCATAATTAAAGTGTACATGAATTGATGTACCTGATTGGTTTTTGTATTTCCCTCTGATCAGTGATGCAATTTGATCAGTGCAGTCTTCGTTATCTTTAAAACGAACCTGTAGAAGACATGACAAATATCTCGGATCACATCGAATTACTCAGCTCTCATCTTGTTTTTTATTATTTTGTACAAAATAATTTTGTACAAAATAATAAGGGAAGATAATAAGGGACAAAATAATAAGCAAAGCACTAATAGGACTTTTTTTGGCCAATACAGCCTTTTTTGGCCAATACAGATAGGACTACTGATTTTAACAAAAAAATAAAAGCGTTCAACCTAATCCAGTATTAGTAATATACTATAAATAGCACTGTTAATTACTAATATTACAGTACTATACAGTACCAGCTAGTTTTTTTTTCTGCATTGAATTTTACTGAACAAGGATCGATTTAACATTCAACTGTCCAACATTTTGAGAGAGGCAAAAGTTGAAATAAAAATATATATATGTTCAACAAAGGTGGCAACATCAAAGCTCCAAAAATGCTAAATTTATTCAATTGAAAAGGCTGACACAAAGCATGTATAAAAAATATATACAATTAGATCATCTGGATTATTGCCGTTTCTTTTAACATTAACTTCTTTTTGACATACAATAAAACATATTCATTTAATAAACTCTGCAAACAAAGCCAGTGCTGTTGCTATATGTAAATTATACATTTTCGCTGCTACAAAATTTTTTGACTACAAATGAAAATAAAGTACATTTATTTTATTGTTCAAGGCGTTAAAATAAAAATAAAGTTAGTTTCTTTTATTGTTTAAGGCGTTTAAGCCCAAACTAACTAATTGCTTTTCTGACACACTAGACATTTTGTACATATTAGATCCAGGACTGATATTTTGTACAGATTAAGTTTTGTATTTCCCAAGTATTTAATGATTTTGCTCTCTCTGATTATTAAAAAATGTGCAACTCATTGCCTCCATGTAATTTTTAAACCATCTGTATCAGCCTTTTCATATTACTGCTGATATGCTGACAGCATTAAATGAATCCAATGTTGACGACCGATACATTACAACATCCCTAAAAATAATTAATTTGCATACCTCATAGTAAAGGTTTGGTCTGTTGAACGGTGCTGTAAGTGTAACGGGTTCCTGAACGCACAGGATCTTTTGGCAGTCTTTAAGAACGCTGCTAGTAGCAGTGGCAGTCAGTCCGATCAAAGGAACATTAGGGAACTGCCGCTTTAATATACCCAAGAGCTTGTAATCTAAGAAAGAAACAAACTACATAGTCAGCCATGGATTAGCAAGCTTTACTCAGTCTAGATGAAACAATATCTCACCTGGCCTAAAGTCATGGCCCCACTGACTGCAACAGTGAACTTCATCCACTGCGATGCGTGCCAGCAGACCCAAGTTAAAGGCCTTTTCCAGTTTGGACATCAGCAGTTTGCTCTTAGCGATTTTCTCTGGGGTTACATAGAGCAATTTGAAGGGGCTGTTTTTATCCGTCATTCCTGCCAAAATCCTTTTAGAGTCCTCCTGCAAATTAAGTTACATTTAAGCAGTTTAAGTTTCTAATTGCAACAATCCACTTTTTTGTAGGTAGACTCTTTTAACAATTTTTGAATCCATTCAGCCAATCTCAGAATCTGGTGAAAGCCTTTAGCTTAGCATAAATCAAGAATAAATAAGCATACATCATTGAATCATATTAGACCATTAGCATCTTGCTTTAAATGACAAAAGAGTTTTGATAATTTTACCATTGAAAGTAGCAACTTCAAAAATTTTCCATCAGTCTAAGTACACAATGTAACTAGAGACGAGTGTCAAGCTTTAAATAGGAAATTCAATGATTTATGGTAAGCTAAGATAAATGTGCTTTGATCAGACCTGGAGATGAGCTGAATGCATTAAAAAAATAATAAAACCTGTAAAAGAGGACTTGTAAAATTAGACTTTTCCAAAAAAAGTGGAGTGTACACTGTCCACTTCATCTGTTGTACTGTACTTTTGAACTGGAGGCATTGAGAGTCACTGCTGGTACATTAACGGACTGTAGATACATCAGCTGATCCTCCATCAGAGACACCAGTGGGGCGATAACTAACGTGAATCCTGATAAAAACAGGAATTAACATAAGGGCATTTAAAACATGTCTGATTTGACAAAATATAAGTGTTCAAGCACATACCTTTAGAGCAGAGGGCTGGCAGCTGGTAACACAAGCTTTTTCCTCGACCGGTGGGCATTACCAGGAAAAGATCTTTCCCTGACATGCTCAGATTGATGGCTGCTCGTTGCAGAGGGCGAAATTTGGAGAGCTGGAATACGTTACACAGATTCACCTGAACTTCTTTAGACCAAGAGAAATCTGATGATAAAAAAACAGACATGATCGTATTGAAAACTTTTTATATGTGGCTAGATCTCTAAAAAGATCTGCTGCACTTATTAAAGATGCAATAAAAACACAAAAAATAGCAATATTTAAAAACATATACAACTTTTTTAACAGTTATTCAGATATACAGTGCCTATTTATAATATATTTTAAAACAATTTACTTTCGTGTTGGCAGTGTTGAATTTTTCAGAATCATTATTCTATGTATTAGTGTAACATGATGCTTCAGAAAATGATTTTTCAAGACATCAATATAAATCAAATGTTCAAAACAGCAGGGTTGATTTGAATCTCTTAACTGTCTTTTTTAAACAAATGAACATACACTTGCTGAATATTATTACCTTAATAAATAAGAATTATAAGAAGAAGAAAGATTTACTGACTCCCAGTATTTAAAAGATACTGCATCTTTACTTAAAAATGGTCCAGCTCAGAGTATTCTCCCAAAACCTTTTATCTTTGCTAGTCACCTTTGGGTTAAAGCCGTTTTGAAGCACTATACACTTAATAACTAACTTCTGGAAAATAAGTAATACCAGAGTCTTCATAGTGTTGAAGGTCCTGTTTGCTGAATGAAGATTTGGGAGTTTTGCTGGATCCAGAAGGCTGGGCTGAGCTGCATGCTCCCTCTAGGACCTTCAGTAGTTTGTTCTTCCTGGAGTTCAGCCTGGTCTGTTTCTCCAGCAACTCAGAGATCTGCAGTTCCACCATCTCCAGCTCCGCCTCCACTGAGTCCAATTCTGCTTGAGCATCATCTGCAATAAAAAAGAAGAAAAATGTAGAAGATCCGTTTGTATTTTCACAACAAAAAAATAACAATTGAAGCAAATCATATCATAACCTTTGTTTAATGTCATCACAAAATCATTCCTTTTATGCTGCAAATACATTAAAAATTCCCAACAAATTCCTGGATAAACTTGATATTGTCAAATCAAGTCACATTCATATCTATAGCGCTTTATACAACACAAACTGTGCCCAAGCAGAATTTTAAAATAAATTATCAAAAATCAGGTATGAAGTGTGAAAGCTAGTTTTGGTCTAGTTAGTTCAATGATGATTCAGTTCAAGTCAATATGAAGTTGTCAAGGATGTTATTCATTGTAGAGAAGTGTCATTTTCGAATTAAAAATGAGAACGTTTGTATTTTTATTAACCAAGTGTCCATGTCCATGCACTTATTTTCCACAAAACACACACCATTCCCTTGAGATTCCAGGTTGCACTGTCATTTAATTCCCAGTGTCTCTCACCTCTGCTTCTCTAATGAGTCTAGCGTCACAGAGAGACGCAATGATGAAAGTCACACCACTGTGTTTACCTGTCTCTCTCCTCAAGGGCACATTAAGAAAAATCCTGACAGTCGTATACATATACTTAAATTGATACTTGTCTTTTTCCCTTTTTAATACATACAGATTATACATTTGTTTTTATATCACATCCATTTTAACAAATAACAGTGTATAACAACAGTGTACATAAGGGGTGCTCAAAGAAAGACACTCACCAACATTAGCCATTTTATGCAGCTCCTCTTCTTGAAGGTTACAGATAAGGATGACTGTAAGAGAGAGTTAAGCAGTATTATTTAATTTAATTTCATCTATTTTAATGTTTTTAAACTCAAAAATACTAATCCTAAAATTCTATTTGACCAAGATAACTTTACGAATCGTATTTGCTTGGTGATTATAATGTTAATAATAAGGCATATAAACAATGAAATAACGTTACACATGATGTATCTCTGGTAGACTCCAGAATCATGTTAATAATTGATGTATATCGAATGAATTGTATGATAACGCAATTCTGCAAACTCACCGCTGAATGATCCTAAACCTGATTCCTTCCACTTTCTCTTGTTTGCCCCAGATGAAGTCCTCGTTGCCCCACGCGACCATTAACGAGAAGCTGACCAATCACTGCATGGAGTCCAGACTAGACAAGAGTCTTGTTCAATGGGAAAATAAACTAAAATAACTCAACTACTCGCATTTCATGGTCCGAATATGCATCAATGACTACATTTAATCGTGATTAATCCGTACTCGTGATGCGAAGTAAAGAAAAATGTATTTTAACTTCACACAACCTTCTAGTGCTAAAAGTGAGGAGACCAGGAAGTGTTTTTTCTTTTTCAAAATAAAAGTCACTATAACTAAGAATTTAGGAAAACACCTAAAACTCTAAACACTAAAACCCACCTTTGGCTAGCAAATGTAAATTTCAAAACACCATGTTAAATTGTAAATGACATTTGTATATTTTCTCGTTTAAAGACCCATTTATTTAAAAAAACATTGTATTCATTTTATAATTGTTATAAATAGTTATTTTAAATACAGGTTAATTTTAATAGATTTATTTATTCCTGATAAAACGCTTGATTTTATTAAGAAGTTTTCAAGCTTAAAGAAGCAAGAAGCACATGTTCATTCATTTTCCTTTAGCATAGTCCCTTTGTTCATCAGCGGTTGTCACAGCGGAATGAACCGCCAACTTATCCAGCATATGTTTTACGCAGCGGATGCCCTTCCATGCCAACCCAGTACTGAGAAACATCCATACACATTCATTCACACTCATACATTACACCAACTTAGTTTATTCAATTAACCTATAGCACGTGTGTTTGGACTTGTGGGGGAAACAAGAGCACCCGGAGGAAACTTACTCGAACACGGGGAGAACATGCAAACTCCACACAGAAACGCCAACTGACCCAGCCGGGACTCGAACCAGCGTTCTTCTTGCTGTGAGGTGACAGTGCTAACCATTGTGTCACCCTGTGGCTGTAGTTATTTTATTTACTGGTTAATTTGAATAGATTTATTTATTGTGTTTATTTGTTTATCCTAATAAAATTATTGATTCTATTAAGAATTTTTCAAGCTTTTAATAGCAACAGACCCCAACTGTCATCTTCTTTAATTATCCTCATGTTATTAATCGATATTAATGTGTCTAAAATACTATTTAGACATTATTTTGTTTCTTTTAAGTTACATTACTAGCATTTTCTATTTATTATAGTACTGTATATTTCTATTTATTTGCACTTTTAATTCAAATTTGTATTTATTTATTTAATTTTTATCCATTCGTTTCTTTCTTTTATATTATTGTTTCATTATTATATTATTTAAAATGTATTAATTGTATTAAATAAA
The DNA here is from genome assembly GCF_903798145.1 of Danio aesculapii. Lineage (NCBI taxonomy): Eukaryota > Metazoa > Chordata > Actinopteri > Cypriniformes > Danionidae > Danio > Danio aesculapii. The sequence goes on from NC_079438.1 coordinate 41,771,670, forward strand.
AAATACATGTATAAAAATAAATAAATAATATGTATTCCAATACAACACAATGCAATATCCACAAGTTATCCACAAGAGGCTGCTATAAGCACAAACAAAAAACAAAAAACTTTCTTCAGTTTCTCCCTCTGAGATGAACTTTTCTATTAAAGAATGTTTTTCCTGCTCCTCTTTCTGTGTTTCTGTGCTCAGAGATTTTTATTTCAATATAATGAACCACGTCAACATGTGCATTATTAATCCCATGAGGAAATGTGGCTTGCATTTTAACACATAGAAATCTGCTCATTATTGCTTGTTTAATGTTTCCATCATTCAGCATACAGTATTTAATTTATTTCCCAACCATACAGTAATGCTTGTCAGTTGTTTTTTTCCCTTAAAGCACTTTAAACAGGATTACCTGCTTTATAGAGAAAAAAATTCATGCCAAGATTGTCCAATATACATCACACAAATGCCTTGAAGACATTTTCATGAGCCAGAAACAACAGTCCTTTAATAAAACTCCAGCAATATGCTTCTGTGTCTCTCTTTTCTGGTCACGATTTTCAGCTCAGAGCCCAGCTGTTACTGTACATGCAGTCAATGCGACACTTATTTTTCCATTAAATACTGTATACTTTCGAGTACAGTGTAATCAAAAGTCATTAATGGCAGACAATCGCATGTCTATAGTTGAGGCGTCTGAATGTACAACAGCACTGAGGATGCCAATGGAGGTCCAACACAGAGGATCTGTTCTCAAAAGCTGAGCAGATGTGCTCTGTGACATTTAAAATCCCCCCTGCTAATAATCTGAACCGCAACCTTAAATGAAAAATGAAATGAATGGTCATTGGTGCGTTGAAGTGAAGCTTTACTCTCTATGAGCGGAAGAGCAAACCAGTTTTGCAGGCTGTAAATACCCTGGAGATGAAAATCTATCCATGAGTCTGTACGTTCCACATTTATTTCTCCAGTTTTTAACTTTTTAAAATGATTATTACTTTTTGTTTTGAAAAGCATGCTAAAGTAGCCAAGTATATTAATACTATCAGTAATTCAATCTGTCAAGTTCGGGACCATTTATTAGTAACATATTTAAAATCACAATTTCATATAATAATTTATATTGCAATACTATTAAAATAAAACATTTGAATGGAAAATATACTATATATTATTACGGAGAGTTATTTGAGGCACAAAAACATAACATGAACTGAAATAATAAACTTGCACGTATCATGTTTAATCTTTTGATCCAACAATATTTTTTTATCCCCTAATATATTTTTATTTAGTCAGTTAAAACTTTTACATTGTTACAAAACATTTTTTTATAAATCTTTAAAAATATGTTATTTGACATAAATGTATTTAACTGAAGTCATAAACTGACAGCAGATCACCATATTGGAAGGATTCCTGATATACCATGATCAATAAACCATGCTATAAAAAATAATATTACATTTACATTCTTTATAATATTTCACTATTTTATACTATTTTCCCTGTAGTCTGATACAATAAATGCAGCATTGTTGAGTCTTTATTATTTTTCAAAACAATCTCTATAACTTATCATTTGATAATAATACAAATTCATTTTGACCACAAACAGTACTGTATACACTGTAAAATCAATAGTGACAAAGGAATTTACATGCATTTACTCCACTTTTTAAAACCCATTGAGTTTTAGCATTTTTTTTTTATCCATTCAGCCAATCTCTGAGACTGGGTCGGGTGGGAGTACTTTTAGCTTAGCTTAGCATAAATAATTGAATCGGATTAAACCATTAGCACCTTGCTCAAAAGTTGTGAAAGAGTTTTGATATTTCCGATATATTCAATATTTATCTTTTTATTCAAAGCTTGACCCTTTGGGATTCAAAAATGTATATTTTCTAGGTCGATATGGCTGGGTATCTTACCGTACATTCTGGCATAATAATCAAGGAACTTTGCTGCTGTATCGTGGCTGAAGCAATGTCTAAGAATGAGAGTATAGTGCCTAGCCATATCGACCTATAGAAAATAGCAACTTCTTATCTTCCATCAAAACTTCTTTGGTCAATTTTTAGCAAGACCCTAACGGTCTAATCTGATTCAATTATTTATACTAAGATAAGCTATACTCCCGCCAGATCTGGAGAATGGTTAAATGAATTAAACTCAACTGTTTAACTCTAGGGGAGTTGTAAAATAAGTCTATACTCCAAAAAAATAGCCTAAATTAGCATTTAACAATTATCTGAAGATGTTTTCCACACTGGCGGAATGATCTTCCCATTCCCACACAGACTGCGGATTCACTGGAATCGTTCAAAGGACAGTTAAAAATCTCTTCTGAGAGCACCTTAACCCCAGTGAATAAAACCAAGACCACCTGTAGAAGCACTTTCTCCTTCTCTCTCTCTCTCTCTCTCTCTAAAAAACACTCTACCACTCTTGCACTAGCACTAAATACTCTGAGCAAACTAGTTACTTTGTATAACTAGCACCTCTCGTGTATTAACTCTTCTTGTTGAATTGCTGAATGACTCCTTAATTGTAAGTTGCTTTGCATAAAATGTCAACTAAATGACAATGTTAATGTATATTTTGAAGAATTTTAGACAGGAAAAATACTATAGATGTCAATGGCTACAGGTTTCCAACATTCTAAATATGGCAATTCTTGTTCAACAGAATAAAGGAACTCAAACAGGTTTAGTTTGGAACAAGTGGAGGCTGAGTAAATGATGGCAGGATTTTCATTGTGGGTGAACAATCCCCTTTAAGTAAAAGCAACATAATGATAGTCAATCTTTAAATTTGTATCTCATTTCAATGAAATGAGAACTCTGAAAGGCCCTGAGAGAGTTAAAGTGTCCTCAGTTTTGACTGATGGATGAAGAACGGCTCTTCTGCACATGCTCCACATGTGGATTGTCTCACAGCCCTCAGTTCAGAGTCCACAGGGGTGCTGAAGAATCTGCACTGGCCCTTCCTCTGCCATTGTACGGCCTCTTTTCTAACACATAAAGACTAGAGAGAGACAGAGCAGGAGCGGGGGGCTGAAAGGGGGTCAAGGGAGAGTGAATGAAACGTTTTGGAGGCTTTCAGCAGCGCAGCTCGAGAAGGAAGGATGAATGAGTGAGGGAGTGACAGAGAAGGAAGGAGAGAGCGGGCAGCCACATGGGCAGTTCTCACTCGGCATAATGAGAGTCTTTTCTGCGGCACTTAACCTCCAAACGGCACGCTGGGAACCCACAGCCGCGCGAGCTAGTCTACACAACAGCCACGCTCGGACACGCTCGCCCACCGCTTAATCAAATTTTACACCCAGCGCGGCGCCCCCTTACTACACGTGGCCCTGACAGACTCTCTCCCAGGATCAGGCTCACCCAGAGGCCATGCGGGACAGACGAGGAGAGCGAATGCTAATGAAGATGAACAAAACTGTAAGGAGGAGGAGGAAAAAATCCAGCACTTTTTATGCAAGACACAAGTGGTTTTCTGTATAGCATGATACATGACGGCATGTTGCTGAATAGAGTGTGTTAAACATGGGAAGTCATTGGAAAATGGACTTAAAGTTGGCAAAATAATTTCCTTAAATAGTACCAAAGTTTTTTTCCCAGAGATTGGTTGCCGTTGGAAGGGCATCAGATGCGTAAAACATGCTGGATAAGCCAAAAAGAAAATGAATGAATGAGTATCAAAACATTATGATAATACTATATTTTAAATGCAAATTTAAAGGCGGCACAGTGGCTCTGTGGTTAGCACTGTCACCTCACAGTAAGAAGGTCGCTGGTTCGAGTCCCGGCGGGTGTCAGCTGGCATTTCTGTGTGGAGTTTGCCTGTTCTCCCCATGTCTCCACAGTCCAAACACATGCGGTAGAGGTGAATTGAATAAACTACATTAGCTGTTGTGTATGTGTGTGTGTGAATGAGAGTGTATGGGTGTTTCCCAGTACTGGGATGTGGCTGGAAGGGCATCCGCTGTGTAAGACATATGCTGGAATAGTTGGCAGCTTATTCCGCTGTGGCAACCCCTGATATATAAGGGACTAAGCCAAAATGAAAATGAATGAATGATTTATTGTTTAATTTAGTTTAACCTGTTTAGCTAAAGTCAGCATAAAGGAAAATGTATTTTTTTAAATAGATAATTTTGCAACTCCCCTAGAGTTTAACAGTTGAGTTTTACAATTTTTGAATTCAGTCGATTTCAAAATCTGGCAGAAGCACTTTTAGCTTAGCTTAGCATAGATCATTGAATCAGATTAGATTTTTAAAGAAAAAAACCAAAGAGTTTAGAACATTTTCTTGACTGGCTTTATAGATATACAGTCTTATGCAAAAATTTGGGCACCGCTCTGTAATAATGTGCTCTTTCTTTATGAGAGAAGATTGTAGTGAAATGCCATTCATTTTCTAGAGAAAGCTAGATAATGTCATGTTTTTCAGACAGCAATATGTAGTGTAGCAGTGTTGAGATGTGTGAAATTAAATTGAAACTGTAAAATAGGCTATGCAAAAGTTTGGGCACCCTATCTCTTGTGTGGATTTCAAAACCTGTAGTTACTTAATGCTGATTGATAACAACACAAAATCGATTTGATTGGCTTAGTGAACCTTAACAATCCCCACACACGTGCAACCAATCATGAAAAAGGATATTTAAGATATTTCTTATTGTCAACCTGAAAGTAGCAACATGGAACCTCAAAAGAACTTTCTAATGACCTAAAAACTAGAATAATTTACCAACATGAATTAGGAGAAGGACGCAAAAAGCTATCACAAAAGTTTAAAGTCTCTCCATAGTCAGAAATATAGTAAGAAAATGGAATCCCACAGGAAAGGTTCTTGTGAAGGAATGATGATGATACTAGAAATATTGTCAGAGTTAAAGGTTGCATTAATTCCAACCGATATAAGCAGATTCTGAAGAACAATGCTCAGAAATCAGTCAAGAGGCTGAAGTTACTGCAAGATTAGATGTTTCAGCAGGACAATGACTGAAAGCACAGTTCCAGATCTACCAAGGAATTCATGCTCAGACACGATACAATGTTCTAGAATGGCCATCCCAGTCCCCAGACTTGAACATCATCGAAAATCTATGGATTGATTTGAAAAGGGTCGTTTATGCCCATCAAACCTGACTGAACTGGAGAAATTCTTTTTGAATTGCCAATAACTAGCGTGTTTATGTGTGCATGGAAATGTATTAAGCTCTGTAATGTTCACTTAGCCATCAATAATGCAAGTTTCTAGCATTAGCATCTTGCTGTCAAATTTCATTTACATTTTACTGATTTTATTAAACCAAACAAGCATAAGCCTAGAATTTAGTGCAAGTTGGTGCTACTTTGTCCAATGGTCAGTGCAGTAAGTGATTGTATTATCACCAATGACACTTGTTAAGCACAAAAATCGTAACATACAAAATCATTTAAAATAAAATCTTACCTATGAAATGTTATCTCTTTATGCTTTGTTTTCTTGTTACCACACCCACAAGCAGTGAAAAAGTCCAACATCTTCAGATTGGCTTTGGTCTTCTTGAATAATACGGTTGAATGACTTTTGTCCTGGAAGCACTGTACCAATATGGTAGTGGTATTGAAGCATGCTCAGGGCCCGTTTACGATATCTAGTGTCTAATGTATATCTATGGACTGGCTGCAGCAGGCACAATGATATTACGCAGCGCCTGAAATTTATGTAACTTTCGCCGTGCACAAGAAGCATGCTGCAGGCATTGTAGGGCAACAAAGTTCCTTGGATACTACGCCTGAATGAAAGCTAGAAAACAGCAACTTTAAATTTTTCTTCTGTAGTTTTCTGCGTACAGAAAAGTCAAACTTTAAATGGAAAAATTATCCAAACTCTTGAGTCGTTTTTGATTGACATGCTAAATCCGATTAAATTGTCTATGCTAAGCTAAGCTAAAAGTGAGCCCACCAGAGACAGGCTGAACGGATATAAAAATGGTAAATCTGAACTGCATAAATCTAGAGGAGTTCTAAAGTGAGCTCATTTTTTACAAAGTGGAGTGATCCTTTAAAATAATTGTAAAAAAAAAAAGTCTATTCCATGACCTTGTTCTATTGTGAGTGTCCATCTGTTAGTTTGAAAGTATCAACACTGGTACAGGCCTGAGTCATCAGCAGAGATAAGACGCAGACGTGTAAAGTTTACCAGCCTCAGGGTGTGAATGTTAACAGGAAACAGCAGCACTTCTGTGGTCAGTTTGAGAATAGAATGAATGACGAAATACCCTTCTGGGTATTAGACAGCACTCAGAGTGACAGCTACCTGACAAGCCCAGCATCGAAAGGACATGGACTGCCGAACGTGGCTTGGTGGCCAGGGACGTCACTACATACTCTCTTGAGCGAAGACAAAGGGATTTTTTTCTAGCACACTGCGGTCACTTTCTCCTGTCATTCAAGCAGGCTCCTCTGATTCCTGATGGTCTGCACGTGTGACTGGGATGTAGTGGCTTCATACATTTTCATTTGAAGGTGCAAATATACTGTATTAATTCAGTAAGTTAAGTTGTTCTTTGATATCTACAGAGTAGGTATGTGGCTTTGGTATGTTCAAAAATTATTCAGAAATGGTTTTAAATGCTTATTAATTATAAAAAAAAAAAAAATACCTCTAGAATCAAAAGGTCTTTATTGACCATATTTGAAATGGTCGTGAATGATAATGAGCTCGGCTTTGACTCTCTCAGCTCTCAGTGCCTACTCTTTCTCTCTCTCTCTCTCTCTCTCTCTCTCTCTCTCTCTCTCTCTCTCACACACACACACACACACACACACACAAACACACGCACACACACACACACACACACACACACACACACACACACACACACACACACACACACACACACACACACAGGATAAATTTACAGCTAGTAATCAGATAAATTGGTTAATTTATTTATGATTTGGTACAAAAGCAATGACCAAGAAAGGTCTAGTCCTTAAGGAGTAAAGATGGGCAGAGGATCTTGAGTTTGCCAACAAATACATGAGAAAATTATTAAAATGTTAAAAAATAATGATCCTCATTGAAAGATAGGAAGATTTGGATTTTCACCTTCAACAGTGCATAACATCATTAAAACATTGGAGAAATCTGGAGAAATTTCAGTGCATAAAGGACACACTGAACTACATGATCTCCGATCCGTCAGGCTGCACTGCAGCATAAATACACATTTATCTATAAGCGATTTCACCACATGGGCTCAGGACTACTTTGGCAAACATTTGTTAAGTAACACAATACGTAGTTACATCCACAAAGGCCAGTTAAAACCGTACTGTGCCAAAAGAAAGCCCTATGTTAACAGTGTCCAGAAGAGCCATCGACTTCTCTAACATCTGGGACGGACCATCACATTGTGGAAACATGTACTGTGGTTAAATGAATCAGTATTTCAGGTATTTTGCTTTAGGTATGATGCTGTGTGCTCCGAACTAAAGAAGAAAAGAATCATCCGGCCTGTTACCAGCAACAAGACCAAAAGCCAGAGTCTCTCATGGTACAGTGTTGTGTCATAGTCCTTGGCAAACTTGCTGTTCTGTGATGGCAATATTAATTCTGAAAAGTACATCGAGATTTTAGAGCACAATATGCTGCCATTCTTTTGAGGGACGCCCATGCATACTTCAACAAGACAATGCAAAACCACATTCTGCACACA